>NW_027441321.1:0-333000 GCF_949628215.1 Phalacrocorax aristotelis | reverse complement strand
TCTTAGGTCCCAAGCCCTCACTTTTAGGGTTCAAACCCCAGCTTTAAAGCTCACAGCCTCAGTTTTACCACCCAAAGCCTCACTTTCAGGCTCCAAACCCCTCTTTTAATGCTCAATGCCTCCTTTTAAAGTCCCAAACCCTCAATTTTAGCATCCAAACCCTCACTTTCAGGTGCCAAAACCTCATTTTTACTCTCCAAAGCCTTCTTTTCACCAGCAAAGCCTCCGTTTTAGGTCCCACAGCCTCACTTTCAGGGTCCAAAACCCTCTTTTACTGCTCAGTGTCTCCTTTTAAGGTCCCAAACCCTCTCTTTTAGCATGTAATCCAGTCTCGTAATGTTCAAACTGTCATTTTTCCGTTCCAAACCGTGCGTTTTAGAGTCCAAACCCATTGCTTAAGGCTCAAAGCCTCATTTTTAGGTGCCAAACCCTCACTTTCAGGGTCCACACACCTCTATTAAGGAATAAAGCCTCATTTTTAGGTCCCAAACCCCCACTTTTCAGGTCCAAAGCTGTCTTTTTTAGGGTCAAACCCTCGTTCTTAGGTCCCAAGCCCTCACTTTTAGCATCAAATCCACTCTATTAATGCTCAAACTGTCATGTTTTCATTCTAAACTGTGCATTTGAGTCCAAACCCCTTGTTTAAGGCTCAAAGCCTCATTTTTAACAGCCAAACCCTCACTTTCACATCCAAACCTGTGTTTTAGGTTCAAAGCCTCAGTATACGTTCCAAAGTTTCACTTTTAGCATCCAAACCCCTCTTTTAATGCTCTATGCCTCCTTTTAAAGTCCCAAACCCTCACTTTTAGCATCCAAACCCTCACTTTCAGGTGCCAAAACCTCATTTTTACTCTCCAAAGCCCTCTTTTCACCAGCAAAGCCTCCGTTTTAGGTCCCACAGCCTCACTTTCAGGGTCCAAACTCCTCTTTTACTGCTCTGTGCCTCCTTTTAAGGCCCCAAACCCTCCCTTTTAGCATCGAATCCACTCTATTAATGCTCAAACCGTCATTTTTCCGTTCCAAACCGTGCGTTTTAGAGTCCAAAGCCCTTGCTTAAGGCTCAAAGCCTCATTTTTAGGTGCCAAACCCTCACTTTTCAGGTCCAAACCTGTGTTTTAGGTTCAAAGCCTCAGTATACGTTCCAAAGTTTCACTTTTAGCATCCAAACCCCTCTTTTAATGCTCAATGCCTCCTTTTAAAGTCCCAAACCCTCCCTTTTAGCATCCAAACCCTCACTTTCAGGTGCCAAAACCTCATTTTTACTCTCCAAAGCCCTCTTTTCACCAGCAAAGCCTCAGTTTTAGGTCCCACAGCCTCACTTTTCAGGTCCAAAGCTGTCTTTTTTAGGTTCAAACCCTCATTCTTAGGTCCCAAACCCTCACTTTTCAGGTCCAAACCTGTCTTTTTTAGGTTCAAACCCTCATTCTTAGGTCCCAAGCCCTCACTTTTAGCATCTAATCCACTCTATTAATGCTCAAACCGTCATTTTTCCATTCTGAACTGTGCATTTGAGTCCAAACCCCTTGTTTAAGGCTCAAAGCCTCATTTTTAACAGCCAAACCCTCACTTTCACATCCAAACCTGTGTTTTAGGTTCAAAGCCTCAGTATACGTTCCAAAGTTTCACTTTTAGTATCCAAACCCCTCTTTTAGGTTCACAGCCTCAGTTTTAGATCCCAAACCCTCACCTTTAAGGCTCAAAGTCTTATTTTAAGTCCCAAACCCTCATTTTGGGGGTTCCAAACCCCTGTTTTAAGGCTAAGAGCCTCATTTTTAGGTGCCAAACCCTCACTTTCAGGGTCCACACACCTGTATTAGGGAATAAAGCCTCATTTTTAGGTCCCAAACCCTCACTTTTCAGGTCCAAAGCTGTCTTTTTTAGGGTCAAACCCTCATTCTTAGGTCCCAAGCCCTCACTTTTAGGGTTCAAACCCCAGCTTTAAAGCTCACAGCCTCAGTTGTACCACCCAAAGCCTCACTTTCAGGCTCCAAACCCCTCTTTTAATGCTCAGTGTCTCCTTTTAAAGTCCCAAACCCTCACTTTTGGCATCCAAACCCTCACTTTCAGGTGCCAAAACCTCATTTTTATTCTCCAAAGCCCTCTTTTCACCAGCAAAGCCTCAGTTTTAGGTCCCACAGCCTCACTTTTCAGGTCCAAAGCTGTCTTTTTTAGGGTCAAACCGTCATTCTTAGGTCCCAAGCCCTCACTTTTAGGGTTCAAACCCCAGCTTTAAAGCTCACAGCCTCAGTTTTACCACCGAAAGCCTCACTTTCAGGCTCCAAACCCCTCTTTTAATGCTCAATGCCTACTTTTAAAGTCCCACAGCCTCACTTTTGGCATCCAAACCCTCACTTTCAGGTGCCAAAACCTCATTTTTAGTGTCCAAAGCCTTCTTTTCACCAGCAAAGCCTCAGTTTTAGGTCCCACAGCCTCACTTTTCAGGTCCAAAGCTGTCGTCTTTAGGTTCAAACCGTCATTCTTAGGTCCCAAACCCTCACTTTTCAGGTCCAAAGCTGTCTTTTTCAGGGTCAAACCCTCATTCTTAGGTCCCAAGCCCTCACTTTTAGCATTGAATCCACTCTATTAATGCTCAAACCGTCATTTTTCCATTCTAAACTGTGCATTTGAGTCCAAACCCCTTGTGTAAGGCTCAAAGCCTCATTTTTAACAGCCAAACCCTCACTTTTCAGGTCCAAACCTGTGTTTTAGGTTCAAAGCCTCAGTATACGTTCCAAAGTTTCACTTTTAGCATCCAAACCCCTCTTTTAATGCTCAGTGCCTCCTTTTAAAGTCCCAAACCCTCACTTTTAGCATCCAAACCCGCACTTTCAGGTGCCAAAACCTCATTTTTACTCTCCAAAGCCCTCTTTTCACCAGCAAAGCCTCAGTTTTAGGTCCCACAGCCTCACTTTTCAGGTCCAAACCTGTCCTTTAGGTTCAAAGCCTGAGTTTTAGGCCCACAGCCTCACTTTTCAGGTCCAAAGCTGTCTTTTTTAGGGTCAAACCCTCATTCTTAGGTCCCAAGCCCTCACTTTTAGCATCTAATCCACTCTATTAATGCTCAAACCGTCATTTTTCCATTCTAAACTGTGCATTTGAGTCCAAACCCCTTGTTTAAGGCTCAAAGCCACATTTTTAACAGCCAAACCCTCACTTTCACATCCAAACCTGTGTTTTAGGTTCAAAGCCTCAGTATACGTTCCAAAGTTTCACTTTTTGCGTCCAAACCCCTCTTTTAGGTTCACAGCCTCAGTTTTAGATCCCAAACCCTCACCTTTAAGGCTCAAAGTCTTATTTTAAGTCCCAAACCCTCATTTTGGGGGTTCCAAACCCCTGTTTTAAGGCTAAGAGCCTCATTTTTAGGTGCCAAACCCTCACTTTCAGGGTCCACACACCTCTATTAGGGAATAAAGCCTCATTTTTAGGTCCCAAACCCTCACTTTTCAGGTCCAAAGCTGTCTTTTTTAGGGTCAAACCCTCATTCTTAGGTCCCAAGCCCTCACTTTTAGGGTTCAAACCCCAGCTTTAAAGCTCACAGCCTCAGTTGTACCACCCAAAGCCTCACTTTCAGGCTCCAAACCCCTCTTTTAATGCTCAATGCCTACTTTTAAAGTCCCACAGCCTCACTTTTGGCATCCAAACCCTCACTTTCAGGTGCCAAAACCTCATTTTTAGTGTCCAAAGCCTTCTTTTCACCAGCAAAGCCTCTGTTTTAGGTCCCACAGCCTCACTTTTCAGGTCCAAAGCTGTCGTCTTTAGGTTCAAACCGTCATTCTTAGGTCCCAAACCCTCACTTTTCAGGTCCAAAGCTGTCTTTTTCAGGGTCAAAGCCTCATTTTTAGGTGCCAAGCCCTCACTTTTAGGGTTCAAACCCCAGCTTTAAAGCTCACAGCCTCAGTTTTACCACCCAAAGCCTCACTTTCAGGCTCCAAACCCCTCTTTTACTGCTCAGTGTCTCCTTTTAAAGTCCCAAACCCTCACAATTAACATCAAAACCTGCACTTTCAGGTGCCAAAACCTCATTTTTAATCTCCAAAGCCCTCTTTTCACCAGCAAAGCCTCAGTTTTAGGTCCCACAGCCTCACTTTTCAGGTCCAAACCTGTCCTTTAGGTTCAAAGCCTGAGTTTTAGGCCCACAGCCTCACTTTTCAGGTCCAAAGCCTCACTTTTAATGCTCAGTGCCACCTTTTAAGACCCCAAACCCTCCCTTTTAGCATCGAATCCAGTCTCTTAGTGCTCAAACCATCATTTTTCCGTTCCAAACCGTGCGTTTTAGAGTCCAAAGCCCGCCCTTAAGGCTCAAAGCCTCATTTTTAACAGCCAAACCCTCACTGTCACATCCAAACCTGTCTTTTACGTTCAAACCCTCATTCTTAGGTCCCAAGCCCTCACTTTTAGGGTTCAAACACCTCTATTAAGGAATATAGCCTCATGTTTAGGTGCCAAACCCTCACTTTTCAGGTCCAAACCTGTCTTTTTTAGGTTCAAAACCTCATTCTTAGGTCCCAAACCCTCACTTTTCAGGTCCAAAGCTGTCTTTTTTAGGGTCAAGCCCTCATTCTTAGGTCCCAAGCCCTCACTTTTAGGGTTCAAACCCCAGCTTTAAAGCTCACAGCCTCAGTTTTACCACCCAAAGCCTCACTTTCAGGCTCCAAACCCCTCTTTTAATACTCAGTGCCTCCTTTTAAAGTCCCAAACCCTCCCTTTTAGCATTGAATCCACTCTATTAATGCTCAAACCGTCATTTTTTCATTCTAAACTGTGCATTTGAGTCCAAACCCCTTGTTTAAGGCTCAAAGCCTCATTTTTAACAGCCAAATCCTCACTTTCACATCCAAACCTGTGTTTTAGGTTCAAAGCCTCAGTATACGTTCCAAAGTTTCACTTTTAGTATCCAAACCCCTCTTTTAGGTTTACAGCCTCAGTTTTAGATCCCAAACCCTCACCTTTAAGGCTCAAAGTCTTATTTTAAGTCCCAAACCCTCATTTTGGGTGTTGCAAACCCCTGTTTTAAGGCTAAGAGCCTCATTTTTAGGTGCCAAACCCTCACTTTCAGGGTCCACACACCTCTATTAGGGAATAAAGCCTCATTTTTAGGTCCCAAACCCTCACTTTTCAGGTCCAAAGCTGTCTTTTTTAGGGTCAAACCCTCATTCTTAGGTCCCAAGCCCTCACTTTTAGGGTTCAAACCCCAGCTTTAAAGCTCACAGCCTCAGTTGTACCACCCAAAGCCTCACTTTCAGGCTCCAAACCCCTCTTTTAATGCTCAATGCCTCCTTTTAAAGTCCCAAACCCTCACTTTTGGCATCCAAACCCTCACTTTCAGGTGCCAAAACCTCATTTTTATTCTCCAAAGCCCTCTTTTCACCAGCAAAGCCTCAGTTTTAGGTCCCACAGCCTCACTTTTCAGGTCCAAAGCTGTCTTTTTTAGGGTCAAACCGTCATTCTTAGGTCCCAAGCCCTCACTTTTAGGGTTCAAACCCCAGCTTTAAAGCTCACAGCCTCAGTTTTACCACCGAAAGCCTCACTTTCAGGCTCCAAACCCCTCTTTTAATGCTCAATGCCTACTTTTAAAGTCCCACAGCCTCACTTTTGGCATCCAAACCCTCACTTTCAGGTGCCAAAACCTCATTTTTAGTGTCCAAAGCCTTCTTTTCACCAGCAAAGCCTCAGTTTTAGGTCCCACAGCCTCACTTTTCAGGTCCAAAGCTGTCGTCTTTAGGTTCAAACTGTCATTCTTAGGTCCCAAACCCTCACTTTTCAGGTCCAAAGCTGTCTTTTTCAGGGTCAAACCCTCATTCTTAGGTCCCAAGCCCTCACTTTTAGCATTGAATCCACTCTATTAATGCTCAAACCGTCATTTTTCCATTCTAAACTGTGCATTTGAGTCCAAACCCCTTGTGTAAGGCTCAAAGCCTCATTTTTAACAGCCAAACCCTCACTTTTCAGGTCCAAACCTGTGTTTTAGGTTCAAAGCCTCAGTATACGTTCCAAAGTTTCACTTTTAGCATCCAAACCCCTCTTTTAATGCTCAGTGCCTCCTTTTAAAGTCCCAAACCCTCACTTTTAGCATCCAAACCCGCACTTTCAGGTGCCAAAACCTCATTTTTACTCTCCAAAGCCCTCTTTTCACCAGCAAAGCCTCAGTTTTAGGTCCCACAGCCTCACTTTTCAGGTCCAAACCTGTCCTTTAGGTTCAAAGCCTGAGTTTTAGGCCCACAGCCTCACTTTTCAGGTCCAAAGCTGTCTTTTTTAGGGTCAAACCCTCATTCTTAGGTCCCAAGCCCTCACTTTTAGCATCTAATCCACTCTATTAATGCTCAAACCGTCATTTTTCCATTCTAAACTGTGCATTTGAGTCCAAACCCCTTGTTTAAGGCTCAAAGCCACATTTTTAACAGCCAAACCCTCACTTTCACATCCAAACCTGTGTTTTAGGTTCAAAGCCTCAGTATACGTTCCAAAGTTTCACTTTTTGCGTCCAAACCCCTCTTTTAGGTTCACAGCCTCAGTTTTAGATCCCAAACCCTCACCTTTAAGGCTCAAAGTCTTATTTTAAGTCCCAAACCCTCATTTTGGGGGTTCCAAACCCCTGTTTTAAGGCTAAGAGCCTCATTTTTAGGTGCCAAACCCTCACTTTCAGGGTCCACACACCTCTATTAGGGAATAAAGCCTCATTTTTAGGTCCCAAACCCTCACTTTTCAGGTCCAAAGCTGTCTTTTTTAGGGTCAAACCCTCATTCTTAGGTCCCAAGCCCTCACTTTTAGGGTTCAAACCCCAGCTTTAAAGCTCACAGCCTCAGTTGTACCACCCAAAGCCTCACTTTCAGGCTCCAAACCCCTCTTTTAATGCTCAATGCCTACTTTTAAAGTCCCACAGCCTCACTTTTGGCATCCAAACCCTCACTTTCAGGTGCCAAAACCTCATTTTTAGTGTCCAAAGCCTTCTTTTCACCAGCAAAGCCTCTGTTTTAGGTCCCACAGCCTCACTTTTCAGGTCCAAAGCTGTCGTCTTTAGGTTCAAACCGTCATTCTTAGGTCCCAAACCCTCACTTTTCAGGTCCAAAGCTGTCTTTTTCAGGGTCAAAGCCTCATTTTTAGGTGCCAAGCCCTCACTTTTAGGGTTCAAACCCCAGCTTTAAAGCTCACAGCCTCAGTTTTACCACCCAAAGCCTCACTTTCAGGCTCCAAACCCCTCTTTTACTGCTCAGTGTCTCCTTTTAAAGTCCCAAACCCTCACAATTAACATCAAAACCCGCACTTTCAGGTGCCAAAACCTCATTTTTAATCTCCAAAGCCCTCTTTTCACCAGCAAAGCCTCAGTTTTAGGTCCCACAGCCTCACTTTTCAGGTCCAAACCTGTCCTTTAGGTTCAAAGCCTGAGTTTTAGGCCCACAGCCTCACTTTTCAGGTCCAAAGCCTCACTTTTAATGCTCAGTGCCACCTTTTAAGACCCCAAACCCTCCCTTTTAGCATCGAATCCAGTCTCTTAGTGCTCAAACCATCATTTTTCCGTTCCAAACCGTGCGTTTTAGAGTCCAAAGCCCGCCCTTAAGGCTCAAAGCCTCATTTTTAACAGCCAAACCCTCACTGTCACATCCAAACCTGTCTTTTACGTTCAAACCCTCATTCTTAGGTCCCAAGCCCTCACTTTTAGGGTTCAAACACCTCTATTAAGGAATATAGCCTCATGTTTAGGTGCCAAACCCTCACTTTTCAGGTCCAAACCTGTCTTTTTTAGGTTCAAAACCTCATTCTTAGGTCCCAAACCCTCACTTTTCAGGTCCAAAGCTGTCTTTTTTAGGGTCAAGCCCTCATTCTTAGGTCCCAAGCCCTCACTTTTAGGGTTCAAACCCCAGCTTTAAAGCTCACAGCCTCAGTTTTACCACCCAAAGCCTCACTTTCAGGCTCCAAACCCCTCTTTTAATACTCAGTGCCTCCTTTTAAAGTCCCAAACCCTCCCTTTTAGCATTGAATCCACTCTATTAATGCTCAAACCGTCATTTTTTCATTCTAAACTGTGCATTTGAGTCCAAACCCCTTGTTTAAGGCTCAAAGCCTCATTTTTAACAGCCAAATCCTCACTTTCACATCCAAACCTGTGTTTTAGGTTCAAAGCCTCAGTATACGTTCCAAAGTTTCACTTTTAGTATCCAAACCCCTCTTTTAGGTTTACAGCCTCAGTTTTAGATCCCAAACCCTCACCTTTAAGGCTCAAAGTCTTATTTTAAGTCCCAAACCCTCATTTTGGGGGTTGCAAACCCCTGTTTTAAGGCTAAGAGCCTCATTTTTAGGTGCCAAACCCTCACTTTCAGGGTCCACACACCTCTATTAGGGAATAAAGCCTCATTTTTAGGTCCCAAACCCTCACTTTTCCGGTCCAAAGCTGTCTTTTTTAGGGTCAAACCCTCATTCTTAGGTCCCAAGCCCTCACTTTTAGGGTTCAAACCCCAGCTTTAAAGCTCACAGCCTCAGTTGTACCACCCAAAGCCTCACTTTCAGGCTCCAAACCCCTCTTTTAATGCTCAATGCCTCCTTTTAAAGTCCCAAACCCTCACTTTTGGCATCCAAACCCTCACTTTCAGGTGCCAAAACCTCATTTTTATTCTCCAAAGCCCTCTTTTCACCAGCAAAGCCTCAGTTTTAGGTCCCACAGCCTCACTTTTCAGGTCCAAAGCTGTCTTTTTTAGGGTCAAACCGTCATTCTTAGGTCCCAAGCCCTCACTTTTAGGGTTCAAACCCCAGCTTTAAAGCTCACAGCCTCAGTTTTACCACCGAAAGCCTCACTTTCAGGCTCCAAACCCCTCTTTTAATGCTCAATGCCTACTTTTAAAGTCCCACAGCCTCACTTTTGGCATCCAAACCCTCACTTTCAGGTGCCAAAACCTCATTTTTAGTGTCCAAAGCCTTCTTTTCACCAGCAAAGCCTCAGTTTTAGGTCCCACAGCCTCACTTTTCAGGTCCAAAGCTGTCGTCTTTAGGTTCAAACTGTCATTCTTAGGTCCCAAACCCTCACTTTTCAGGTCCAAAGCTGTCTTTTTCAGGGTCAAACCCTCATTCTTAGGTCCCAAGCCCTCACTTTTAGCATTGAATCCACTCTATTAATGCTCAAACCGTCATTTTTCCATTCTAAGCTGTGCATTTGAGTCCAAACCCCTTGTGTAAGGCTCAAAGCCTCATTTTTAACAGCCAAACCCTCACTTTTCAGGTCCAAACCTGTGTTTTAGGTTCAAAGCCTCAGTATACGTTCCAAAGTTTCACTTTTAGCATCCAAACCCCTCTTTTAATGCTCAGTGCCTCCTTTTAAAGTCCCAAACCCTCACTTTTAGCATCCAAACCCGCACTTTCAGGTGCCAAAACCTCATTTTTACTCTCCAAAGCCCTCTTTTCACCAGCAAAGCCTCAGTTTTAGGTCCCACAGCCTCACTTTTCAGGTCCAAACCTGTCCTTTAGGTTCAAAGCCTGAGTTTTAGGCCCACAGCCTCACTTTTCAGGTCCAAAGCTGTCTTTTTTAGGGTCAAACCCTCATTCTTAGGTCCCAAGCCCTCACTTTTAGCATCTAATCCACTCTATTAATGCTCAAACCGTCATTTTTCCATTCTAAACTGTGCATTTGAGTCCAAACCCCTTGTTTAAGGCTCAAAGCCACATTTTTAACAGCCAAACCCTCACTTTCACATCCAAACCTGTGTTTTAGGTTCAAAGCCTCAGTATACGTTCCAAAGTTTCACTTTTTGCGTCCAAACCCCTCTTTTAGGTTCACAGCCTCAGTTTTAGATCCCAAACCCTCACCTTTAAGGCTCAAAGTCTTATTTTAAGTCCCAAACCCTCATTTTGGGGGTTCCAAACCCCTGTTTTAAGGCTAAGAGCCTCATTTTTAGGTGCCAAACCCTCACTTTCAGGGTCCACACACCTCTATTAGGGAATAAAGCCTCATTTTTAGGTCCCAAACCCTCACTTTTCAGGTCCAAAGCTGTCTTTTTTAGGGTCAAACCCTCATTCTTAGGTCCCAAGCCCTCACTTTTAGGGTTCAAACCCCAGCTTTAAAGCTCACAGCCTCAGTTGTACCACCCAAAGCCTCACTTTCAGGCTCCAAACCCCTCTTTTAATGCTCAATGCCTACTTTTAAAGTCCCACAGCCTCACTTTTGGCATCCAAACCCTCACTTTCAGGTGCCAAAACCTCATTTTTAGTGTCCAAAGCCTTCTTTTCACCAGCAAAGCCTCTGTTTTAGGTCCCACAGCCTCACTTTTCAGGTCCAAAGCTGTCGTCTTTAGGTTCAAACCGTCATTCTTAGGTCCCAAACCCTCACTTTTCAGGTCCAAAGCTGTCTTTTTCAGGGTCAAAGCCTCATTTTTAGGTGCCAAGCCCTCACTTTTAGGGTTCAAACCCCAGCTTTAAAGCTCACAGCCTCAGTTTTACCACCCAAAGCCTCACTTTCAGGCTCCAAACCCCTCTTTTACTGCTCAGTGTCTCCTTTTAAAGTCCCAAACCCTCACAATTAACATCAAAACCCGCACTTTCAGGTGCCAAAACCTCATTTTTAATCTCCAAAGCCCTCTTTTCACCAGCAAAGCCTCAGTTTTAGGTCCCACAGCCTCACTTTTCAGGTCCAAACCTGTCCTTTAGGTTCAAAGCCTGAGTTTTAGGCCCACAGCCTCACTTTTCAGGTCCAAAGCCTCACTTTTAATGCTCAGTGCCACCTTTTAAGACCCCAAACCCTCCCTTTTAGCATCGAATCCAGTCTCTTAGTGCTCAAACCATCATTTTTCCGTTCCAAACCGTGCGTTTTAGAGTCCAAAGCCCGCCCTTAAGGCTCAAAGCCTCATTTTTAACAGCCAAACCCTCACTGTCACATCCAAACCTGTCTTTTACGTTCAAACCCTCATTCTTAGGTCCCAAGCCCTCACTTTTAGGGTTCAAACACCTCTATTAAGGAATATAGCCTCATGTTTAGGTGCCAAACCCTCACTTTTCAGGTCCAAACCTGTCTTTTTTAGGTTCAAAACCTCATTCTTAGGTCCCAAACCCTCACTTTTCAGGTCCAAAGCTGTCTTTTTTAGGGTCAAGCCCTCATTCTTAGGTCCCAAGCCCTCACTTTTAGGGTTCAAACCCCAGCTTTAAAGCTCACAGCCTCAGTTTTACCACCCAAAGCCTCACTTTCAGGCTCCAAACCCCTCTTTTAATACTCAGTGCCTCCTTTTAAAGTCCCAAACCCTCCCTTTTAGCATTGAATCCACTCTATTAATGCTCAAACCGTCATTTTTTCATTCTAAACTGTGCATTTGAGTCCAAACCCCTTGTTTAAGGCTCAAAGCCTCATTTTTAACAGCCAAATCCTCACTTTCACATCCAAACCTGTGTTTTAGGTTCAAAGCCTCAGTATACGTTCCAAAGTTTCACTTTTAGTATCCAAACCCCTCTTTTAGGTTTACAGCCTCAGTTTTAGATCCCAAACCCTCACCTTTAAGGCTCAAAGTCTTATTTTAAGTCCCAAACCCTCATTTTGGGGGTTGCAAACCCCTGTTTTAAGGCTAAGAGCCTCATTTTTAGGTGCCAAACCCTCACTTTCAGGGTCCACACACCTCTATTAGGGAATAAAGCCTCATTTTTAGGTCCCAAACCCTCACTTTTCAGGTCCAAAGCTGTCTTTTTTAGGGTCAAACCCTCATTCTTAGGTCCCAAGCCCTCACTTTTAGGGTTCAAACCCCAGCTTTAAAGCTCACAGCCTCAGTTGTACCACCCAAAGCCTCACTTTCAGGCTCCAAACCCCTCTTTTAATGCTCAATGCCTCCTTTTAAAGTCCCAAACCCTCACTTTTGGCATCCAAACCCTCACTTTCAGGTGCCAAAACCTCATTTTTATTCTCCAAAGCCCTCTTTTCACCAGCAAAGCCTCAGTTTTAGGTCCCACAGCCTCACTTTTCAGGTCCAAAGCTGTCTTTTTTAGGGTCAAACCGTCATTCTTAGGTCCCAAGCCCTCACTTTTAGGGTTCAAACCCCAGCTTTAAAGCTCACAGCCTCAGTTTTACCACCGAAAGCCTCACTTTCAGGCTCCAAACCCCTCTTTTAATGCTCAATGCCTACTTTTAAAGTCCCACAGCCTCACTTTTGGCATCCAAACCCTCACTTTCAGGTGCCAAAACCTCATTTTTAGTGTCCAAAGCCTTCTTTTCACCAGCAAAGCCTCAGTTTTAGGTCCCACAGCCTCACTTTTCAGGTCCAAAGCTGTCGTCTTTAGGTTCAAACTGTCATTCTTAGGTCCCAAACCCTCACTTTTCAGGTCCAAAGCTGTCTTTTTCAGGGTCAAACCCTCATTCTTAGGTCCCAAGCCCTCACTTTTAGCATTGAATCCACTCTATTAATGCTCAAACCGTCATTTTTCCATTCTAAACTGTGCATTTGAGTCCAAACCCCTTGTGTAAGGCTCAAAGCCTCATTTTTAACAGCCAAACCCTCACTTTTCAGGTCCAAACCTGTGTTTTAGGTTCAAAGCCTCAGTATACGTTCCAAAGTTTCACTTTTAGCATCCAAACCCCTCTTTTAATGCTCAGTGCCTCCTTTTAAAGTCCCAAACCCTCACTTTTAGCATCCAAACCCGCACTTTCAGGTGCCAAAACCTCATTTTTACTCTCCAAAGCCCTCTTTTCACCAGCAAAGCCTCAGTTTTAGGTCCCACAGCCTCACTTTTCAGGTCCAAACCTGTCCTTTAGGTTCAAAGCCTGAGTTTTAGGCCCACAGCCTCACTTTTCAGGTCCAAAGCTGTCTTTTTTAGGGTCAAACCCTCATTCTTAGGTCCCAAGCCCTCACTTTTAGCATCTAATCCACTCTATTAATGCTCAAACCGTCATTTTTCCATTCTAAACTGTGCATTTGAGTCCAAACCCCTTGTTTAAGGCTCAAAGCCACATTTTTAACAGCCAAACCCTCACTTTCACATCCAAACCTGTGTTTTAGGTTCAAAGCCTCAGTATACGTTCCAAAGTTTCACTTTTTGCGTCCAAACCCCTCTTTTAGGTTCACAGCCTCAGTTTTAGATCCCAAACCCTCACCTTTAAGGCTCAAAGTCTTATTTTAAGTCCCAAACCCTCATTTTGGGGGTTCCAAACCCCTGTTTTAAGGCTAAGAGCCTCATTTTTAGGTGCCAAACCCTCACTTTCAGGGTCCACACACCTCTATTAGGGAATAAAGCCTCATTTTTAGGTCCCAAACCCTCACTTTTCAGGTCCAAAGCTGTCTTTTTTAGGGTCAAACCCTCATTCTTAGGTCCCAAGCCCTCACTTTTAGGGTTCAAACCCCAGCTTTAAAGCTCACAGCCTCAGTTGTACCACCCAAAGCCTCACTTTCAGGCTCCAAACCCCTCTTTTAATGCTCAATGCCTACTTTTAAAGTCCCACAGCCTCACTTTTGGCATCCAAACCCTCACTTTCAGGTGCCAAAACCTCATTTTTAGTGTCCAAAGCCTTCTTTTCACCAGCAAAGCCTCTGTTTTAGGTCCCACAGCCTCACTTTTCAGGTCCAAAGCTGTCGTCTTTAGGTTCAAACCGTCATTCTTAGGTCCCAAACCCTCACTTTTCAGGTCCAAAGCTGTCTTTTTCAGGGTCAAAGCCTCATTTTTAGGTGCCAAGCCCTCACTTTTAGGGTTCAAACCCCAGCTTTAAAGCTCACAGCCTCAGTTTTACCACCCAAAGCCTCACTTTCAGGCTCCAAACCCCTCTTTTACTGCTCAGTGTCTCCTTTTAAAGTCCCAAACCCTCACAATTAACATCAAAACCCGCACTTTCAGGTGCCAAAACCTCATTTTTAATCTCCAAAGCCCTCTTTTCACCAGCAAAGCCTCAGTTTTAGGTCCCACAGCCTCACTTTTCAGGTCCAAACCTGTCCTTTAGGTTCAAAGCCTGAGTTTTAGGCCCACAGCCTCACTTTTCAGGTCCAAAGCCTCACTTTTAATGCTCAGTGCCACCTTTTAAGACCCCAAACCCTCCCTTTTAGCATCGAATCCAGTCTCTTAGTGCTCAAACCATCATTTTTCCGTTCCAAACCGTGCGTTTTAGAGTCCAAAGCCCGCCCTTAAGGCTCAAAGCCTCATTTTTAACAGCCAAACCCTCACTGTCACATCCAAACCTGTCTTTTACGTTCAAACCCTCATTCTTAGGTCCCAAGCCCTCACTTTTAGGGTTCAAACACCTCTATTAAGGAATATAGCCTCATGTTTAGGTGCCAAACCCTCACTTTTCAGGTCCAAACCTGTCTTTTTTAGGTTCAAAACCTCATTCTTAGGTCCCAAACCCTCACTTTTCAGGTCCAAAGCTGTCTTTTTTAGGGTCAAGCCCTCATTCTTAGGTCCCAAGCCCTCACTTTTAGGGTTCAAACCCCAGCTTTAAAGCTCACAGCCTCAGTTTTACCACCCAAAGCCTCACTTTCAGGCTCCAAACCCCTCTTTTAATACTCAGTGCCTCCTTTTAAAGTCCCAAACCCTCCCTTTTAGCATTGAATCCACTCTATTAATGCTCAAACCGTCATTTTTTCATTCTAAACTGTGCATTTGAGTCCAAACCCCTTGTTTAAGGCTCAAAGCCTCATTTTTAACAGCCAAATCCTCACTTTCACATCCAAACCTGTGTTTTAGGTTCAAAGCCTCAGTATACGTTCCAAAGTTTCACTTTTAGTATCCAAACCCCTCTTTTAGGTTTACAGCCTCAGTTTTAGATCCCAAACCCTCACCTTTAAGGCTCAAAGTCTTATTTTAAGTCCCAAACCCTCATTTTGGGGGTTGCAAACCCCTGTTTTAAGGCTAAGAGCCTCATTTTTAGGTGCCAAACCCTCACTTTCAGGGTCCACACACCTCTATTAGGGAATAAAGCCTCATTTTTAGGTCCCAAACCCTCACTTTTCCGGTCCAAAGCTGTCTTTTTTAGGGTCAAACCCTCATTCTTAGGTCCCAAGCCCTCACTTTTAGGGTTCAAACCCCAGCTTTAAAGCTCACAGCCTCAGTTGTACCACCCAAAGCCTCACTTTCAGGCTCCAAACCCCTCTTTTAATGCTCAATGCCTCCTTTTAAAGTCCCAAACCCTCACTTTTGGCATCCAAACCCTCACTTTCAGGTGCCAAAACCTCATTTTTATTCTCCAAAGCCCTCTTTTCACCAGCAAAGCCTCAGTTTTAGGTCCCACAGCCTCACTTTTCAGGTCCAAAGCTGTCTTTTTTAGGGTCAAACCGTCATTCTTAGGTCCCAAGCCCTCACTTTTAGGGTTCAAACCCCAGCTTTAAAGCTCACAGCCTCAGTTTTACCACCGAAAGCCTCACTTTCAGGCTCCAAACCCCTCTTTTAATGCTCAATGCCTACTTTTAAAGTCCCACAGCCTCACTTTTGGCATCCAAACCCTCACTTTCAGGTGCCAAAACCTCATTTTTAGTGTCCAAAGCCTTCTTTTCACCAGCAAAGCCTCAGTTTTAGGTCCCACAGCCTCACTTTTCAGGTCCAAAGCTGTCGTCTTTAGGTTCAAACTGTCATTCTTAGGTCCCAAACCCTCACTTTTCAGGTCCAAAGCTGTCTTTTTCAGGGTCAAACCCTCATTCTTAGGTCCCAAGCCCTCACTTTTAGCATTGAATCCACTCTATTAATGCTCAAACCGTCATTTTTCCATTCTAAACTGTGCATTTGAGTCCAAACCCCTTGTGTAAGGCTCAAAGCCTCATTTTTAACAGCCAAACCCTCACTTTTCAGGTCCAAACCTGTGTTTTAGGTTCAAAGCCTCAGTATACGTTCCAAAGTTTCACTTTTAGCATCCAAACCCCTCTTTTAATGCTCAGTGCCTCCTTTTAAAGTCCCAAACCCTCACTTTTAGCATCCAAACCCGCACTTTCAGGTGCCAAAACCTCATTTTTACTCTCCAAAGCCCTCTTTTCACCAGCAAAGCCTCAGTTTTAGGTCCCACAGCCTCACTTTTCAGGTCCAAACCTGTCCTTTAGGTTCAAAGCCTGAGTTTTAGGCCCACAGCCTCACTTTTCAGGTCCAAAGCTGTCTTTTTTAGGGTCAAACCCTCATTCTTAGGTCCCAAGCCCTCACTTTTAGCATCTAATCCACTCTATTAATGCTCAAACCGTCATTTTTCCATTCTAAACTGTGCATTTGAGTCCAAACCCCTTGTTTAAGGCTCAAAGCCACATTTTTAACAGCCAAACCCTCACTTTCACATCCAAACCTGTGTTTTAGGTTCAAAGCCTCAGTATACGTTCCAAAGTTTCACTTTTTGCGTCCAAACCCCTCTTTTAGGTTCACAGCCTCAGTTTTAGATCCCAAACCCTCACCTTTAAGGCTCAAAGTCTTATTTTAAGTCCCAAACCCTCATTTTGGGGGTTCCAAACCCCTGTTTTAAGGCTAAGAGCCTCATTTTTAGGTGCCAAACCCTCACTTTCAGGGTCCACACACCTCTATTAGGGAATAAAGCCTCATTTTTAGGTCCCAAACCCTCACTTTTCAGGTCCAAAGCTGTCTTTTTTAGGGTCAAACCCTCATTCTTAGGTCCCAAGCCCTCACTTTTAGGGTTCAAACCCCAGCTTTAAAGCTCACAGCCTCAGTTGTACCACCCAAAGCCTCACTTTCAGGCTCCAAACCCCTCTTTTAATGCTCAATGCCTACTTTTAAAGTCCCACAGCCTCACTTTTGGCATCCAAACCCTCACTTTCAGGTGCCAAAACCTCATTTTTAGTGTCCAAAGCCTTCTTTTCACCAGCAAAGCCTCTGTTTTAGGTCCCACAGCCTCACTTTTCAGGTCCAAAGCTGTCGTCTTTAGGTTCAAACCGTCATTCTTAGGTCCCAAACCCTCACTTTTCAGGTCCAAAGCTGTCTTTTTCAGGGTCAAAGCCTCATTTTTAGGTGCCAAGCCCTCACTTTTAGGGTTCAAACCCCAGCTTTAAAGCTCACAGCCTCAGTTTTACCACCCAAAGCCTCACTTTCAGGCTCCAAACCCCTCTTTTACTGCTCAGTGTCTCCTTTTAAAGTCCCAAACCCTCACAATTAACATCAAAACCCGCACTTTCAGGTGCCAAAACCTCATTTTTAATCTCCAAAGCCCTCTTTTCACCAGCAAAGCCTCAGTTTTAGGTCCCACAGCCTCACTTTTCAGGTCCAAACCTGTCCTTTAGGTTCAAAGCCTGAGTTTTAGGCCCACAGCCTCACTTTTCAGGTCCAAAGCCTCACTTTTAATGCTCAGTGCCACCTTTTAAGACCCCAAACCCTCCCTTTTAGCATCGAATCCAGTCTCTTAGTGCTCAAACCATCATTTTTCCGTTCCAAACCGTGCGTTTTAGAGTCCAAAGCCCGCCCTTAAGGCTCAAAGCCTCATTTTTAACAGCCAAACCCTCACTGTCACATCCAAACCTGTCTTTTACGTTCAAACCCTCATTCTTAGGTCCCAAGCCCTCACTTTTAGGGTTCAAACACCTCTATTAAGGAATATAGCCTCATGTTTAGGTGCCAAACCCTCACTTTTCAGGTCCAAACCTGTCTTTTTTAGGTTCAAAACCTCATTCTTAGGTCCCAAGCCCTCACTTTTAGCATCTAATCCACTCTATTAATGCTCAAACCGTCATTTTTCCATTCTAAACTGTGCATTTGAGTCCAAACCCCTTGTTTAAGGCTCAAAGCCACATTTTTAACAGCCAAACCCTCACTTTCACATCCAAACCTGTGTTTTAGGTTCAAAGCCTCAGTATACGTTCCAAAGTTTCACTTTTTGCGTCCAAACCCCTCTTTTAGGTTCACAGCCTCAGTTTTAGATCCCAAACCCTCACCTTTAAGGCTCAAAGTCTTATTTTAAGTCCCAAACCCTCATTTTGGGGGTTCCAAACCCCTGTTTTAAGGCTAAGAGCCTCATTTTTAGGTGCCAAACCCTCACTTTCAGGGTCCACACACCTCTATTAGGGAATAAAGCCTCATTTTTAGGTCCCAAACCCTCACTTTTCAGGTCCAAAGCTGTCTTTTTTAGGGTCAAACCCTCATTCTTAGGTCCCAAGCCCTCACTTTTAGGGTTCAAACCCCAGCTTTAAAGCTCACAGCCTCAGTTGTACCACCCAAAGCCTCACTTTCAGGCTCCAAACCCCTCTTTTACTGCTCAGTGTCTCCTTTTAAAGTCCCAAACCCTCACAATTAACATCAAAACCCGCACTTTCAGGTGCCAAAACCTCATTTTTAATCTCCAAAGCCCTCTTTTCACCAGCAAAGCCTCAGTTTTAGCTCCCACAGCCTCACTTTTCAGGTCCAAACCTGTCCTTTAGGTTCAAAGCCTGAGTTTTAGGCCCACAGCCTCACTTTTCAGGTCCAAAGCCTCACTTTTAATGCTCAGTGCCACCTTTTAAGACCCCAAACCCTCCCTTTTAGCATCGAATCCAGTCTCTTAGTGCTCAAACCATCATTTTTCCGTTCCAAACCGTGCGTTTTAGAGTCCAAAGCCCGCCCTTAAGGCTCAAAGCCTCATTTTTAACAGCCAAACCCTCACTGTCACATCCAAACCTGTCTTTTACGTTCAAACCCTCATTCTTAGGTCCCAAGCCCTCACTTTTAGGGTTCAAACACCTCTATTAAGGAATATAGCCTCATGTTTAGGTGCCAAACCCTCACTTTTCAGGTCCAAACCTGTCTTTTTTAGGTTCAAAACCTCATTCTTAGGTCCCAAACCCTCACTTTTCAGGTCCAAAGCTGTCTTTTTTAGGGTCAAGCCCTCATTCTTAGGTCCCAAGCCCTCACTTTTAGGGTTCAAACCCCAGCTTTAAAGCTCACAGCCTCAGTTTTACCACCCAAAGCCTCACTTTCAGGCTCCAAACCCCTCTTTTAATACTCAGTGCCTCCTTTTAAAGTCCCAAACCCTCCCTTTTAGCATTGAATCCACTCTATTAATGCTCAAACCGTCATTTTTTCATTCTAAACTGTGCATTTGAGTCCAAACCCCTTGTTTAAGGCTCAAAGCCTCATTTTTAACAGCCAAATCCTCACTTTCACATCCAAACCTGTGTTTTAGGTTCAAAGCCTCAGTATACGTTCCAAAGTTTCACTTTTAGTATCCAAACCCCTCTTTTAGGTTTACAGCCTCAGTTTTAGATCCCAAACCCTCACCTTTAAGGCTCAAAGTCTTATTTTAAGTCCCAAACCCTCATTTTGGGGGTTGCAAACCCCTGTTTTAAGGCTAAGAGCCTCATTTTTAGGTGCCAAACCCTCACTTTCAGGGTCCACACACCTCTATTAGGGAATAAAGCCTCATTTTTAGGTCCCAAACCCTCACTTTTCAGGTCCAAAGCTGTCTTTTTTAGGGTCAAACCCTCATTCTTAGGTCCCAAGCCCTCACTTTTAGGGTTCAAACCCCAGCTTTAAAGCTCACAGCCTCAGTTGTACCACCCAAAGCCTCACTTTCAGGCTCCAAACCCCTCTTTTAATGCTCAATGCCTCCTTTTAAAGTCCCAAACCCTCACTTTTGGCATCCAAACCCTCACTTTCAGGTGCCAAAACCTCATTTTTATTCTCCAAAGCCCTCTTTTCACCAGCAAAGCCTCAGTTTTAGGTCCCACAGCCTCACTTTTCAGGTCCAAAGCTGTCTTTTTTAGGGTCAAACCGTCATTCTTAGGTCCCAAGCCCTCACTTTTAGGGTTCAAACCCCAGCTTTAAAGCTCACAGCCTCAGTTTTACCACCGAAAGCCTCACTTTCAGGCTCCAAACCCCTCTTTTAATGCTCAATGCCTACTTTTAAAGTCCCACAGCCTCACTTTTGGCATCCAAACCCTCACTTTCAGGTGCCAAAACCTCATTTTTAGTGTCCAAAGCCTTCTTTTCACCAGCAAAGCCTCAGTTTTAGGTCCCACAGCCTCACTTTTCAGGTCCAAAGCTGTCGTCTTTAGGTTCAAACTGTCATTCTTAGGTCCCAAACCCTCACTTTTCAGGTCCAAAGCTGTCTTTTTCAGGGTCAAACCCTCATTCTTAGGTCCCAAGCCCTCACTTTTAGCATTGAATCCACTCTATTAATGCTCAAACCGTCATTTTTCCATTCTAAACTGTGCATTTGAGTCCAAACCCCTTGTGTAAGGCTCAAAGCCTCATTTTTAACAGCCAAACCCTCACTTTTCAGGTCCAAACCTGTGTTTTAGGTTCAAAGCCTCAGTATACGTTCCAAAGTTTCACTTTTAGCATCCAAACCCCTCTTTTAATGCTCAGTGCCTCCTTTTAAAGTCCCAAACCCTCACTTTTAGCATCCAAACCCGCACTTTCAGGTGCCAAAACCTCATTTTTACTCTCCAAAGCCCTCTTTTCACCAGCAAAGCCTCAGTTTTAGGTCCCACAGCCTCACTTTTCAGGTCCAAACCTGTCCTTTAGGTTCAAAGCCTGAGTTTTAGGCCCACAGCCTCACTTTTCAGGTCCAAAGCTGTCTTTTTTAGGGTCAAACCCTCATTCTTAGGTCCCAAGCCCTCACTTTTAGCATCTAATCCACTCTATTAATGCTCAAACCGTCATTTTTCCATTCTAAACTGTGCATTTGAGTCCAAACCCCTTGTTTAAGGCTCAAAGCCACATTTTTAACAGCCAAACCCTCACTTTCACATCCAAACCTGTGTTTTAGGTTCAAAGCCTCAGTATACGTTCCAAAGTTTCACTTTTTGCGTCCAAACCCCTCTTTTAGGTTCACAGCCTCAGTTTTAGATCCCAAACCCTCACCTTTAAGGCTCAAAGTCTTATTTTAAGTCCCAAACCCTCATTTTGGGGGTTCCAAACCCCTGTTTTAAGGCTAAGAGCCTCATTTTTAGGTGCCAAACCCTCACTTTCAGGGTCCACACACCTCTATTAGGGAATAAAGCCTCATTTTTAGGTCCCAAACCCTCACTTTTCAGGTCCAAAGCTGTCTTTTTTAGGGTCAAACCCTCATTCTTAGGTCCCAAGCCCTCACTTTTAGGGTTCAAACCCCAGCTTTAAAGCTCACAGCCTCAGTTGTACCACCCAAAGCCTCACTTTCAGGCTCCAAACCCCTCTTTTAATGCTCAATGCCTACTTTTAAAGTCCCACAGCCTCACTTTTGGCATCCAAACCCTCACTTTCAGGTGCCAAAACCTCATTTTTAGTGTCCAAAGCCTTCTTTTCACCAGCAAAGCCTCTGTTTTAGGTCCCACAGCCTCACTTTTCAGGTCCAAAGCTGTCGTCTTTAGGTTCAAACCGTCATTCTTAGGTCCCAAACCCTCACTTTTCAGGTCCAAAGCTGTCTTTTTCAGGGTCAAAGCCTCATTTTTAGGTGCCAAGCCCTCACTTTTAGGGTTCAAACCCCAGCTTTAAAGCTCACAGCCTCAGTTTTACCACCCAAAGCCTCACTTTCAGGCTCCAAACCCCTCTTTTACTGCTCAGTGTCTCCTTTTAAAGTCCCAAACCCTCACAATTAACATCAAAACCCGCACTTTCAGGTGCCAAAACCTCATTTTTAATCTCCAAAGCCCTCTTTTCACCAGCAAAGCCTCAGTTTTAGGTCCCACAGCCTCACTTTTCAGGTCCAAACCTGTCCTTTAGGTTCAAAGCCTGAGTTTTAGGCCCACAGCCTCACTTTTCAGGTCCAAAGCCTCACTTTTAATGCTCAGTGCCACCTTTTAAGACCCCAAACCCTCCCTTTTAGCATCGAATCCAGTCTCTTAGTGCTCAAACCATCATTTTTCCGTTCCAAACCGTGCGTTTTAGAGTCCAAAGCCCGCCCTTAAGGCTCAAAGCCTCATTTTTAACAGCCAAACCCTCACTGTCACATCCAAACCTGTCTTTTACGTTCAAACCCTCATTCTTAGGTCCCAAGCCCTCACTTTTAGGGTTCAAACACCTCTATTAAGGAATATAGCCTCATGTTTAGGTGCCAAACCCTCACTTTTCAGGTCCAAACCTGTCTTTTTTAGGTTCAAAACCTCATTCTTAGGTCCCAAACCCTCACTTTTCAGGTCCAAAGCTGTCTTTTTTAGGGTCAAGCCCTCATTCTTAGGTCCCAAGCCCTCACTTTTAGGGTTCAAACCCCAGCTTTAAAGCTCACAGCCTCAGTTTTACCACCCAAAGCCTCACTTTCAGGCTCCAAACCCCTCTTTTAATACTCAGTGCCTCCTTTTAAAGTCCCAAACCCTCCCTTTTAGCATTGAATCCACTCTATTAATGCTCAAACCGTCATTTTTTCATTCTAAACTGTGCATTTGAGTCCAAACCCCTTGTTTAAGGCTCAAAGCCTCATTTTTAACAGCCAAATCCTCACTTTCACATCCAAACCTGTGTTTTAGGTTCAAAGCCTCAGTATACGTTCCAAAGTTTCACTTTTAGTATCCAAACCCCTCTTTTAGGTTTACAGCCTCAGTTTTAGATCCCAAACCCTCACCTTTAAGGCTCAAAGTCTTATTTTAAGTCCCAAACCCTCATTTTGGGGGTTGCAAACCCCTGTTTTAAGGCTAAGAGCCTCATTTTTAGGTGCCAAACCCTCACTTTCAGGGTCCACACACCTCTATTAGGGAATAAAGCCTCATTTTTAGGTCCCAAACCCTCACTTTTCAGGTCCAAAGCTGTCTTTTTTAGGGTCAAACCCTCATTCTTAGGTCCCAAGCCCTCACTTTTAGGGTTCAAACCCCAGCTTTAAAGCTCACAGCCTCAGTTGTACCACCCAAAGCCTCACTTTCAGGCTCCAAACCCCTCTTTTAATGCTCAATGCCTCCTTTTAAAGTCCCAAACCCTCACTTTTGGCATCCAAACCCTCACTTTCAGGTGCCAAAACCTCATTTTTATTCTCCAAAGCCCTCTTTTCACCAGCAAAGCCTCAGTTTTAGGTCCCACAGCCTCACTTTTCAGGTCCAAAGCTGTCTTTTTTAGGGTCAAACCGTCATTCTTAGGTCCCAAGCCCTCACTTTTAGGGTTCAAACCCCAGCTTTAAAGCTCACAGCCTCAGTTTTACCACCGAAAGCCTCACTTTCAGGCTCCAAACCCCTCTTTTAATGCTCAATGCCTACTTTTAAAGTCCCACAGCCTCACTTTTGGCATCCAAACCCTCACTTTCAGGTGCCAAAACCTCATTTTTAGTGTCCAAAGCCTTCTTTTCACCAGCAAAGCCTCAGTTTTAGGTCCCACAGCCTCACTTTTCAGGTCCAAAGCTGTCGTCTTTAGGTTCAAACTGTCATTCTTAGGTCCCAAACCCTCACTTTTCAGGTCCAAAGCTGTCTTTTTCAGGGTCAAACCCTCATTCTTAGGTCCCAAGCCCTCACTTTTAGCATTGAATCCACTCTATTAATGCTCAAACCGTCATTTTTCCATTCTAAACTGTGCATTTGAGTCCAAACCCCTTGTGTAAGGCTCAAAGCCTCATTTTTAACAGCCAAACCCTCACTTTTCAGGTCCAAACCTGTGTTTTAGGTTCAAAGCCTCAGTATACGTTCCAAAGTTTCACTTTTAGCATCCAAACCCCTCTTTTAATGCTCAGTGCCTCCTTTTAAAGTCCCAAACCCTCACTTTTAGCATCCAAACCCGCACTTTCAGGTGCCAAAACCTCATTTTTACTCTCCAAAGCCCTCTTTTCACCAGCAAAGCCTCAGTTTTAGGTCCCACAGCCTCACTTTTCAGGTCCAAACCTGTCCTTTAGGTTCAAAGCCTGAGTTTTAGGCCCACAGCCTCACTTTTCAGGTCCAAAGCTGTCTTTTTTAGGGTCAAACCCTCATTCTTAGGTCCCAAGCCCTCACTTTTAGCATCTAATCCACTCTATTAATGCTCAAACCGTCATTTTTCCATTCTAAACTGTGCATTTGAGTCCAAACCCCTTGTTTAAGGCTCAAAGCCACATTTTTAACAGCCAAACCCTCACTTTCACATCCAAACCTGTGTTTTAGGTTCAAAGCCTCAGTATACGTTCCAAAGTTTCACTTTTTGCGTCCAAACCCCTCTTTTAGGTTCACAGCCTCAGTTTTAGATCCCAAACCCTCACCTTTAAGGCTCAAAGTCTTATTTTAAGTCCCAAACCCTCATTTTGGGGGTTCCAAACCCCTGTTTTAAGGCTAAGAGCCTCATTTTTAGGTGCCAAACCCTCACTTTCAGGGTCCACACACCTCTATTAGGGAATAAAGCCTCATTCTTAGGTCCCAAACCCTCACTTTTCAGGTCCAAAGCTGTCTTTTTCAGGGTCAAACCCTCATTCTTAGGTCCCAAGCCCTCACTTTTAGGGTTCAAACCCCAGCTTTAAAGCTCACAGCCTCAGTTGTACCACCCAAAGCCTCACTTTCAGGCTCCAAACCCCTCTTTTACTGCTCAGTGTCTCCTTTTAAAGTCCCAAACCCTCACAATTAACATCAAAACCCGCACTTTCAGGTGCCAAAACCTCATTTTTAATCTCCAAAGCCCTCTTTTCACCAGCAAAGCCTCAGTTTTAGGTCCCACAGCCTCACTTTTCAGGTCCAAACCTGTCCTTTAGGTTCAAAGCCTGAGTTTTAGGCCCACAGCCTCACTTTTCAGGTCCAAAGCCTCACTTTTAATGCTCAGTGCCACCTTTTAAGACCCCAAACCCTCCCTTTTAGCATCGAATCCAGTCTCTTAGTGCTCAAACCATCATTTTTCCGTTCCAAACCGTGCGTTTTAGAGTCCAAAGCCCGCCCTTAAGGCTCAAAGCCTCATTTTTAACAGCCAAACCCTCACTGTCACATCCAAACCTGTCTTTTACGTTCAAACCCTCATTCTTAGGTCCCAAGCCCTCACTTTTAGGGTTCAAACACCTCTATTAAGGAATATAGCCTCATGTTTAGGTGCCAAACCCTCACTTTTCAGGTCCAAACCTGTCTTTTTTAGGTTCAAAACCTCATTCTTAGGTCCCAAACCCTCACTTTTCAGGTCCAAAGCTGTCTTTTTTAGGGTCAAGCCCTCATTCTTAGGTCCCAAGCCCTCACTTTTAGGGTTCAAACCCCAGCTTTAAAGCTCACAGCCTCAGTTTTACCACCCAAAGCCTCACTTTCAGGCTCCAAACCCCTCTTTTAATACTCAGTGCCTCCTTTTAAAGTCCCAAACCCTCCCTTTTAGCATTGAATCCACTCTATTAATGCTCAAACCGTCATTTTTTCATTCTAAACTGTGCATTTGAGTCCAAACCCCTTGTTTAAGGCTCAAAGCCTCATTTTTAACAGCCAAATCCTCACTTTCACATCCAAACCTGTGTTTTAGGTTCAAAGCCTCAGTATACGTTCCAAAGTTTCACTTTTAGTATCCAAACCCCTCTTTTAGGTTTACAGCCTCAGTTTTAGATCCCAAACCCTCACCTTTAAGGCTCAAAGTCTTATTTTAAGTCCCAAACCCTCATTTTGGGGGTTGCAAACCCCTGTTTTAAGGCTAAGAGCCTCATTTTTAGGTGCCAAACCCTCACTTTCAGGGTCCACACACCTCTATTAGGGAATAAAGCCTCATTTTTAGGTCCCAAACCCTCACTTTTCAGGTCCAAAGCTGTCTTTTTTAGGGTCAAACCCTCATTCTTAGGTCCCAAGCCCTCACTTTTAGGGTTCAAACCCCAGCTTTAAAGCTCACAGCCTCAGTTGTACCACCCAAAGCCTCACTTTCAGGCTCCAAACCCCTCTTTTAATGCTCAATGCCTCCTTTTAAAGTCCCAAACCCTCACTTTTGGCATCCAAACCCTCACTTTCAGGTGCCAAAACCTCATTTTTATTCTCCAAAGCCCTCTTTTCACCAGCAAAGCCTCAGTTTTAGGTCCCACAGCCTCACTTTTCAGGTCCAAAGCTGTCTTTTTTAGGGTCAAACCGTCATTCTTAGGTCCCAAGCCCTCACTTTTAGGGTTCAAACCCCAGCTTTAAAGCTCACAGCCTCAGTTTTACCACCGAAAGCCTCACTTTCAGGCTCCAAACCCCTCTTTTAATGCTCAATGCCTACTTTTAAAGTCCCACAGCCTCACTTTTGGCATCCAAACCCTCACTTTCAGGTGCCAAAACCTCATTTTTAGTGTCCAAAGCCTTCTTTTCACCAGCAAAGCCTCAGTTTTAGGTCCCACAGCCTCACTTTTCAGGTCCAAAGCTGTCGTCTTTAGGTTCAAACTGTCATTCTTAGGTCCCAAACCCTCACTTTTCAGGTCCAAAGCTGTCTTTTTCAGGGTCAAACCCTCATTCTTAGGTCCCAAGCCCTCACTTTTAGCATTGAATCCACTCTATTAATGCTCAAACCGTCATTTTTCCATTCTAAACTGTGCATTTGAGTCCAAACCCCTTGTGTAAGGCTCAAAGCCTCATTTTTAACAGCCAAACCCTCACTTTTCAGGTCCAAACCTGTGTTTTAGGTTCAAAGCCTCAGTATACGTTCCAAAGTTTCACTTTTAGCATCCAAACCCCTCTTTTAATGCTCAGTGCCTCCTTTTAAAGTCCCAAACCCTCACTTTTAGCATCCAAACCCGCACTTTCAGGTGCCAAAACCTCATTTTTACTCTCCAAAGCCCTCTTTTCACCAGCAAAGCCTCAGTTTTAGGTCCCACAGCCTCACTTTTCAGGTCCAAACCTGTCCTTTAGGTTCAAAGCCTGAGTTTTAGGCCCACAGCCTCACTTTTCAGGTCCAAAGCTGTCTTTTTTAGGGTCAAACCCTCATTCTTAGGTCCCAAGCCCTCACTTTTAGCATCTAATCCACTCTATTAATGCTCAAACCGTCATTTTTCCATTCTAAACTGTGCATTTGAGTCCAAACCCCTTGTTTAAGGCTCAAAGCCACATTTTTAACAGCCAAACCCTCACTTTCACATCCAAACCTGTGTTTTAGGTTCAAAGCCTCAGTATACGTTCCAAAGTTTCACTTTTTGCGTCCAAACCCCTCTTTTAGGTTCACAGCCTCAGTTTTAGATCCCAAACCCTCACCTTTAAGGCTCAAAGTCTTATTTTAAGTCCCAAACCCTCATTTTGGGGGTTCCAAACCCCTGTTTTAAGGCTAAGAGCCTCATTTTTAGGTGCCAAACCCTCACTTTCAGGGTCCACACACCTCTATTAGGGAATAAAGCCTCATTTTTAGGTCCCAAACCCTCACTTTTCAGGTCCAAAGCTGTCTTTTTTAGGGTCAAACCCTCATTCTTAGGTCCCAAGCCCTCACTTTTAGGGTTCAAACCCCAGCTTTAAAGCTCACAGCCTCAGTTGTACCACCCAAAGCCTCACTTTCAGGCTCCAAACCCCTCTTTTACTGCTCAGTGTCTCCTTTTAAAGTCCCAAACCCTCACAATTAACATCAAAACCCGCACTTTCAGGTGCCAAAACCTCATTTTTAATCTCCAAAGCCCTCTTTTCACCAGCAAAGCCTCAGTTTTAGGTCCCACAGCCTCACTTTTCAGGTCCAAACCTGTCCTTTAGGTTCAAAGCCTGAGTTTTAGGCCCACAGCCTCACTTTTCAGGTCCAAAGCCTCACTTTTAATGCTCAGTGCCACCTTTTAAGACCCCAAACCCTCCCTTTTAGCATCGAATCCAGTCTCTTAGTGCTCAAACCATCATTTTTCCGTTCCAAACCGTGCGTTTTAGAGTCCAAAGCCCGCCCTTAAGGCTCAAAGCCTCATTTTTAACAGCCAAACCCTCACTGTCACATCCAAACCTGTCTTTTACGTTCAAACCCTCATTCTTAGGTCCCAAGCCCTCACTTTTAGGGTTCAAACACCTCTATTAAGGAATATAGCCTCATGTTTAGGTGCCAAACCCTCACTTTTCAGGTCCAAACCTGTCTTTTTTAGGTTCAAAACCTCATTCTTAGGTCCCAAACCCTCACTTTTCAGGTCCAAAGCTGTCTTTTTTAGGGTCAAGCCCTCATTCTTAGGTCCCAAGCCCTCACTTTTAGGGTTCAAACCCCAGCTTTAAAGCTCACAGCCTCAGTTTTACCACCCAAAGCCTCACTTTCAGGCTCCAAACCCCTCTTTTAATACTCAGTGCCTCCTTTTAAAGTCCCAAACCCTCCCTTTTAGCATTGAATCCACTCTATTAATGCTCAAACCGTCATTTTTTCATTCTAAACTGTGCATTTGAGTCCAAACCCCTTGTTTAAGGCTCAAAGCCTCATTTTTAACAGCCAAATCCTCACTTTCACATCCAAACCTGTGTTTTAGGTTCAAAGCCTCAGTATACGTTCCAAAGTTTCACTTTTAGTATCCAAACCCCTCTTTTAGGTTTACAGCCTCAGTTTTAGATCCCAAACCCTCACCTTTAAGGCTCAAAGTCTTATTTTAAGTCCCAAACCCTCATTTTGGGGGTTGCAAACCCCTGTTTTAAGGCTAAGAGCCTCATTTTTAGGTGCCAAACCCTCACTTTCAGGGTCCACACACCTCTATTAGGGAATAAAGCCTCATTTTTAGGTCCCAAACCCTCACTTTTCAGGTCCAAAGCTGTCTTTTTTAGGGTCAAACCCTCATTCTTAGGTCCCAAGCCCTCACTTTTAGGGTTCAAACCCCAGCTTTAAAGCTCACAGCCTCAGTTGTACCACCCAAAGCCTCACTTTCAGGCTCCAAACCCCTCTTTTAATGCTCAATGCCTCCTTTTAAAGTCCCAAACCCTCACTTTTGGCATCCAAACCCTCACTTTCAGGTGCCAAAACCTCATTTTTATTCTCCAAAGCCCTCTTTTCACCAGCAAAGCCTCAGTTTTAGGTCCCACAGCCTCACTTTTCAGGTCCAAAGCTGTCTTTTTTAGGGTCAAACCGTCATTCTTAGGTCCCAAGCCCTCACTTTTAGGGTTCAAACCCCAGCTTTAAAGCTCACAGCCTCAGTTTTACCACCGAAAGCCTCACTTTCAGGCTCCAAACCCCTCTTTTAATGCTCAATGCCTACTTTTAAAGTCCCACAGCCTCACTTTTGGCATCCAAACCCTCACTTTCAGGTGCCAAAACCTCATTTTTAGTGTCCAAAGCCTTCTTTTCACCAGCAAAGCCTCAGTTTTAGGTCCCACAGCCTCACTTTTCAGGTCCAAAGCTGTCGTCTTTAGGTTCAAACTGTCATTCTTAGGTCCCAAACCCTCACTTTTCAGGTCCAAAGCTGTCTTTTTCAGGGTCAAACCCTCATTCTTAGGTCCCAAGCCCTCACTTTTAGCATTGAATCCACTCTATTAATGCTCAAACCGTCATTTTTCCATTCTAAACTGTGCATTTGAGTCCAAACCCCTTGTGTAAGGCTCAAAGCCTCATTTTTAACAGCCAAACCCTCACTTTTCAGGTCCAAACCTGTGTTTTAGGTTCAAAGCCTCAGTATACGTTCCAAAGTTTCACTTTTAGCATCCAAACCCCTCTTTTAATGCTCAGTGCCTCCTTTTAAAGTCCCAAACCCTCACTTTTAGCATCCAAACCCGCACTTTCAGGTGCCAAAACCTCATTTTTACTCTCCAAAGCCCTCTTTTCACCAGCAAAGCCTCAGTTTTAGGTCCCACAGCCTCACTTTTCAGGTCCAAACCTGTCCTTTAGGTTCAAAGCCTGAGTTTTAGGCCCACAGCCTCACTTTTCAGGTCCAAAGCTGTCTTTTTTAGGGTCAAACCCTCATTCTTAGGTCCCAAGCCCTCACTTTTAGCATCTAATCCACTCTATTAATGCTCAAACCGTCATTTTTCCATTCTAAACTGTGCATTTGAGTCCAAACCCCTTGTTTAAGGCTCAAAGCCACATTTTTAACAGCCAAACCCTCACTTTCACATCCAAACCTGTGTTTTAGGTTCAAAGCCTCAGTATACGTTCCAAAGTTTCACTTTTTGCGTCCAAACCCCTCTTTTAGGTTCACAGCCTCAGTTTTAGATCCCAAACCCTCACCTTTAAGGCTCAAAGTCTTATTTTAAGTCCCAAACCCTCATTTTGGGGGTTCCAAACCCCTGTTTTAAGGCTAAGAGCCTCATTTTTAGGTGCCAAACCCTCACTTTCAGGGTCCACACACCTCTATTAGGGAATAAAGCCTCATTTTTAGGTCCCAAACCCTCACTTTTCAGGTCCAAAGCTGTCTTTTTTAGGGTCAAACCCTCATTCTTAGGTCCCAAGCCCTCACTTTTAGGGTTCAAACCCCAGCTTTAAAGCTCACAGCCTCAGTTGTACCACCCAAAGCCTCACTTTCAGGCTCCAAACCCCTCTTTTACTGCTCAGTGTCTCCTTTTAAAGTCCCAAACCCTCACAATTAACATCAAAACCCGCACTTTCAGGTGCCAAAACCTCATTTTTAATCTCCAAAGCCCTCTTTTCACCAGCAAAGCCTCAGTTTTAGGTCCCACAGCCTCACTTTTCAGGTCCAAACCTGTCCTTTAGGTTCAAAGCCTGAGTTTTAGGCCCACAGCCTCACTTTTCAGGTCCAAAGCCTCACTTTTAATGCTCAGTGCCACCTTTTAAGACCCCAAACCCTCCCTTTTAGCATCGAATCCAGTCTCTTAGTGCTCAAACCATCATTTTTCCGTTCCAAACCGTGCGTTTTAGAGTCCAAAGCCCGCCCTTAAGGCTCAAAGCCTCATTTTTAACAGCCAAACCCTCACTGTCACATCCAAACCTGTCTTTTACGTTCAAACCCTCATTCTTAGGTCCCAAGCCCTCACTTTTAGGGTTCAAACACCTCTATTAAGGAATATAGCCTCATGTTTAGGTGCCAAACCCTCACTTTTCAGGTCCAAACCTGTCTTTTTTAGGTTCAAAACCTCATTCTTAGGTCCCAAACCCTCACTTTTCAGGTCCAAAGCTGTCTTTTTTAGGGTCAAGCCCTCATTCTTAGGTCCCAAGCCCTCACTTTTAGGGTTCAAACCCCAGCTTTAAAGCTCACAGCCTCAGTTTTACCACCCAAAGCCTCACTTTCAGGCTCCAAACCCCTCTTTTAATACTCAGTGCCTCCTTTTAAAGTCCCAAACCCTCCCTTTTAGCATTGAATCCACTCTATTAATGCTCAAACCGTCATTTTTTCATTCTAAACTGTGCATTTGAGTCCAAACCCCTTGTTTAAGGCTCAAAGCCTCATTTTTAACAGCCAAATCCTCACTTTCACATCCAAACCTGTGTTTTAGGTTCAAAGCCTCAGTATACGTTCCAAAGTTTCACTTTTAGTATCCAAACCCCTCTTTTAGGTTTACAGCCTCAGTTTTAGATCCCAAACCCTCACCTTTAAGGCTCAAAGTCTTATTTTAAGTCCCAAACCCTCATTTTGGGGGTTGCAAACCCCTGTTTTAAGGCTAAGAGCCTCATTTTTAGGTGCCAAACCCTCACTTTCAGGGTCCACACACCTCTATTAGGGAATAAAGCCTCATTTTTAGGTCCCAAACCCTCACTTTTCAGGTCCAAAGCTGTCTTTTTTAGGGTCAAACCCTCATTCTTAGGTCCCAAGCCCTCACTTTTAGGGTTCAAACCCCAGCTTTAAAGCTCACAGCCTCAGTTGTACCACCCAAAGCCTCACTTTCAGGCTCCAAACCCCTCTTTTAATGCTCAATGCCTCCTTTTAAAGTCCCAAACCCTCACTTTTGGCATCCAAACCCTCACTTTCAGGTGCCAAAACCTCATTTTTATTCTCCAAAGCCCTCTTTTCACCAGCAAAGCCTCAGTTTTAGGTCCCACAGCCTCACTTTTCAGGTCCAAAGCTGTCTTTTTTAGGGTCAAACCGTCATTCTTAGGTCCCAAGCCCTCACTTTTAGGGTTCAAACCCCAGCTTTAAAGCTCACAGCCTCAGTTTTACCACCGAAAGCCTCACTTTCAGGCTGCAAACCCCTCTTTTAATGCTCAATGCCTACTTTTAAAGTCCCACAGCCTCACTTTTGGCATCCAAACCCTCACTTTCAGGTGCCAAAACCTCATTTTTAGTGTCCAAAGCCTTCTTTTCACCAGCAAAGCCTCAGTTTTAGGTCCCACAGCCTCACTTTTCAGGTCCAAAGCTGTCGTCTTTAGGTTCAAACTGTCATTCTTAGGTCCCAAACCCTCACTTTTCAGGTCCAAAGCTGTCTTTTTCAGGGTCAAACCCTCATTCTTAGGTCCCAAGCCCTCACTTTTAGCATTGAATCCACTCTATTAATGCTCAAACCGTCATTTTTCCATTCTAAACTGTGCATTTGAGTCCAAACCCCTTGTGTAAGGCTCAAAGCCTCATTTTTAACAGCCAAACCCTCACTTTTCAGGTCCAAACCTGTGTTTTAGGTTCAAAGCCTCAGTATACGTTCCAAAGTTTCACTTTTAGCATCCAAACCCCTCTTTTAATGCTCAGTGCCTCCTTTTAAAGTCCCAAACCCTCACTTTTAGCATCCAAACCCGCACTTTCAGGTGCCAAAACCTCATTTTTACTCTCCAAAGCCCTCTTTTCACCAGCAAAGCCTCAGTTTTAGGTCCCACAGCCTCACTTTTCAGGTCCAAACCTGTCCTTTAGGTTCAAAGCCTGAGTTTTAGGCCCACAGCCTCACTTTTCAGGTCCAAAGCTGTCTTTTTTAGGGTCAAACCCTCATTCTTAGGTCCCAAGCCCTCACTTTTAGCATCTAATCCACTCTATTAATGCTCAAACCGTCATTTTTCCATTCTAAACTGTGCATTTGAGTCCAAACCCCTTGTTTAAGGCTCAAAGCCACATTTTTAACAGCCAAACCCTCACTTTCACATCCAAACCTGTGTTTTAGGTTCAAAGCCTCAGTATACGTTCCAAAGTTTCACTTTTTGCGTCCAAACCCCTCTTTTAGGTTCACAGCCTCAGTTTTAGATCCCAAACCCTCACCTTTAAGGCTCAAAGTCTTATTTTAAGTCCCAAACCCTCATTCTGGGGGTTCCAAACCCCTGTTTTAAGGCTAAGAGCCTCATTTTTAGGTGCCAAACCCTCACTTTCAGGGTCCACACACCTCTATTAGGGAATAAAGCCTCATTTTTAGGTCCCAAACCCTCACTTTTCAGGTCCAAAGCTGTCTTTTTTAGGGTCAAACCCTCATTCTTAGGTCCCAAGCCCTCACTTTTAGGGTTCAAACCCCAGCTTTAAAGCTCACAGCCTCAGTTGTACCACCCAAAGCCTCACTTTCAGGCTCCAAACCCCTCTTTTACTGCTCAGTGTCTCCTTTTAAAGTCCCAAACCCTCACAATTAACATCAAAACCCGCACTTTCAGGTGCCAAAACCTCATTTTTAATCTCCAAAGCCCTCTTTTCACCAGCAAAGCCTCAGTTTTAGGTCCCACAGCCTCACTTTTCAGGTCCAAACCTGTCCTTTAGGTTCAAAGCCTGAGTTTTAGGCCCACAGCCTCACTTTTCAGGTCCAAAGCCTCACTTTTAATGCTCAGTGCCACCTTTTAAGACCCCAAACCCTCCCTTTTAGCATCGAATCCAGTCTCTTAGTGCTCAAACCATCATTTTTCCGTTCCAAACCGTGCGTTTTAGAGTCCAAAGCCCGCCCTTAAGGCTCAAAGCCTCATTTTTAACAGCCAAACCCTCACTGTCACATCCAAACCTGTCTTTTACGTTCAAACCCTCATTCTTAGGTCCCAAGCCCTCACTTTTAGGGTTCAAACACCTCTATTAAGGAATATAGCCTCATGTTTAGGTGCCAAACCCTCACTTTTCAGGTCCAAACCTGTCTTTTTTAGGTTCAAAACCTCATTCTTAGGTCCCAAACCCTCACTTTTCAGGTCCAAAGCTGTCTTTTTTAGGGTCAAGCCCTCATTCTTAGGTCCCAAGCCCTCACTTTTAGGGTTCAAACCCCAGCTTTAAAGCTCACAGCCTCAGTTTTACCACCCAAAGCCTCACTTTCAGGCTCCAAACCCCTCTTTTAATACTCAGTGCCTCCTTTTAAAGTCCCAAACCCTCCCTTTTAGCATTGAATCCACTCTATTAATGCTCAAACCGTCATTTTTTCATTCTAAACTGTGCATTTGAGTCCAAACCCCTTGTTTAAGGCTCAAAGCCTCATTTTTAACAGCCAAACCCTCACTTTCACATCCAAACCTGTGTTTTAGGTTCAAAGCCTCAGTATACGTTCCAAAGTTTCACTTTTAGCGTCCAAACCCCTCTTTTAGGTTCACAGCCTCAGTTTTAGATCCCAAACTCTCACCTTTAAGGCTCAAAGTCTTATTTTAAGTCCCAAACCCTCATTTTGGGGGTTCCAAACCCCTGTTTTAAGGCTAAGAGCCTCATTTTTAGGTGCCAAACCCTCACTTTCAGGGTCGACACACCTCTATTAAGGAATAAAGCCTCATTTTTAGGTCCCAAACCCCCACTTTTCAGGTCCAAAGCTGTCTTTTTCAGGGTCAAACCCTCATTCTTAGGTCCCAAGCCCTCACTTTTGGCATCCAAACCCTCACTTTCAGGTGCCAAAACCTCATTTTTAGTGTCCACAGCCCTCTTTTCACCCGCAAAACCTCAGTTTTAGCTGCCAAAGCCTCACTTTCAGGCTCCAAACCCCTCTTTTAATGCTCAATGCCTAATTTTAAAGTCCCAAACCCTCACAATTAACATCAAAACCCGCACTTTCAGGTGCCAAAACCTCATTTTTACTCTCCAAAGCCCTCTTTTCACCAGCAAAGCCTCAGTTTTAGCTCCCACAGCCTCACTTTTAGGGTGCAAACCTGTCCTTTAGGTTCAAAGCCTGAGTTTTAGGCCCACAGCCTCACTTTTCAGGTCCAAAGCCTCACTTTTAATGCTCAGTGCCACCTTTTAAGACCCCAAACCCTCCCTTTTAGCATCGAATCCAGTCTCTTAGTGCTCAAACCATCATTTTTCCGTTCCAAACCGTGCGTTTTAGAGTCCAAAGCCCGCCCTTAAGGCTCAAAGCCTCATTTTTAACAGCCAAACCCTCACTGTCACATCCAAACCTGTCTTTTACGTTCAAACCCTCATTCTTAGGTCCCAAGCCCTCACTTTTAGCATTGAATCCACTCTATTAATGCTCAAACCGTCATTTTTCCATTCTAAACTGTGCATTTGAGTCCAAACCCCTTGTTTAAGGCTCAAAGCCTCATTTTTAACAGCCAAACCCTCACTTTCACATCCAAACCTGTGTTTTAGGTTCAAAGCCTCAGTATACGTTCCAAAGTTTCACTTTTAGCATCCAAACCCCTCTTTTAATGCTCAATGCCTCCTTTTAAAGTCCCAAACCCTCACTTTTAGCATCCAAACCCGCACTTTCAGGTGCCAAAACCTCATTTTTACTCTCCAAAGCCCTCTTTTCACCAGCAAAGCCTCAGTTTTAGGTCCCACAGCCTCACTTTCAGGGTCCAAACCCCTCTTTTACTGCTCAGTGTCTCCTTTTAAGGTCCCAAACCCTCTCTTTTAGCATGTAATCCAGTCTCGTAATGCTCAAACTGTCATTTTTCCGTTCCAAACCGTGCGTTATAGAATCCAAACCCATTGCTTAAGGCTCAAAGCCTCATTTTTAGGTGCCAAACCCTCACTTCCAGGGTCCAAACCTGTCTGTTAGGTTCACAGCCTCATTTTTAGGTGCCAAACCCTCACTTTCAGGGTCCACACACCTCTATTAAGGAATAAAGCCTCATTTTTAGGTCCCAAACCCCCACTTTTCAGGTCCAAAGCTGTCTTTTTTAGGGTCAAACCCTCATTCTTAGGTCCCAAGCCCTCACTTTTAGCATCAAATCCACTCTATTAATGCTCAAACCGTCATTTTTTCATTCTAAACTGTGCATTTGAGTCCAAACCCCTTGTTTAAGGCTCAAAGCCTCATTTTTAACAGCCAAACCCTCACTTTTCAGGTCCAAACCTGTGTTTTAGGTTCAAAGCCTCAGTATACGTTCCAAAGTTTCACTTTTAGCATCCAAACCCCTCTTTTAATGCTCAGTGCCTCCTTTTAAAGTCCCAAACCCTCACTTTTAGCATCCAAACCCGCACTTTCAGGTGCCAAAACCTCATTTTTACTCTCCAAAGCCCTCTTTTCACCAGCAAAGCCTCCGTTTTAGGTCCCACAGCCTCACTTTTCAGGTCCAAACCTGTCCTTTAGGTTCAAAGCCTGAGTTTTAGGCCCACAGCCTCACTTTTCAGGTCCAAAGCCTCACTTTTAATGCTCAGTGCCACCTTTTAAGACCCCAAACCCTCCCTTTTAGCATCGAATCCAGTCTCTTAGTGCTCAAACCATCATTTTTCCGTTCCAAACCGTGCGTTTTAGAGTCCAAAGCCCGCCCTTAAGGCTCAAAGCCTCATTTTTAACAGCCAAACCCTCACTGTCACATCCAAACCTGTCTTTTACGTTCAAACCCTCATTCTTAGGTCCCAAGCCCTCACTTTTAGGGTTCAAACACCTCTATTAAGGAATATAGCCTCATGTTTAGGTGCCAAACCCTCACTTTTCAGGTCCAAACCTGTCTTTTTTAGGTTCAAACCCTCATTCTTAGGTCCCAAGCCCTCACTTTTAGCATCTAATCCACTCTATTAATGCTCAAACCGTCATTTTTCCATTCTGAACTGTGCATTTGAGTCCAAACCCCTTGTTTAAGGCTCAAAGCCTCATTTTTAACAGCCAAACCCTCACTTTCACATCCAAACCTGTGTTTTAGGTTCAAAGCCTCAGTATACGTTCCAAAGTTTCACTTTTAGTATCCAAACCCCTCTTTTAGGTTCACAGCCTCAGTTTTAGATCCCAAACCCTCACCTTTAAGGCTCAAAGTCTTATTTTAAGTCCCAAACCCTCATTTTGGGGGTTCCAAACCCCTGTTTTAAGGCTAAGAGCCTCATTTTTAGGTGCCAAACCCTCACTTTCAGGGTCCACACACCTCTATTAGGGAATAAAGCCTCATTTTTAGGTCCCAAACCCTCACTTTTCAGGTCCAAAGCTGTCTTTTTTAGGGTCAAACCCTCATTCTTAGGTCCCAAGCCCTCACTTTTAGGGTTCAAACCCCAGCTTTAAAGCTCACAGCCTCAGTTGTACCACCCAAAGCCTCACTTTCAGGCTCCAAACCCCTCTTTTAATGCTCAATGCCTACTTTTAAAGTCCCACAGCCTCACTTTTGGCATCCAAACCCTCACTTTCAGGTGCCAAAACCTCATTTTTAGTGTCCACAGCCCTCTTTTCACCAGCAAAGCCTCAGTTTTAGGTCCCACAGCCTCACTTTTCAGGTCCAAAGCTGTCGTCTTTAGGTTCAAACCGTCATTCTTAGGTCCCAAACCCTCACTTTTCAGGTCCAAAGCTGTCTTTTTCAGGGTCAAACCCTCATTCTTAGGTCCCAAGCCCTCACTTTTAGGGTTCAAACCCCAGCTTTAAAGCTCACAGCCTCAGTTTTACCACCGAAAGCCTCACTTTCAGGCTCCAAACCCCTCTTTTAATGCTCAGTGCCTCCTTTTAAAGTCCCAAACCCTCACTTTTAGCATCCAAACCCTCACTTTCAGGTGCCAAAACCTCATTTTTATTCTCCAAAGCCCTCTTTTCACCCGCAAAGCCTCAGTTTTACCACCCAAAGCCTCACTTTCAGGCTCCAAACCCCTCTTTTAATGCTCAATGCCTAATTTTAAAGTCCCAAACCCTCACAATTAACATCAAAACCCGCACTTTCAGGTGCCAAAACCTCATTTTTACTCTCCAAAGCCCTCTTTTCACCAGCAAAGCCTCAGTTTTAGCTCCCACAGCCTCACTTTTCAGGTCCAAACCTGTCCTTTAGGTTCAAAGCCTGAGTTTTAGGCCCACAGCCTCACTTTTCAGGTCCAAAGCCTCACTTTTAATGCTCAGTGCCACCTTTTAAGACCCCAAACCCTCCCTTTTAGCATCGAATCCAGTCTCTTAGTGCTCAAACCATCATTTTTCCGTTCCAAACTGTGCGTTTTAGAGTCCAAAGCCCGCCCTTAAGGCTCAAAGCCTCATTTTTAACAGCCAAACCCTCACTGTCACATCCAAACCTGTCTTTTACGTTCAAACCCTCATTCTTAGGTCCCAAGCCCTCACTTTTAGCATCAAATCCACTCTATTAATGCTCAAACCGTCATTTTTTCATTCTAAACTGTGCATTTGAGTCCAAACCCCTTGTTTAAGGCTCAAAGCCTCATTTTTAACAGCCAAACCCTCACTTTCACATCCAAACCTGTGTTTTAGGTTCAAAGCCTCAGTATACGTTCCAAAGTTTCACTTTTAGTATCCAAACCCCTCTTTTAGGTTCACAGCCTCAGTTTTAGATCCCAAACCCTCACCTTTAAGGCTCAAAGTCTTATTTTAAGTCCCAAACCCTCATTTTGGGGGTTCCAAACCCCTGTTTTAAGGCTAAGAGCCTCATTTTTAGGTGCCAAACCCTCACTTTCAGGGTCCACACACCTGTATTAGGGAATAAAGCCTCATTTTTAGGTCCCAAACCCTCACTTTTCAGGTCCAAAGCTGTCTTTTTTAGGGTCAAACCCTCATTCTTAGGTCCCAAGCCCTCACTTTTAGGGTTCAAACCCCAGCTTTAAAGCTCACAGCCTCAGTTTTACCACCCAAAGCCTCACTTTCAGGCTCCAAACCCCTCTTTTAATGCTCAATGCCTACTTTTAAAGTCCCAAACCCTCACTTTTAGCATCCAAACCCTCACTTTCAGGTGCCAAAACCTCATTTTTACTCTCCAAAGCCCTCTTTTCACCAGCAAAGCCTCAGTTTTCGGTCCCACAGCCTCACTTTCAGGGTCCAAACCCCTCTTTTACTGCTCTGTGCCTCCTTTTAAGGCCCCAAACCCTCCCTTTTAGCATCGAATCCACTCTATTAATGCTCAAACCGTCATTTTTCCGTTCCAAACCGTGCGTTTTAGAGTCCAAAGCCCTTGCTTAAGGCTCAAAGCCTCATTTTTAGGTGCCAAACCCTCACTTTTCAGGTCCAAACCTGTGTTTTAGGTTCAAAGCCTCAGTATACATTCCAAAGTTTCACTTTTAGCATCCAAACCCCTCTTTTAATGCTCAGCGCCTCCTTTTAAAGTCCCAAACCCTCACTTTTGGCATCCAAACCCTCACTTTCAGGTGCCAAAACCTCATTTTTATTCTCCAAAGCCCTCTTTTCACCAGCAAAGCCTCAGTTTTAGGTCCCACAGCCTCACTTTCAGGGTCCAAACCCCTCTTTTACTGCTCAGTGTCTCCTTTTAAGGTCCCAAACCCTCTCTTTTAGCATGTAATCCAGTCTCGTAATGCTCAAACTGTCATTTTTCCGTTCCAAACCGTGCGTTATAGAATCCAAACCCATTGCTTAAGGCTCAAAGCCTCATTTTTAGGTGCCAAACCCTCACTTCCAGGGTCCAAACCTGTCTGTTAGGTTCACAGCCTCATTTTTAGGTGCCAAACCCTCACTTTCAGGGTCCACACACCTCTATTAAGGAATAAAGCCTCATTTTTAGGTCCCAAACCCCCACTTTTCAGGTCCAAAGCTGTCTTTTTTAGGGTCAAACCCTCATTCTTAGGTCCCAAGCCCTCACTTTTAGCATCAAATCCACTCTATTAATGCTCAAACCGTCATTTTTTCATTCTAAACTGTGCATTTGAGTCCAAACCCCTTGTTTAAGGCTCAAAGCCTCATTTTTAACAGCCAAACCCTCACTTTCACATCCAAACCTGTGTTTTAGGTTCAAAGCCTCAGTATACGTTCCAAAGTTTCACTTTTAGCATCCAAACCCCTCTTTTAATGCTCAGTGCCTCCTTTTAAAGTCCCAAACACTCACTTTTAGCATCCAAACCCGCACTTTCAGGTGCCAAAACCTCATTTTTACTCTCCAAAGCCCTCTTTTCACCAGCAAAGCCTCCGTTTTAGGTCCCACAGCCTCACTTTCAGGGTCCAAACTCCTCTTTTACTGCTCTGTGCCTCCTTTTAAGGCCCCAAACCCTCCCTTTTAGCATCGAATCCACTCTATTAATGCTCAAACCGTCATTTTTCCGTTCCAAACCGTGCGTTTTAGAGTCCAAAGCCATTGCTTAAGGCTCAAAGCCTCATTTTTAGGTGCCAAAACCTCACTTTTCAGGTCCAAACCTGTGTTTTAGGTTCAAAGCCTCAGTATACGTTCCAAAGTTTCACTTTTAGCATCCAAACCCCTCTTTTAATGCTCAATGCCTCCTTTTCAAGTCCCAAACCCTCACTTTTAGCATCAAAACCCGCACTTTCAGGTGCCAAAACCTCATTTTTACTCTCCAAAGCCCTCTTTTCACCAGCAAAGCCTCAGTTTTAGGTCCCACAGCCTCACTTATTGGGTGCAAACCTGTCCTTTAGGTTCAAAGCCTGAGTTTTAGGCCCACAGCCTCACTTTTCAGGTCCAAAGCCTCACTTTTAATGCTCAGTGCCACCTTTTAAGACCCCAAACCCTCCCTTTTAGCATCGAATCCAGTCTCTTAGTGCTCAAACCATCATTTTTCCGTTCCAAACCGTGCGTTTTAGAGTCCAAAGCCCGCCCTTAAGGCTCAAAGCCTCATTTTTAACAGCCAAACCCTCACTGTCACATCCAAACCTGTCTTTTACGTTCAAACCCTCATTCTTAGGTCCCAAGCCCTCACTTTTAGGGTTCAAACACCTCTATTAAGGAATATAGCCTCATGTTTAGGTGCCAAACCCTCACTTTTCAGGTCCAAACCTGTCTTTTTTAGGTTCAAACCCTCATTCTTAGGTCCCAAGCCCTCACTTTTAGCATCTAATCCACTCTATTAATGCTCAAACCGTCATTTTTCCATTCTGAACTGTGCATTTGAGTCCAAACCCCTTGTTTAAGGCTCAAAGCCTCATTTTTAACAGCCAAACCCTCACTTTCACATCCAAACCTGTGTTTTAGGTTCAAAGCCTCAGTATACGTTCCAAAGTTTCACTTTTAGCATCCAAACCCCTCTTTTAGGTTCACAGCCTCAGTTTTAGATCCCAAACCCTCACCTTTAAGGCTCAAAGTCTTATTTTAAGTCCCAAACCCTCATTTTGGGGGTTCCAAACCCCTGTTTTAAGGCTAAGAGCCTCATTTTTAGGTGCCAAACCCTCACTTTCAGGTGCCAAAACCTCATTTTTATTCTCCAAAGCCCTCTTTTCACCAGCAAAGCCTCAGTTTTAGGTCCCACAGCCTCACTTTTCAGGTCCAAAGCTGTCGTCTTTAGGTTCAAACCATCATTCTTAGGTCCCAAACCCTCACTTTTCAGGTCCAAAGATGTCTTTTTCAGGGTCAAACCCTCATTCTTAGGTCCCAAGCCCTCACTTTTAGGGTTCAAACCCCAGCTTTAAAGCTCACAGCCTCAGTTTTACCACCGAAAGCCTCACTTTCAGGCTCCAAACCCCTCTTTTAATGCTCAGTGCCTACTTTTAAAGTCCCAAACCCTCACAATTAACATCAAAACCCGCACTTTCAGGTGCCAAAACCTCATTTTTAATCTCCAAAGCCCTCTTTTCACCAGCAAAGCCTCAGTTTTAGCTCCCACAGCCTCACTTTTAGGGTGCAAACCTGTCCTTTAGGTTCAAAGCCTGAGTTTTAGGCCCACAGCCTCACTTTTCAGGTCCAAAGCCTCACTTTTAATGCTCAGTGCCACCTTTTAAGACCCCAAACCCTCCCTTTTAGCATCGAATCCAGTCTCTTAGTGCTCAAACCATCATTTTTCCGTTCCAAACCGTGCGTTTTAGAGTCCAAAGCCCGCCCTTAAGGCTCAAAGCCTCATTTTTAACAGCCAAACCCTCACTGTCACATCCAAACCTGTCTTTTACGTTCAAACCCTCATTCTTAGGTCCCAAGCCCTCACTTTTAGCATTGAATCCACTCTATTAATGCTCAAACCGTCATTTTTTCATTCTAAACTGTGCATTTGAGTCCAAACCCCTTGTGTAAGGCTCAAAGCCTCATTTTTAACAGCCAAACCCTCACTTTCACATCCAAACCTGTGTTTTAGGTTCAAAGCCTCAGTATACGTTCCAAAGTTTCACTTTTAGCATCCAAACCCCTCTTTTAATGCTCAATGCCTACTTTTAAAGTCCCAAACCCTCACTTTTGGCATCCAAACCCTCACTTTCAGGTGCCAAAACCTCATTTTTACTCTCCAAAGCCCTCTTTTCACCAGCAAAGCCTCAGTTTTAGGTCCCACAGCCTCACTTTTCAGGTCCAAAGCTGTCTTTTTTAGGTTCAAACCGTCAGTCTTAGGTCCCAAACCCTCACTTTTCAGGTCCAAAGCTGTCTTTTTTAGGGTCAAACCCTCATTCTTAGGTCCCAAGCCCTCACTTTTAGCATCTAATCCACTCTATTAATGCTCAAACCGTCATTTTTCCATTCTGAACTGTGCATTTGAGTCCAAACCCCTTGTTTAAGGCTCAAAGCCTCATTTTTAACAGCCAAACCCTCACTTTCACATCCAAACCTGTGTTTTAGGTTCAAAGCCTCAGTATACGTTCCAAAGTTTCACTTTTAGTATCCAAACCCCTCTTTTAGGTTCACAGCCTCAGTTTTAGATCCCAAACCCTCACCTTTAAGGCTCAAAGTCTTATTTTAAGTCCCAAACCCTCATTTTGGGGGTTCCAAACCCCTGTTTTAAGGCTAAGAGCCTCATTTTTAGGTGCCAAACCCTCACTTTCAGGGTCCACACACCTGTATTAGGGAATAAAGCCTCATTTTTAGGTCCCAAACCCTCACTTTTCAGGTCCAAAGCTGTCTTTTTTAGGGTCAAACCCTCATTCTTAGGTCCCAAGCCCTCACTTTTAGGGTTCAAACCCCAGCTTTAAAGCTCACAGCCTCAGTTGTACCACCCAAAGCCTCACTTTCAGGCTCCAAACCCCTCTTTTAATGCTCAGTGCCTCCTTTTAAAGTCCCAAACCCTCACTTTTAGCATCCAAACCCTCACTTTCAGGTGCCAAAACCTCATTTTTATTCTCCAAAGCCCTCTTTTCACCCGCAAAGCCTCAGTTTTACCACCCAAAGCCTCACTTTCAGGCTCCAAACCCCTCTTTTAATGCTCAATGCCTAATTTTAAAGTCCCAAACCCTCACAATTAACATCAAAACCCGCACTTTCAGGTGCCAAAACCTCATTTTTACTCTCCAAAGCCCTCTTTTCACCAGCAAAGCCTCAGTTTTAGCTCCCACAGCCTCACTTTTAGGGTGCAAACCTGTCCTTTAGGTTCAAAGCCTGAGTTTTAGGCCCACAGCCTCACTTTTCAGGTCCAAAGCCTCACTTTTAATGCTCAGTGCCACCTTTTAAGACCCCAAACCCTCCCTTTTAGCATCGAATCCAGTCTCTTAGTGCTCAAACCATCATTTTTCCGTTCCAAACCGTGCGTTTTAGAGTCCAAAGCCCGCCCTTAAGGCTCAAAGCCTCATTTTTAACAGCCAAACCCTCACTGTCACATCCAAACCTGTCTTTTACGTTCAAACCCTCATTCTTAGGTCCCAAGCCCTCACTTTTAGCATTGAATCCACTCTATTAATGCTCAAACCGTCATTTTTTCATTCTAAACTGTGCATTTGAGTCCAAACCCCTTGTTTAAGGCTCAAAGCCTCATTTTTAACAGCCAAACCCTCACTTTCACATCCAAACCTGTGTTTTAGGTTCAAAGCCTCAGTATACGTTCCAAAGTTTCACTTTTAGCATCCAAACCCCTCTTTTAATGCTCAATGCCTACTTTTAAAGTCCCAAACCCTCACTTTTGGCATCCAAACCCTCACTTTCAGGTGCCAAAACCTCATTTTTACTCTCCAAAGCCCTCTTTTCACCAGCAAAGCCTCAGTTTTAGGTCCCACAGCCTCACTTTTCAGGTCCAAAGCTGTCTTTTTTAGGTTCAAACCGTCAGTCTTAGGTCCCAAACCCTCACTTTTCAGGTCCAAAGCTGTCTTTTTTAGGGTCAAACCCTCATTCTTAGGTCCCAAGCCCTCACTTTTAGCATCTAATCCACTCTATTAATGCTCAAACCGTCATTTTTCCATTCTGAACTGTGCATTTGAGTCCAAACCCCTTGTTTAAGGCTCAAAGCCTCATTTTTAACAGCCAAACCCTCACTTTCACATCCAAACCTGTGTTTTAGGTTCAAAGCCTCAGTATACGTTCCAAAGTTTCACTTTTAGTATCCAAACCCCTCTTTTAGGTTCACAGCCTCAGTTTTAGATCCCAAACCCTCACCTTTAAGGCTCAAAGTCTTATTTTAAGTCCCAAACCCTCATTCTGGGGGTTCCAAACCCCTGTTTTAAGGCTAAGAGCCTCATTTTTAGGTGCCAAACCCTCACTTTCAGGGTCCACACACCTGTATTAGGGAATAAAGCCTCATTTTTAGGTCCCAAACCGTCACTTTTCAGGTCCAAAGCTGTCTTTTAGGGTCAAACCCTCATTCTTAGGTCCCAAGCCCTCACTTTTAGGGTTCAAACCCCAGCTTTAAAGCTCACAGCCTCAGTTTTACCACCGAAAGCCTCACTTTCAGGCTCCAAACCCCTCTTTTAATGCTCAGTGCCTCCTTTTAAAGTCCCAAACCCTCACTTTTAGCATCCAAACCCTCACTTTCAGGTGCCAAAACCTCATTTTTACTCTCCAAAGCCCTCTTTTCACCAGCAAAGCCTCAGTTTTAGCTCCCACAGCCTCACTTTTAGGGTGCAAACCTGTCCTTTAGGTTCAAAGCCTGAGTTTTAGGCCCACAGCCTCACTTTTCAGGTCCAAAGCCTCACTTTTAATGCTCAGTGCCACCTTTTAAGACCCCAAACCCTCCCTTTTAGCATCGAATCCAGTCTCTTAGTGCTCAAACCATCATTTTTCCGTTCCAAACCGTGCGTTTTAGAGTCCAAAGCCCGCCCTTAAGGCTCAAAGCCTCATTTTTAACAGCCAAACCCTCACTGTCACATCCAAACCTGTCTTTTACGTTCAAACCCTCATTCTTAGGTCCCAAGCCCTCACTTTTAGCATTGAATCCACTCTATTAATGCTCAAACCGTCATTTTTCCATTCTAAACTGTGCATTTGAGTCCAAACCCCTTGTTTAAGGCTCAAAGCCTCATTTTTAACAGCCAAACCCTCACTTTCACATCCAAACCTGTGTTTTAGGTTCAAAGCCTCAGTATACGTTCCAAAGTTTCACTTTTAGCATCCAAACCCCTCTTTTAATGCTCAATGCCTCCTTTTAAAGTCCCAAACCCTCACTTTTAGCATCCAAACCCTCACTTTCAGGTGCCAAAACCTCATTTTTACTCTCCAAAGCCCTCTTTTCACCAGCAAAGCCTCAGTTTTAGGTCCCACAGCCTCACTTTTCAGGTCCAAAGCTGTCTTTTTTAGGTTCAAACCGTCAGTCTTAGGTCCCAAACCCTCACTTTTCAGGTCCAAAGCTGTCTTTTTTAGGGTCAAACCCTCATTCTTAGGTCCCAAGCCCTCACTTTTAGCATCTAATCCACTCTATTAATGCTCAAACCGTCATTTTTCCATTCTGAACTGTGCATTTGAGTCCAAACCCCTTGTTTAAGGCTCAAAGCCTCATTTTTAACAGCCAAACCCTCACTTTCACATCCAAACCTGTGTTTTAGGTTCAAAGCCTCAGTATACGTTCCAAAGTTTCACTTTTAGTATCCAAACCCCTCTTTTAGGTTCACAGCCTCAGTTTTAGATCCCAAACCCTCACCTTTAAGGCTCAAAGTCTTATTTTAAGTCCCAAACCCTCATTTTGGGGGTTCCAAACCCCTGTTTTAAGGCTAAGAGCCTCATTTTTAGGTGCCAAACTCTCACTTTCAGGGTCCACACACCTCTATTAGGGAATAAAGCCTCATTCTTAGGTCCCAAACCCTCACTTTTCAGGTCCAAAGCTGTCTTTTTTAGGGTCAAACCCTCATTCTTAGGTCCCAAGCCCTCACTTTTAGGGTTCAAACCCCAGCTTTAAAGCTCACAGCCTCAGTTTTACCACCGAAAGCCTCACTTTCAGGCTCCAAACCCCTCTTTTAATGCTCAGTGCCTCCTTTTAAAGTCCCAAACCCTCACTTTTAGCATCCAAACCCTCACTTTCAGGTGCCAAAACCTCATTTTTATTCTCCAAAGCCCTCTTTTCACCCGCAAAGCCTCAGTTTTACCACCCAAAGCCTCACTTTCAGGCTCCAAACCCCTCTTTTAATGCTCAATGCCTAATTTTAAAGTCCCAAACCCTCACAATTAACATCAAAACCCGCACTTTCAGGTGCCAAAACCTCATTTTTACTCTCCAAAGCCCTCTTTTCACCAGCAAAGCCTCAGTTTTAGCTCCCACAGCCTCACTTTTAGGGTGCAAACCTGTCCTTTAGGTTCAAAGCCTGAGTTTTAGGCCCACAGCCTCACTTTTCAGGTCCAAAGCCTCACTTTTAATGCTCAGTGCCACCTTTTAAGACCCCAAACCCTCCCTTTTAGCATCGAATCCAGTCTCTTAGTGCTCAAACCATCATTTTTCCGTTCCAAACCGTGCGTTTTAGAGTCCGAAGCCCGCCCTTAATGCTCAAAGCCTCATTTTCAACAGCCAAACCCTCACTGTCACATCCAAACCTGTCTTTTACGTTCAAACCCTCATTCTTAGGTCCCAAGCCCTCACTTTTAGGGTTCAAACCCCAGCTTTAAAGCTCACAGCCTCAGTTGTACCACCCAAAGCCTCACTTTCAGGCTCCAAACCCCTCTTTTAATGCTCAATGCCTCCTTTTAAAGTCCCAAACCCTCACTTTTGGCATCCAAACCCTCACTTTCAGGTGCCAAAACCTCATTTTTATTCTCCAAAGCCCTCTTTTCACCAGCAAAGCCTCAGTTTTAGGTCCCACAGCCTCACTTTTCAGGTCCAAAGCTGTCTTTTTTAGGTTCAAACCGTCAGTCTTAGGTCCCAAACCCTCACTTTTCAGGTCCAAACCTGTCTTTTTTAGGTTCAAACCCTCATTCTTAGGTCCCAAGCCCTCACTTTTAGCATTGAATCCACTCTATTAATGCTCAAACCGTCATTTTTCCATTCTAAACTGTGCATTTGAGTCCAAACCCCTTGTTTAAGGCTCAAAGCCTCATTTTTAACAGCCAAACCCTCACTTTCACATCCAAACCTGTGTTTTAGTTTCAAAGCCTCAGTATACGTTCCAAAGTTTCACTTTTAGCATCCAAACCCCTCTTTTAATGCTCAGTGCCTCCTTTTAAAGTCCCAAACCCTCACTTTTAGCATCCAAACCCGCACCTTCAGGTGCCAAAACCTCATTTTTACTCTCCAAAGCCCTCTTTTCACCAGCAAAGCCTCAGTTTTAGGTCCCACAGCCTCACTTTCAGGGTCCAAACCCCTCTTTTACTGCTCAGTGTCTCCTTTTAAGGTCCCAAACCCTCTCTTTTAGCATGTAATCCAGTCTCGTAATGCTCAAACTGTCATTTTTCTGTTCCAAACCGTGCGTCATAGAATCCAAACCCATTGCTTAAGGCTCAAAGCCTCATTTTTAGGTGCCAAACCCTCACTTTCAGGGTCCAAACCTGTCTGTTAGGTTCACAGCCTCATTTTTAGGTGCCAAACCCTCACTTTCAGGGTTCACACACCTCTATTAAGGAATAAAGCCTCATTTTTAGGTCCCAAACCCCCACTTTTCAGGTCTAAAGCTGTCTTTTTTAGGGTCAAACCCTCATTCTTAGGTCCCAAGCCCTCACTTTTAGCATCAAATCCACTCTATTAATGCTCAAACCATCATGTTTTCATTCTAAACTGTGCATTTGAGTCCAAACCCCTTGTTTAAGGCTCAAAGCCTCATTTTTAGGTGCCAAAACCTCACTTTTCAGGTCCAAACCTGTGTTTTAGGTTCAAAGCCTCAGTATACGTTCCAAAGTTTCACTTTTAGCATCCAAACCCCTCTTTTAATGCTCAATGCCTCCTTTTAAAGTCCCAAACCCTCACTTTTGGCATCCAAACCCTCACTTTCAGGTGCCAAAACCTCATTTTTAATCTCCAAAGCCCTCTTTTCACCAGCAAAGCCTCAGTTTTAGGTCCCACAGCCTCACTTTTCAGGTCCAAACCTGTCCTTTAGGTTCAAAGCCTGAGTTTTAGGCCCACAGCCTCACTTTTCAGGTCCAAAGCCTCACTTTTAATGCTCAGTGCCACCTTTTAAGACCCCAAACCCTCCCTTTTAGCATCGAATCCAGTCTCTTAGTGCTCAAACCATCATTTTTCCGTTCCAAACCGTGCGTTTTAGAGTCCAAAGCCCGCCCTTAAGGCTCAAAGCCTCATTTTTAACAGCCAAACCCTCACTGTCACATCCAAACCTGTCTTTTACGTTCAAACCCTCATTCTTAGGTCCCAAGCCCTCACTTTTAGGGTTCAAACACCTCTATTAAGGAATATAGCCTCATGTTTAGGTGCCAAACCCTCACTTTTCAGGTCCAAACCTGTCTTTTTTAGGGTCAAACCCTCATTCTTAGGTCCCAAGCCCTCACTTTTAGCATTGAATCCACTCTATTAATGCTCAAACCGTCATTTTTCCATTCTAAACTGTGCATTTGAGTCCAAACCCCTTGTTTAAGGCTCAAAGCCTCATTTTTAACAGCCAAACCCTCACTTTCACATCCAAACCTGTGTTTTAGGTTCAAAGCCTCAGTATACGTTCCAAAGTTTCACTTTTAGTATCCAAACCCCTCTTTTAGGTTCACAGCCTCAGTTTTAGATCCCAAACCCTCACCTTTAAGGCTCAAAGTCTTATTTTAAGTCCCACACCCTCATTTTGGGGGTTCCAAACCCCTGTTTTAAGGCTAAGAGCCTCATTTTTAGGTGCCAAACCCTCACTTTCAGGGTCCACACACCTGTATTAGGGAATAAAGCCTCATTTTTAGGTCCCAAACCCTCACTTTTCAGGTCCAAAGCTGTCTTTTTTAGGGTCAAACCCTCATTCTTAGGTCCCAAGCCCTCACTTTTAGGGTTCAAACCCCAGCTTTAAAGCTCACAGCCTCAGTTTTACCACCGAAAGCCTCACTTTCAGGCTCCAAACCCCTCTTTTAATGCTCAGTGCCTCCTTTTAAAGTCCCAAACCCTCACTTTTAGCATCCAAACCCTCACTTTCAGGTGCCAAAACCTCATTTTTATTCTCCAAAGCCCTCTTTTCACCCGCAAAGCCTCAGTTTTAGGTCCCACAGCCTCACTTTCAGGCTCCAAACCCCTCTTTTAATGCTCAATGCCTAATTTTAAAGTCCCAAACCCTCACAATTAACATCAAAACCCGCACTTTCAGGTGCCAAAACCTCATTTTTACTCTCCAAAGCCCTCTTTTCACCAGCAAAGCCTCAGTTTTAGCTCCCACAGCCTCACTTTTCAGGTCCAAACCTGTCCTTTAGGTTCAAAGCCTGAGTTTTAGGCCCACAGCCTCACTTTTCAGGTCCAAAGCCTCACTTTTAATGCTCAGTGCCACCTTTTAAGACCCCAAACCCTCCCTTTTAGCATCGAATCCAGTCTCTTAGTGCTCAAACCATCATTCTTCCGTTCCAAACCGTGCGTTTTAGAGTCCAAAGCCCGCCCTTAAGGCTCAAAGCCTCATTTTTAACAGCCAAACCCTCACTGTCACATCCAAACCTGTCTTTTACGTTCAAACCCTCATTCTTGGGTCCCAAGCCCTCACTTTTAGGGTTCAAACACCTCTATTAAGGAATATAGCCTCATGTTTAAGTGCCAAACCCTCACTTTTCAGGTCCAAACCTGTCTTTTTTAGGTTCAAACCCTCATTCTTAGGTCCCAAGCCCTCACTTTTAGCATTGAATCCACTCTATTAATACTCAAACTGTCATTTTTCCATTCTAAACTGTGCATTTGAGTCCAAACCCCTTGTTTAAGGCTCAAAGCCTCATTTTTAACAGCCAAACCCTCACTTTCACATCCAAACCTGTGTTTTAGGTTCAAAGCCTCAGTATACGTTCCAAAGTTTCACTTTTAGTATCCAAACCCCTCTTTTAGGTTCACAGCCTCAGTTTTAGATCCCAAACCCTCACCTTTAAGGCTCAAAGTCTTATTTTAAGTCCCAAACCCTCATTTTGGGGGTTCCAAACCCCTGTTTTAAGGCTAAGAGCCTCATTTTTAGGTGCCAAACCCTCACTTTCAGGGTCCACACACCTGTATTAGGGAATAAAGCCTCATTTTTAGGTCCCAAACCCTCACTTTTCAGGTCCAAAGCTGTCTTTTTTAGGGTCAAACCCTCATTCTTAGGTCCCAAGCCCTCACTTTTAGGGTTCAAACCCCAGCTTTAAAGCTCACAGCCTCAGTTGTACCACCCAAAGCCTCACTTTCAGGCTCCAAACCCCTCTTTTAATGCTCAATGCCTACTTTTAAAGTCCCACAGCCTCACTTTTGGCATCCAAACCCTCACTTTCAGGTGCCAAAACCTCATTTTTAGTGTCCACAGCCCTCTTTTCACCAGCAAAGCCTCAGTTTTAGGTCCCACAGCCTCACTTTTCAGGTCCAAAGCTGTCGTCTTTAGGTTCAAACCGTCATTCTTAGGTCCCAAGCCCTCACTTTTAGGGTTCAAACCCCAGCTTTAAAGCTCACAGCCTCAGTTTTACCACCGAAAGCCTCACTTTCAGGCTCCAAACCCCTCTTTTAATGCTCAGTGCCTCCTTTTAAAGTCCCAAACCCTCACTTTTAGCATCCAAACCCTCACTTTCAGGTGCCAAAACCTCATTTTTATTCTCCAAAGCCCTCTTTTCACCCGCAAAGCCTCAGTTTTACCACCCAAAGCCTCACTTTCAGGCTCCAAACCCCTCTTTTAATGCTCAATGCCTAATTTTAAAGTCCCAAACCCTCACAATTAACATCAAAACCCGCACTTTCAGGTGCCAAAACCTCATTTTTACTCTCCAAAGCCCTCTTTTCACCAGCAAAGCCTCAGTTTTAGCTCCCACAGCCTCACTTTTAGGGTGCAAACCTGTCCTTTAGGTTCAAAGCCTGAGTTTTAGGCCCACAGCCTCACTTTTCAGGTCCAAAGCCTCACTTTTAATGCTCAGTGCCACCTTTTAAGACCCCAAACCCTCCCTTTTAGCATCGAATCCAGTCTCTTAGTGCTCAAACCATCATTTTTCCGTTCCAAACCGTGCGTTTTAGAGTCCAAAGCCCGCCCTTAAGGCTCAAAGCCTCATTTTTAACAGCCAAACCCTCACTGTCACATCCAAACCTGTCTTTTACGTTCAAACCCTCATTCTTAGGTCCCAAGCCCTCACTTTTAGCATTGAATCCACTCTATTAATGCTCAAACCGTCATTTTTCCATTCTAAACTGTGCATTTGAGTCCAAACCCCTTGTTTAAGGCTCAAAGCCTCATTTTTAACAGCCAAACCCTCACTTTCACATCCAAACCTGTGTTTTAGGTTCAAAGCCTCAGTATACGTTCCAAAGTTTCACTTTTAGCATCCAAACCCCTCTTTTAATGCTCAATGCCTCCTTTTAAAGTCCCAAACCCTCACTTTTAGCATCCAAACCCTCACTTTCAGGTGCCAAAACCTCATTTTTACTCTCCAAAGCCCTCTTTTCACCAGCAAAGCCTCAGTTTTAGGTCCCACAGCCTCACTTTTCAGGTCCAAAGCTGTCTTTTTTAGGTTCAAACCGTCAGTCTTAGGTCCCAAACCCTCACTTTTCAGGTCCAAACCTGTCTTTTTTAGGGTCAAACCCTCATTCTTAGGTCCCAAGCCCTCACTTTTAGCATTGAATCCACTCTATTAATGCTCAAACCGTCATTTTTCCATTCTAAACTGTGCATTTGAGTCCAAACCCCTTGTTTAAGGCTCAAAGCCTCATTTTTAACAGCCAAACCCTCACTTTCACATCCAAACCTGTGTTTTAGGTTCAAAGCCTCAGTATACGTTCCAAAGTTTCACTTTTAGTATCCAAACCCCTCTTTTAGGTTCACAGCCTCAGTTTTAGATCCCAAACCCTCACCTTTAAGGCTCAAAGTCTTATTTTAAGTCCCACACCCTCATTTTGGGGGTTCCAAACCCCTGTTTTAAGGCTAAGAGCCTCATTTTTAGGTGCCAAACTCTCACTTTCAGGGTCCACACACCTCTATTAGGGAATAAAGCCTCATTCTTAGGTCCCAAACCCTCACTTTTCAGGTCCAAAGCTGTCTTTTTTAGGGTCAAACCCTCATTCTTAGGTCCCAAGCCCTCACTTTTAGGGTTCAAACCCCAGCTTTAAAGCTCACAGCCTCAGTTTTACCACCGAAAGCCTCACTTTCAGGCTCCAAACCCCTCTTTTAATGCTCAGTGCCTCCTTTTAAAGTCCCAAACCCTCACTTTTAGCATCCAAACCCTCACTTTCAGGTGCCAAAACCTCATTTTTATTCTCCAAAGCCCTCTTTTCACCCGCAAAGCCTCAGTTTTACCACCCAAAGCCTCACTTTCAGGCTCCAAACCCCTCTTTTAATGCTCAATGCCTAATTTTAAAGTCCCAAACCCTCACAATTAACATCAAAACCCGCACTTTCAGGTGCCAAAACCTCATTTTTACTCTCCAAAGCCCTCTTTTCACCAGCAAAGCCTCAGTTTTAGCTCCCACAGCCTCACTTTTAGGGTGCAAACCTGTCCTTTAGGTTCAAAGCCTGAGTTTTAGGCCCACAGCCTCACTTTTCAGGTCCAAAGCCTCACTTTTAATGCTCAGTGCCACCTTTTAAGACCCCAAACCCTCCCTTTTAGCATCGAATCCAGTCTCTTAGTGCTCAAACCATCATTTTTCCGTTCCAAACCGTGCGTTTTAGAGTCCGAAGCCCGCCCTTAATGCTCAAAGCCTCATTTTCAACAGCCAAACCCTCACTGTCACATCCAAACCTGTCTTTTACGTTCAAACCCTCATTCTTAGGTCCCAAGCCCTCACTTTTAGGGTTCAAACCCCAGCTTTAAAGCTCACAGCCTCAGTTGTACCACCCAAAGCCTCACTTTCAGGCTCCAAACCCCTCTTTTAATGCTCAATGCCTCCTTTTAAAGTCCCAAACCCTCACTTTTGGCATCCAAACCCTCACTTTCAGGTGCCAAAACCTCATTTTTATTCTCCAAAGCCCTCTTTTCACCAGCAAAGCCTCAGTTTTAGGTCCCACAGCCTCACTTTTCAGGTCCAAAGCTGTCTTTTTTAGGTTCAAACCGTCAGTCTTAGGTCCCAAACCCTCACTTTTCAGGTCCAAACCTGTCTTTTTTAGGTTCAAACCCTCATTCTTAGGTCCCAAGCCCTCACTTTTAGCATTGAATCCACTCTATTAATGCTCAAACCGTCATTTTTCCATTCTAAACTGTGCATTTGAGTCCAAACCCCTTGTTTAAGGCTCAAAGCCTCATTTTTAACAGCCAAACCCTCACTTTCACATCCAAACCTGTGTTTTAGGTTCAAAGCCTCAGTATACGTTCCAAAGTTTCACTTTTAGCATCCAAACCCCTCTTTTAATGCTCAGTGCCTCCTTTTAAAGTCCCAAACCCTCACTTTTAGCATCCAAACCCGCACCTTCAGGTGCCAAAACCTCATTTTTACTCTCCAAAGCCCTCTTTTCACCAGCAAAGCCTCAGTTTTAGGTCCCACAGCCTCACTTTCAGGGTCCAAACCCCTCTTTTACTGCTCAGTGTCTCCTTTTAAGGTCCCAAACCCTCTCTTTTAGCATGTAATCCAGTCTCGTAATGCTCAAACTGTCATTTTTCTGTTCCAAACCGTGCGTCATAGAATCCAAACCCATTGCTTAAGGCTCAAAGCCTCATTTTTAGGTGCCAAACCCTCACTTTCAGGGTCCAAACCTGTCTGTTAGGTTCACAGCCTCATTTTTAGGTGCCAAACCCTCACTTTCAGGGTTCACACACCTCTATTAAGGAATAAAGCCTCATTTTTAGGTCCCAAACCCCCACTTTTCAGGTCTAAAGCTGTCTTTTTTAGGGTCAAACCCTCATTCTTAGGTCCCAAGCCCTCACTTTTAGCATCAAATCCACTCTATTAATGCTCAAACCATCATGTTTTCATTCTAAACTGTGCATTTGAGTCCAAACCCCTTGTTTAAGGCTCAAAGCCTCATTTTTAGGTGCCAAAACCTCACTTTTCAGGTCCAAACCTGTGTTTTAGGTTCAAAGCCTCAGTATACGTTCCAAAGTTTCACTTTTAGCATCCAAACCCCTCTTTTAATGCTCAATGCCTCCTTTTAAAGTCCCAAACCCTCACTTTTGGCATCCAAACCCTCACTTTCAGGTGCCAAAACCTCATTTTTAATCTCCAAAGCCCTCTTTTCACCAGCAAAGCCTCAGTTTTAGGTCCCACAGCCTCACTTATTGGGTGCAAACCTGTCCTTTAGGTTCAAAGCCTGAGTTTTAGGCCCACAGCCTCACTTTTCAGGTCCAAAGCCTCACTTTTAATGCTCAGTGCCACCTTTTAAGACCCCAAACCCTCCCTTTTAGCATCGAATCCAGTCTCTTAGTGCTCAAACCATCATTTTTCCGTTCCAAACCGTGCGTTTTAGAGTCCAAAGCCCGCCCTTAAGGCTCAAAGCCTCATTTTTAACAGCCAAACCCTCACTGTCACATCCAAACCTGTCTTTTACGTTCAAACCCTCATTCTTAGGTCCCAAGCCCTCACTTTTAGGGTTCAAACACCTCTATTAAGGAATATAGCCTCATGTTTAGGTGCCAAACCCTCACTTTTCAGGTCCAAACCTGTCTTTTTTAGGGTCAAACCCTCATTCTTAGGTCCCAAGCCCTCACTTTTAGCATTGAATCCACTCTATTAATGCTCAAACCGTCATTTTTCCATTCTAAACTGTGCATTTGAGTCCAAACCCCTTGTTTAAGGCTCAAAGCCTCATTTTTAACAGCCAAACCCTCACTTTCACATCCAAACCTGTGTTTTAGGTTCAAAGCCTCAGTATACGTTCCAAAGTTTCACTTTTAGTATCCAAACCCCTCTTTTAGGTTCACAGCCTCAGTTTTAGATCCCAAACCCTCACCTTTAAGGCTCAAAGTCTTATTTTAAGTCCCACACCCTCATTTTGGGGGTTCCAAACCCCTGTTTTAAGGCTAAGAGCCTCATTTTTAGGTGCCAAACCCTCACTTTCAGGGTCCACACACCTGTATTAGGGAATAAAGCCTCATTTTTAGGTCCCAAACCCTCACTTTTCAGGTCCAAAGCTGTCTTTTTTAGGGTCAAACCCTCATTCTTAGGTCCCAAGCCCTCACTTTTAGGGTTCAAACCCCAGCTTTAAAGCTCACAGCCTCAGTTTTACCACCGAAAGCCTCACTTTCAGGCTCCAAACCCCTCTTTTAATGCTCAGTGCCTCCTTTTAAAGTCCCAAACCCTCACTTTTAGCATCCAAACCCTCACTTTCAGGTGCCAAAACCTCATTTTTATTCTCCAAAGCCCTCTTTTCACCCGCAAAGCCTCAGTTTTAGGTCCCACAGCCTCACTTTCAGGCTCCAAACCCCTCTTTTAATGCTCAATGCCTAATTTTAAAGTCCCAAACCCTCACAATTAACATCAAAACCCGCACTTTCAGGTGCCAAAACCTCATTTTTACTCTCCAAAGCCCTCTTTTCACCAGCAAAGCCTCAGTTTTAGCTCCCACAGCCTCACTTTTCAGGTCCAAACCTGTCCTTTAGGTTCAAAGCCTGAGTTTTAGGCCCACAGCCTCACTTTTCAGGTCCAAAGCCTCACTTTTAATGCTCAGTGCCACCTTTTAAGACCCCAAACCCTCCCTTTTAGCATCGAATCCAGTCTCTTAGTGCTCAAACCATCATTTTTCCGTTCCAAACCGTGCGTTTTAGAGTCCAAAGCCCGCCCTTAAGGCTCAAAGCCTCATTTTTAACAGCCAAACCCTCACTGTCACATCCAAACCTGTCTTTTACGTTCAAACCCTCATTCTTGGGTCCCAAGCCCTCACTTTTAGGGTTCAAACACCTCTATTAAGGAATATAGCCTCATGTTTAAGTGCCAAACCCTCACTTTTCAGGTCCAAACCTGTCTTTTTTAGGTTCAAACCCTCATTCTTAGGTCCCAAGCCCTCACTTTTAGCATTGAATCCACTCTATTAATACTCAAACTGTCATTTTTCCATTCTAAACTGTGCATTTGAGTCCAAACCCCTTGTTTAAGGCTCAAAGCCTCATTTTTAACAGCCAAACCCTCACTTTCACATCCAAACCTGTGTTTTAGGTTCAAAGCCTCAGTATACGTTCCAAAGTTTCACTTTTAGCATCCAAACCCCTCTTTTAGGTTCACAGCCTCAGTTTTAGATCCCAAACCCTCACCTTTAAGGCTCAAAGTCTTATTTTAAGTCCCAAACCCTCATTTTGGGGGTTGCAAACCCCTGTTTTAAGGCTAAGAGCCTCATTTTTAGGTGCCAAACCCTCACTTTCAGGGTCCACACACCTGTATTAGGGAATAAAGCCTCATTTTTAGGTCCCAAACCCTCACTTTTCAGGTCCAAAGCTGTCTTTTTTAGGGTCAAACCCTCATTCTTAGGTCCCAAGCCCTCACTTTTAGGGTTCAAACCCCAGCTTTAAAGCTCACAGCCTCAGTTGTACCACCCAAAGCCTCACTTTCAGGCTCCAAACCCCTCTTTTAATGCTCAATGCCTACTTTTAAAGTCCCACAGCCTCACTTTTGGCATCCAAACCCTCACTTTCAGGTGCCAAAACCTCATTTTTAGTGTCCACAGCCCTCTTTTCACCAGCAAAGCCTCAGTTTTAGGTCCCACAGCCTCACTTTTCAGGTCCAAAGCTGTCGTCTTTAGGTTCAAACCGTCATTCTTAGGTCCCAAGCCCTCACTTTTAGGGTTCAAACCCCAGCTTTAAAGCTCACAGCCTCAGTTTTACCACCGAAAGCCTCACTTTCAGGCTCCAAACCCCTCTTTTAATGCTCAGTGCCTCCTTTTAAAGTCCCAAACCCTCACTTTTAGCATCCAAACCCTCACTTTCAGGTGCCAAAACCTCATTTTTATTCTCCAAAGCCCTCTTTTCACCCGCAAAGCCTCAGTTTTACCACCCAAAGCCTCACTTTCAGGCTCCAAACCCCTCTTTTAATGCTCAATGCCTAATTTTAAAGTCCCAAACCCTCACAATTAACATCAAAACCCGCACTTTCAGGTGCCAAAACCTCATTTTTACTCTCCAAAGCCCTCTTTTCACCAGCAAAGCCTCAGTTTTAGCTCCCACAGCCTCACTTTTAGGGTGCAAACCTGTCCTTTAGGTTCAAAGCCTGAGTTTTAGGCCCACAGCCTCACTTTTCAGGTCCAAAGCCTCACTTTTAATGCTCAGTGCCACCTTTTAAGACCCCAAACCCTCCCTTTTAGCATCGAATCCAGTCTCTTAGTGCTCAAACCATCATTTTTCCGTTCCAAACCGTGCGTTTTAGAGTCCAAAGCCCGCCCTTAAGGCTCAAAGCCTCATTTTTAACAGCCAAACCCTCACTGTCACATCCAAACCTGTCTTTTACGTTCAAACCCTCATTCTTAGGTCCCAAGCCCTCACTTTTAGCATTGAATCCACTCTATTAATGCTCAAACCGTCATTTTTCCATTCTAAACTGTGCATTTGAGTCCAAACCCCTTGTTTAAGGCTCAAAGCCTCATTTTTAACAGCCAAACCCTCACTTTCACATCCAAACCTGTGTTTTAGGTTCAAAGCCTCAGTATACGTTCCAAAGTTTCACTTTTAGCATCCAAACCCCTCTTTTAATGCTCAATGCCTCCTTTTAAAGTCCCAAACCCTCACTTTTAGCATCCAAACCCTCACTTTCAGGTGCCAAAACCTCATTTTTACTCTCCAAAGCCCTCTTTTCACCAGCAAAGCCTCAGTTTTAGGTCCCACAGCCTCACTTTTCAGGTCCAAAGCTGTCTTTTTTAGGTTCAAACCGTCAGTCTTAGGTCCCAAACCCTCACTTTTCAGGTCCAAACCTGTCTTTTTTAGGGTCAAACCCTCATTCTTAGGTCCCAAGCCCTCACTTTTAGCATTGAATCCACTCTATTAATGCTCAAACCGTCATTTTTCCATTCTAAACTGTGCATTTGAGTCCAAACCCCTTGTTTAAGGCTCAAAGCCTCATTTTTAACAGCCAAACCCTCACTTTCACATCCAAACCTGTGTTTTAGGTTCAAAGCCTCAGTATACGTTCCAAAGTTTCACTTTTAGTATCCAAACCCCTCTTTTAGGTTCACAGCCTCAGTTTTAGATCCCAAACCCTCACCTTTAAGGCTCAAAGTCTTATTTTAAGTCCCAAACCCTCATTTTGGGGGTTCCAAACCCCTGTTTTAAGGCTAAGAGCCTCATTTTTAGGTGCCAAACTCTCACTTTCAGGGTCCACACACCTCTATTAGGGAATAAAGCCTCATTCTTAGGTCCCAAACCCTCACTTTTCAGGTCCAAAGCTGTCTTTTTTAGGGTCAAACCCTCATTCTTAGGTCCCAAGCCCTCACTTTTAGGGTTCAAACCCCAGCTTTAAAGCTCACAGCCTCAGTTTTACCACCGAAAGCCTCACTTTCAGGCTCCAAACCCCTCTTTTAATGCTCAGTGCCTCCTTTTAAAGTCCCAAACCCTCACTTTTAGCATCCAAACCCTCACTTTCAGGTGCCAAAACCTCATTTTTATTCTCCAAAGCCCTCTTTTCACCCGCAAAGCCTCAGTTTTACCACCCAAAGCCTCACTTTCAGGCTCCAAACCCCTCTTTTAATGCTCAATGCCTAATTTTAAAGTCCCAAACCCTCACAATTAACATCAAAACCCGCACTTTCAGGTGCCAAAACCTCATTTTTACTCTCCAAAGCCCTCTTTTCACCAGCAAAGCCTCAGTTTTAGCTCCCACAGCCTCACTTTTCAGGTCCAAACCTGTCCTTTAGGTTCAAAGCCTGAGTTTTAGGCCCACAGCCTCACTTTTCAGGTCCAAAGCCTCACTTTTAATGCTCAGTGCCACCTTTTAAGACCCCAAACCCTCCCTTTTAGCATCGAATCCAGTCTCTTAGTGCTCAAACCATCATTTTTCCGTTCCAAACCGTGCGTTTTAGAGTCCAAAGCCCGCCCTTAAGGCTCAAAGCCTCATTTTTAACAGCCAAACCCTCACTGTCACATCCAAACCTGTCTTTTACGTTCAAACCCTCATTCTTGGGTCCCAAGCCCTCACTTTTAGGGTTCAAACACCTCTATTAAGGAATATAGCCTCATGTTTAAGTGCCAAACCCTCACTTTTCAGGTCCAAACCTGTCTTTTTTAGGTTCAAACCCTCATTCTTAGGTCCCAAGCCCTCACTTTTAGCATTGAATCCACTCTATTAATACTCAAACTGTCATTTTTCCATTCTAAACTGTGCATTTGAGTCCAAACCCCTTGTTTAAGGCTCAAAGCCTCATTTTTAACAGCCAAACCCTCACTTTCACATCCAAACCTGTGTTTTAGGTTCAAAGCCTCAGTATACGTTCCAAAGTTTCACTTTTAGCATCCAAACCCCTCTTTTAGGTTCACAGCCTCAGTTTTAGATCCCAAACCCTCACCTTTAAGGCTCAAAGTCTTATTTTAAGTCCCAAACCCTCATTTTGGGGGTTGCAAACCCCTGTTTTAAGGCTAAGAGCCTCATTTTTAGGTGCCAAACCCTCACTTTCAGGGTCCACACACCTGTATTAGGGAATAAAGCCTCATTTTTAGGTCCCAAACCCTCACTTTTCAGGTCCAAAGCTGTCTTTTTTAGGGTCAAACCCTCATTCTTAGGTCCCAAGCCCTCACTTTTAGGGTTCAAACCCCAGCTTTAAAGCTCACAGCCTCAGTTGTACCACCCAAAGCCTCACTTTCAGGCTCCAAACCCCTCTTTTAATGCTCAATGCCTACTTTTAAAGTCCCACAGCCTCACTTTTGGCATCCAAACCCTCACTTTCAGGTGCCAAAACCTCATTTTTAGTGTCCACAGCCCTCTTTTCACCAGCAAAGCCTCAGTTTTAGGTCCCACAGCCTCACTTTTCAGGTCCAAAGCTGTCGTCTTTAGGTTCAAACCGTCATTCTTAGGTCCCAAGCCCTCACTTTTAGGGTTCAAACCCCAGCTTTAAAGCTCACAGCCTCAGTTTTACCACCGAAAGCCTCACTTTCAGGCTCCAAACCCCTCTTTTAATGCTCAGTGCCTCCTTTTAAAGTCCCAAACCCTCACTTTTAGCATCCAAACCCTCACTTTCAGGTGCCAAAACCTCATTTTTATTCTCCAAAGCCCTCTTTTCACCCGCAAAGCCTCAGTTTTACCACCCAAAGCCTCACTTTCAGGCTCCAAACCCCTCTTTTAATGCTCAATGCCTAATTTTAAAGTCCCAAACCCTCACAATTAACATCAAAACCCGCACTTTCAGGTGCCAAAACCTCATTTTTACTCTCCAAAGCCCTCTTTTCACCAGCAAAGCCTCAGTTTTAGCTCCCACAGCCTCACTTTTAGGGTGCAAACCTGTCCTTTAGGTTCAAAGCCTGAGTTTTAGGCCCACAGCCTCACTTTTCAGGTCCAAAGCCTCACTTTTAATGCTCAGTGCCACCTTTTAAGACCCCAAACCCTCCCTTTTAGCATCGAATCCAGTCTCTTAGTGCTCAAACCATCATTTTTCCGTTCCAAACCGTGCGTTTTAGAGTCCAAAGCCCGCCCTTAAGGCTCAAAGCCTCATTTTTAACAGCCAAACCCTCACTGTCACATCCAAACCTGTCTTTTACGTTCAAACCCTCATTCTTAGGTCCCAAGCCCTCACTTTTAGCATTGAATCCACTCTATTAATGCTCAAACCGTCATTTTTCCATTCTAAACTGTGCATTTGAGTCCAAACCCCTTGTTTAAGGCTCAAAGCCTCATTTTTAACAGCCAAACCCTCACTTTCACATCCAAACCTGTGTTTTAGGTTCAAAGCCTCAGTATACGTTCCAAAGTTTCACTTTTAGCATCCAAACCCCTCTTTTAATGCTCAATGCCTCCTTTTAAAGTCCCAAACCCTCACTTTTAGCATCCAAACCCTCACTTTCAGGTGCCAAAACCTCATTTTTACTCTCCAAAGCCCTCTTTTCACCAGCAAAGCCTCAGTTTTAGGTCCCACAGCCTCACTTTTCAGGTCCAAAGCTGTCTTTTTTAGGTTCAAACCGTCAGTCTTAGGTCCCAAACCCTCACTTTTCAGGTCCAAACCTGTCTTTTTTAGGGTCAAACCCTCATTCTTAGGTCCCAAGCCCTCACTTTTAGCATTGAATCCACTCTATTAATGCTCAAACCGTCATTTTTCCATTCTAAACTGTGCATTTGAGTCCAAACCCCTTGTTTAAGGCTCAAAGCCTCATTTTTAACAGCCAAACCCTCACTTTCACATCCAAACCTGTGTTTTAGGTTCAAAGCCTCAGTATACGTTCCAAAGTTTCACTTTTAGTATCCAAACCCCTCTTTTAGGTTCACAGCCTCAGTTTTAGATCCCAAACCCTCACCTTTAAGGCTCAAAGTCTTATTTTAAGTCCCAAACCCTCATTTTGGGGGTTCCAAACCCCTGTTTTAAGGCTAAGAGCCTCATTTTTAGGTGCCAAACTCTCACTTTCAGGGTCCACACACCTCTATTAGGGAATAAAGCCTCATTCTTAGGTCCCAAACCCTCACTTTTCAGGTCCAAAGCTGTCTTTTTTAGGGTCAAACCCTCATTCTTAGGTCCCAAGCCCTCACTTTTAGGGTTCAAACCCCAGCTTTAAAGCTCACAGCCTCAGTTTTACCACCGAAAGCCTCACTTTCAGGCTCCAAACCCCTCTTTTAATGCTCAGTGCCTCCTTTTAAAGTCCCAAACCCTCACTTTTAGCATCCAAACCCTCACTTTCAGGTGCCAAAACCTCATTTTTATTCTCCAAAGCCCTCTTTTCACCCGCAAAGCCTCAGTTTTACCACCCAAAGCCTCACTTTCAGGCTCCAAACCCCTCTTTTAATGCTCAATGCCTAATTTTAAAGTCCCAAACCCTCACAATTAACATCAAAACCCGCACTTTCAGGTGCCAAAACCTCATTTTTACTCTCCAAAGCCCTCTTTTCACCAGCAAAGCCTCAGTTTTAGCTCCCACAGCCTCACTTTTAGGGTACAAACCTGTCCTTTAGGTTCAAAGCCTGAGTTTTAGGCCCACAGCCTCACTTTTCAGGTCCAAAACCTCACTTTTAATGCTCAGTGCCACCTTTTAAGACCCCAAACCCTCCCTTTTAGCATCGAATCCAGTCTCTTAGTGCTCAAACCATCATTTTTCCGTTCCAAACCGTGCGTTTTAGAGTCCAAAGCCCGCCCTTAAGGCTCAAAGCCTCATTTTTAACAGCCAAACCCTCACTGTCACATCCAAACCTGTCTTTTACGTTCAAACCCTCATTCTTAGGTCCCAAGCCCTCACTTTTAGCATTGAATCCACTCTATTAATGCTCAAACCGTCATTTTTTCATTCTAAACTGTGCATTTGAGTCCAAACCCCTTGTTTAAGGCTCAAAGCCTCATTTTTAACAGCCAAACCCTCACTTTCACATCCAAACCTGTGTTTTAGGTTCAAAGCCTCAGTATACGTTCCAAAGTTTCACTTTTAGCATCCAAACCCCTCTTTTAATGCTCAATGCCTACTTTTAAAGTCCCAAACCCTCACTTTTGGCATCCAAACCCTCACTTTCAGGTGCCAAAACCTCATTTTTACTCTCCAAAGCCCTCTTTTCACCAGCAAAGCCTCAGTTTTAGGTCCCACAGCCTCACTTTTCAGGTCCAAAGCTGTCTTTTTTAGGTTCAAACCGTCAGTCTTAGGTCCCAAACCCTCACTTTTCAGGTCCAAACCTGTCTTTTTTAGGGTCAAACCCTCATTCTTAGGTCCCAAGCCCTCACTTTTAGCATCTAATCCACTCTATTAATGCTCAAACCGTCATTTTTCCATTCTGAACTGTGCATTTGAGTCCAAACCCCTTGTTTAAGGCTCAAAGCCTCATTTTTAACAGCCAAACCCTCACTTTCACATCCAAACCTGTGTTTTAGGTTCAAAGCCTCAGTATACGTTCCAAAGTTTCACTTTTAGTATCCAAACCCCTCTTTTAGGTTCACAGCCTCAGTTTTAGATCCCAAACCCTCACCTTTAAGGCTCAAAGTCTTATTTTAAGTCCCAAACCCTCATTTTGGGGGTTCCAAACCCCTGTTTTAAGGCTAAGAGCCTCATTTTTAGGTGCCAAACCCTCACTTTCAGGGTCCACACACCTGTATTAGGGAATAAAGCCTCATTTTTAGGTCCCAAACCCTCACTTTTCAGGTCCAAAGCTGTCTTTTAGGGTCAAACCCTCATTCTTAGGTCCCAAGCCCTCACTTTTAGGGTTCAAACCCCAGCTTTAAAGCTCACAGCCTCAGTTTTACCACCGAAAGCCTCACTTTCAGGCTCCAAACCCCTCTTTTAATGCTCAGTGCCTCCTTTTAAAGTCCCAAACCCTCACTTTTAGCATCCAAACCCTCACTTTCAGGTGCCAAAACCTCATTTTTATTCTCCAGAGCCCTCTTTTCACCCGCAAAGCCTCAGTTTTACCACCCAAAGCCTCACTTTCAGGCTCCAAACCCCTCTTTTAATGCTCAATGCCTAATTTTAAAGTCCCAAACCCTCACAATTAACATCAAAACCCGCACTTTCAGGTGCCAAAACCTCATTTTTACTCTCCAAAGCCCTCTTTTCACCAGCAAAGCCTCAGTTTTAGCTCCCACAGCCTCACTTTTAGGGTGCAAACCTGTCCTTTAGGTTCAAAGCCTGAGTTTTAGGCCCACAGCCTCACTTTTCAGGTCCAAAGCCTCACTTTTAATGCTCAGTGCCACCTTTTAAGACCCCAAACCCTCCCTTTTAGCATCGAATCCAGTCTCTTAGTGCTCAAACCATCATTTTTCCGTTCCAAACCGTGCGTTTTAGAGTCCAAAGCCCGCCCTTAAGGCTCAAAGCCTCATTTTTAACAGCCAAACCCTCACTGTCACATCCAAACCTGTCTTTTACGTTCAAACCCTCATTCTTGGGTCCCAAGCCCTCACTTTTAGCATTGAATCCACTCTATTAATGCTCAAACCGTCATTTTTTCATTCTAAACTGTGCATTTGAGTCCAAACCCCTTGTTTAAGGCTCAAAGCCTCATTTTTAACAGCCAAACCCTCACTTTCACATCCAAACCTGTGTTTTAGGTTCAAAGCCTCAGTATACGTTCCAAAGTTTCACTTTTAGCATCCAAACCCCTCTTTTAATGCTCAATGCCTACTTTTAAAGTCCCAAACCCTCACTTTTGGCATCCAAACCCTCACTTTCAGGTGCCAAAACCTCATTTTTACTCTCCAAAGCCCTCTTTTCACCAGCAAAGCCTCAGTTTTAGGTCCCACAGCCTCACTTTTCAGGTCCAAAGCTGTCTTTTTTAGGTTCAAACCGTCATTCTTAGGTCCCAAACCCTCACTTTTCAGGTCCAAAGCTGTCTTTTTTAGGGTCAAACCCTCATTCTTAGGTCCCAAGCCCTCACTTTTAGCATCTAATCCACTCTATTAATGCTCAAACCGTCATTTTTCCATTCTGAACTGTGCATTTGAGTCCAAACCCCTTGTTTAAGGCTCAAAGCCTCATTTTTAACAGCCAAACCCTCACTTTCACATCCAAACCTGTGTTTTAGGTTCAAAGCCTCAGTATACGTTCCAAAGTTTCACTTTTAGTATCCAAACCCCTCTTTTAGGTTCACAGCCTCAGTTTTAGATCCCAAACCCTCACCTTTAAGGCTCAAAGTCTTATTTTAAGTCCCAAACCCTCATTTTGGGGGTTCCAAACCCCTGTTTTAAGGCTAAGAGCCTCATTTTTAGGTGCCAAACCCTCACTTTCAGGGTCCACACACCTCTATTAGGGAATAAAGCCTCATTCTTAGGTCCCAAACCCTCACTTTTCAGGTCCAAAGCTGTCTTTTTCAGGGTCAAACCCTCATTCTTAGGTCCCAAGCCCTCACTTTTAGGGTTCAAACCCCAGCTTTAAAGCTCACAGCCTCAGTTTTACCACCGAAAGCCTCACTTTCAGGCTCCAAACCCCTCTTTTAATGCTCAGTGCCTCCTTTTAAAGTCCCAAACCCTCACTTTTAGCATCCAAACCCTCACTTTCAGGTGCCAAAACCTCATTTTTATTCTCCAAAGCCCTCTTTTCACCCGCAAAGCCTCAGTTTTACCACCCAAAGCCTCACTTTCAGGCTCCAAACCCCTCTTTTAATGCTCAATGCCTAATTTTAAAGTCCCAAACCCTCACAATTAACATCAAAACCCGCACTTTCAGGTGCCAAAACCTCATTTTTACTCTCCAAAGCCCTCTTTTCACCAGCAAAGCCTCAGTTTTAGCTCCCACAGCCTCACTTTTAGGGTACAAACCTGTCCTTTAGGTTCAAAGCCTGAGTTTTAGGCCCACAGCCTCACTTTTCAGGTCCAAAACCTCACTTTTAATGCTCAGTGCCACCTTTTAAGACCCCAAACCCTCCCTTTTAGCATCGAATCCAGTCTCTTAGTGCTCAAACCATCATTTTTCCGTTCCAAACCGTGCGTTTTAGAGTCCAAAGCCCGCCCTTAAGGCTCAAAGCCTCATTTTTAACAGCCAAACCCTCACTGTCACATCCAAACCTGTCTTTTACGTTCAAACCCTCATTCTTAGGTCCCAAGCCCTCACTTTTAGCATTGAATCCACTCTATTAATGCTCAAACCGTCATTTTTTCATTCTAAACTGTGCATTTGAGTCCAAACCCCTTGTTTAAGGCTCAAAGCCTCATTTTTAACAGCCAAACCCTCACTTTCACATCCAAACCTGTGTTTTAGGTTCAAAGCCTCAGTATACGTTCCAAAGTTTCACTTTTAGCATCCAAACCCCTCTTTTAATGCTCAATGCCTACTTTTAAAGTCCCAAACCCTCACTTTTGGCATCCAAACCCTCACTTTCAGGTGCCAAAACCTCATTTTTACTCTCCAAAGCCCTCTTTTCACCAGCAAAGCCTCAGTTTTAGGTCCCACAGCCTCACTTTTCAGGTCCAAAGCTGTCTTTTTTAGGTTCAAACCGTCAGTCTTAGGTCCCAAACCCTCACTTTTCAGGTCCAAACCTGTCTTTTTTAGGGTCAAACCCTCATTCTTAGGTCCCAAGCCCTCACTTTTAGCATCTAATCCACTCTATTAATGCTCAAACCGTCATTTTTCCATTCTGAACTGTGCATTTGAGTCCAAACCCCTTGTTTAAGGCTCAAAGCCTCATTTTTAACAGCCAAACCCTCACTTTCACATCCAAACCTGTGTTTTAGGTTCAAAGCCTCAGTATACGTTCCAAAGTTTCACTTTTAGTATCCAAACCCCTCTTTTAGGTTCACAGCCTCAGTTTTAGATCCCAAACCCTCACCTTTAAGGCTCAAAGTCTTATTTTAAGTCCCAAACCCTCATTTTGGGGGTTCCAAACCCCTGTTTTAAGGCTAAGAGCCTCATTTTTAGGTGCCAAACCCTCACTTTCAGGGTCCACACACCTGTATTAGGGAATAAAGCCTCATTTTTAGGTCCCAAACCCTCACTTTTCAGGTCCAAAGCTGTCTTTTAGGGTCAAACCCTCATTCTTAGGTCCCAAGCCCTCACTTTTAGGGTTCAAACCCCAGCTTTAAAGCTCACAGCCTCAGTTTTACCACCGAAAGCCTCACTTTCAGGCTCCAAACCCCTCTTTTAATGCTCAGTGCCTCCTTTTAAAGTCCCAAACCCTCACTTTTAGCATCCAAACCCTCACTTTCAGGTGCCAAAACCTCATTTTTATTCTCCAGAGCCCTCTTTTCACCCGCAAAGCCTCAGTTTTACCACCCAAAGCCTCACTTTCAGGCTCCAAACCCCTCTTTTAATGCTCAATGCCTAATTTTAAAGTCCCAAACCCTCACAATTAACATCAAAACCCGCACTTTCAGGTGCCAAAACCTCATTTTTACTCTCCAAAGCCCTCTTTTCACCAGCAAAGCCTCAGTTTTAGCTCCCACAGCCTCACTTTTAGGGTGCAAACCTGTCCTTTAGGTTCAAAGCCTGAGTTTTAGGCCCACAGCCTCACTTTTCAGGTCCAAAGCCTCACTTTTAATGCTCAGTGCCACCTTTTAAGACCCCAAACCCTCCCTTTTAGCATCGAATCCAGTCTCTTAGTGCTCAAACCATCATTTTTCCGTTCCAAACCGTGCGTTTTAGAGTCCAAAGCCCGCCCTTAAGGCTCAAAGCCTCATTTTTAACAGCCAAACCCTCACTGTCACATCCAAACCTGTCTTTTACGTTCAAACCCTCATTCTTAGGTCCCAAGCCCTCACTTTTAGCATTGAATCCACTCTATTAATGCTCAAACCGTCATTTTTTCATTCTAAACTGTGCATTTGAGTCCAAACCCCTTGTTTAAGGCTCAAAGCCTCATTTTTAACAGCCAAACCCTCACTTTCACATCCAAACCTGTGTTTTAGGTTCAAAGCCTCAGTATACGTTCCAAAGTTTCACTTTTAGCATCCAAACCCCTCTTTTAATGCTCAATGCCTACTTTTAAAGTCCCAAACCCTCACTTTTGGCATCCAAACCCTCACTTTCAGGTGCCAAAACCTCATTTTTACTCTCCAAAGCCCTCTTTTCACCAGCAAAGCCTCAGTTTTAGGTCCCACAGCCTCACTTTTCAGGTCCAAAGCTGTCTTTTTTAGGTTCAAACCGTCATTCTTAGGTCCCAAACCCTCACTTTTCAGGTCCAAAGCTGTCTTTTTTAGGGTCAAACCCTCATTCTTAGGTCCCAAGCCCTCACTTTTAGCATCTAATCCACTCTATTAATGCTCAAACCGTCATTTTTCCATTCTGAACTGTGCATTTGAGTCCAAACCCCTTGTTTAAGGCTCAAAGCCTCATTTTTAACAGCCAAACCCTCACTTTCACATCCAAACCTGTGTTTTAGGTTCAAAGCCTCAGTATACGTTCCAAAGTTTCACTTTTAGTATCCAAACCCCTCTTTTAGGTTCACAGCCTCAGTTTTAGATCCCAAACCCTCACCTTTAAGGCTCAAAGTCTTATTTTAAGTCCCAAACCCTCATTTTGGGGGTTCCAAACCCCTGTTTTAAGGCTAAGAGCCTCATTTTTAGGTGCCAAACCCTCACTTTCAGGGTCCACACACCTGTATTAGGGAATAAAGCCTCATTTTTAGGTCCCAAACCCTCACTTTTCAGGTCCAAAGCTGTCTTTTAGGGTCAAACCCTCATTCTTAGGTCCCAAGCCCTCACTTTTAGGGTTCAAACCCCAGCTTTAAAGCTCACAGCCTCAGTTTTACCACCGAAAGCCTCACTTTCAGGCTCCAAACCCCTCTTTTAATGCTCAGTGCCTCCTTTTAAAGTCCCAAACCCTCACTTTTAGCATCCAAACCCTCACTTTCAGGTGCCAAAACCTCATTTTTATTCTCCAAAGCCCTCTTTTCACCCGCAAAGCCTCAGTTTTACCACCCAAAGCCTCACTTTCAGGCTCCAAACCCCTCTTTTAATGCTCAATGCCTAATTTTAAAGTCCCAAACCCTCACAATTAACATCAAAACCCGCACTTTCAGGTGCCAAAACCTCATTTTTACTCTCCAAAGCCCTCTTTTCACCAGCAAAGCCTCAGTTTTAGCTCCCACAGCCTCACTTTTAGGGTGCAAACCTGTCCTTTAGGTTCAAAGCCTGAGTTTTAGGCCCACAGCCTCACTTTTCAGGTCCAAAGCCTCACTTTTAATGCTCAGTGCCACCTTTTAAGACCCCAAACCCTCCCTTTTAGCATCGAATCCAGTCTCTTAGTGCTCAAACCATCATTTTTCCGTTCCAAACCGTGCGTTTTAGAGTCCAAAGCCCGCCCTTAAGGCTCAAAGCCTCATTTTTAACAGCCAAACCCTCACTGTCACATCCAAACCTGTCTTTTACGTTCAAACCCTCATTCTTAGGTCCCAAGCCCTCACTTTTAGCATTGAATCCACTCTATTAATGCTCAAACCGTCATTTTTCCATTCTAAACTGTGCATTTGAGTCCAAACCCCTTGTTTAAGGCTCAAAGCCTCATTTTTAACAGCCAAACCCTCACTTTCACATCCAAACCTGTGTTTTAGGTTCAAAGCCTCAGTATACGTTCCAAAGTTTCACTTTTAGCATCCAAACCCCTCTTTTAATGCTCAATGCCTCCTTTTAAAGTCCCAAACCCTCACTTTTAGCATCCAAACCCTCACTTTCAGGTGCCAAAACCTCATTTTTACTCTCCAAAGCCCTCTTTTCACCAGCAAAGCCTCAGTTTTAGGTCCCACAGCCTCACTTTTCAGGTCCAAAGCTGTCTTTTTTAGGTTCAAACCGTCAGTCTTAGGTCCCAAACCCTCACTTTTCAGGTCCAAAGCTGTCTTTTTTAGGGTCAAACCCTCATTCTTAGGTCCCAAGCCCTCACTTTTAGCATCTAATCCACTCTATTAATGCTCAAACCGTCATTTTTCCATTCTGAACTGTGCATTTGAGTCCAAACCCCTTGTTTAAGGCTCAAAGCCTCATTTTTAACAGCCAAACCCTCACTTTCACATCCAAACCTGTGTTTTAGGTTCAAAGCCTCAGTATACGTTCCAAAGTTTCACTTTTAGTATCCAAACCCCTCTTTTAGGTTCACAGCCTCAGTTTTAGATCCCAAACCCTCACCTTTAAGGCTCAAAGTCTTATTTTAAGTCCCAAACCCTCATTTTGGGGGTTCCAAACCCCTGTTTTAAGGCTAAGAGCCTCATTTTTAGGTGCCAAACTCTCACTTTCAGGGTCCACACACCTCTATTAGGGAATAAAGCCTCATTCTTAGGTCCCAAACCCTCACTTTTCAGGTCCAAAGCTGTCTTTTTTAGGGTCAAACCCTCATTCTTAGGTCCCAAGCCCTCACTTTTAGGGTTCAAACCCCAGCTTTAAAGCTCACAGCCTCAGTTTTACCACCGAAAGCCTCACTTTCAGGCTCCAAACCCCTCTTTTAATGCTCAGTGCCTCCTTTTAAAGTCCCAAACCCTCACTTTTAGCATCCAAACCCTCACTTTCAGGTGCCAAAACCTCATTTTTATTCTCCAAAGCCCTCTTTTCACCAGCAAAGCCTCCGTTTTAGGTCCTACAGCCTCACTTTCAGGGTCCAAACTCTTCTTTTACTGCTCTGTGCCTCCTTTTAAGGCCCCAAACCCTCCCTTTTAGCATCGAATCCACTCTATTAATGCTCAAACCGTCATTTTTCCGTTCCAAACCGTGCGTTTTAGAGTCCAAAGCCCTTGCTTAAGGCTCAAAGCCTCATTTTTAGGTGCCAAACCCTCACTTTTCAGGTCCAAACCTGTGTTTTAGGTTCAAAGCCTCAGTATACATTCCAAAGTTTCACTTTTAGCATCCAAACCCCTCTTTTAATGCTCAATGCCTCCTTTTAAAGTCCCAAACCCTCACTTTTGGCATCCAAACCCTCACTTTCAGGTGCCAAAACCTCATTTTTATTCTCCAAAGCCCTCTTTTCACCAGCAAAGCCTCAGTTTTAGGTCCCACAGCCTCACTTTTCAGGTCCAAAGCTGTCTTTTTTAGGTTCAAACCGTCAGTCTTAGGTCCCAAACCCTCACTTTTCAGGTCCAAACCTGTCTTTTTTAGGTTCAAACCCTCATTCTTAGGTCCCAAGCCCTCACTTTTAGCATTGAATCCACTCTATTAATGCTCAAACCGTCATTTTTCCATTCTAAACTGTGCATTTGAGTCCAAACCCCTTGTTTAAGGCTCAAAGCCTCATTTTTAACAGCCAAACCCTCACTTTCACATCCAAACCTGTGTTTTAGTTTCAAAGCCTCAGTATACGTTCCAAAGTTTCACTTTTAGCATCCAAACCCCTCTTTTAATGCTCAGTGCCTCCTTTTAAAGTCCCAAACCCTCACTTTTAGCATCCAAACCCGCACCTTCAGGTGCCAAAACCTCATTTTTACTCTCCAAAGCCCTCTTTTCACCAGCAAAGCCTCAGTTTTAGGTCCCACAGCCTCACTTTCAGGGTCCAAACCCCTCTTTTACTGCTCAGTGTCTCCTTTTAAGGTCCCAAACCCTCTCTTTTAGCATGTAATCCAGTCTCGTAATGCTCAAACTGTCATTTTTCTGTTCCAAACCGTGCGTCATAGAATCCAAACCCATTGCTTAAGGCTCAAAGCCTTATTTTTAGGTGCCAAACCCTCACTTTCAGGGTCCAAACCTGTCTGTTAGGTTCACAGCCTCATTTTTAGGTGCCAAACCCTCACTTTCAGGGTCCACACACCTCTATTAAGGAATAAAGCCTCATTTTTAGGTCCCAAACCCCCACTTTTCAGGTCTAAAGCTGTCTTTTTTAGGGTCAAACCCTCATTCTTAGGTCCCAAGCCCTCACTTTTAGCATCAAATCCACTCTATTAATGCTCAAACCATCATGTTTTCATTCTAAACTGTGCATTTGAGTCCAAACCCCTTGTTTAAGGCTCAAAGCCTCATTTTTAGGTGCCAAAACCTCACTTTTCAGGTCCAAACCTGTGTTTTAGGTTCAAAGCCTCAGTATACGTTCCAAAGTTTCACTTTTAGCATCCAAACCCCTCTTTTAATGCTCAATGCCTCCTTTTAAAGTCCCAAACCCTCACTTTTGGCATCCAAACCCTCACTTTCAGGTGCCAAAACCTCATTTTTAATCTCCAAAGCCCTCTTTTCACCAGCAAAGCCTCAGTTTTAGGTCCCACAGCCTCACTTATTGGGTGCAAACCTGTCCTTTAGGTTCAAAGCCTGAGTTTTAGGCCCACAGCCTCACTTTTCAGGTCCAAAGCCTCACTTTTAATGCTCAGTGCCACCTTTTAAGACCCCAAACCCTCCCTTTTAGCATCGAATCCAGTCTCTTAGTGCTCAAACCATCATTTTTCCGTTCCAAACCGTGCGTTTTAGAGTCCAAAGCCCGCCCTTAAGGCTCAAAGCCTCATTTTTAACAGCCAAACCCTCACTGTCACATCCAAACCTGTCTTTTACGTTCAAACCCTCATTCTTAGGTCCCAAGCCCTCACTTTTAGGGTTCAAACACCTCTATTAAGGAATATAGCCTCATGTTTAGGTGCCAAACCCTCACTTTTCAGGTCCAAACCTGTCTTTTTTAGGGTCAAACCCTCATTCTTAGGTCCCAAGCCCTCACTTTTAGCATCAAATCCACTCTATTAATGCTCAAACCGTCATTTTTCCATTCTGAACTGTGCATTTGAGTCCAAACCCCTTGTTTAAGGCTCAAAGCCTCATTTTTAACAGCCAAACCCTCACTTTCACATCCAAACCTGTGTTTTAGGTTCAAAGCCTCAGTATACGTACTGAGAGCAATGGGGGGTGGGACATTCAGGCCCTGGGGTGCACATTTGGCAAAAGCCACGTGGTTAGTCAACAGGAGGGGGTCTGCCAGGCGAGCTGGCCCTGCCCAGTCAGAAATCCTACGTCATGTGGGAGGGGATGGAGGCCCTGTAGCGCACGCAAAAAGTACGCTGGGCAACACAGTCTGGGTCCTCCCTGCCTCAGGCAAAGGCAAAGCCATTCGTGGGATTGCTTTTGCTCGAAGACCTGGGTGCACTTGGTGGGTGATGCGGGAGGACGGAGAAGTCCGATGTGTGCCTCAAGGGGGTTTGATTTTGGGCGAAAACAGGCAATGAACTGAATGGGGCAATGCGAGCTGCTATATAATATTGTGTGTCACCTCTGTGTTGTATCCACGATACCGGAGTACGAGCCTCCCAAGCCATGGAAGATAAACTGCGACACAAGCAAAGTGCAGCAGTGACGGAAGGATGCCTGACTCGGCGTGCAGCAGCCCAGGTATGGGACCTGGGCATGGCGTGAGCGGTGTGGAATAAGGGGAGGCGGCTGTGCTGGTTTTGGCTGAGAAGGGGTTAATTCTCCTCACCGTGGGGGGCGGCTGCCTTTCCGGCTTCCCGCGCTCTGCCGCGGGGGGGGGGGTGCTGGGAGGGGCGGGGCCGCGGTGGGGGCGGCTGACCCCGACTGGCCAGTGGCATGTTCACTCCATACCACGTGACACCACGACCAGGATATTAAGGGGGGGTGAGGTGGGGTGGGGGGTGCAGTTGCGGCTCGGGAGCGGCGCGGCGCCGGGTCGGCGGTGGGTGAGCGGCTGCGGCGCGTGCGGTTTGTTCCCGCGGTTCGTCCCCCCTCTCCCCCTCCCCCGGCCTTCCCACCCCGCGGGGCTTTGCGCCTCTCGTTGTTCTCCTTTCCATTGCATTTCTGTTGTTGTTTCTTTTAATTTCATTTATGAAACTGTTCTTATCCCAACGCACGAGCGTTACCCTTCTGATTCCCTCCCCCATCTACCGGTGGGGGAGGGGGCGAGCGACTGTGTGGGGCTGAGCTGCCGGCCAAACCACCACAGACCCTAGAAGTGACGGTTTGGAATTTAAAACGGAGGCTTTTAGCTTTCAAAGTGGGGTATGGACCCTGAAAGTGAGGGTTGGAGGCTATAGATGAGGCTTTTAGCCTTAAACGAGGGGTTTGGATTCTAAAAGGCACGGTTTTGAAAGAAAAACTGATGGTTAGAGCATGAAAGGACCGGAGTCGCTGCTAAAAGTGAGGGTTTGGGAGCTAAAGAGGAGAGACTGAGCGTTACAAGTGGGGTTTGGATGCTGGAAGTGCGGCTTTGGGTGTTAAAAGTGAGGCTTTGACTTTTAAAAGAGGAATTTGAACCCTGCAAGGGAGGGTTTGGCTGTTACAAATGAGGGTTTGAGCTTTAAAAGAGGGGTTTGGACAATAAATGGAGGCTTTTGACCTTAAAAATGAGGGTTTGTCCCTAAAAAGGAGGGGTTTGGGTCCTAAAAGTGAGGGTTGGTTTGGGACCAAAAAAAGGATGCTTTGAGCCCGAAACGATGATTTAGACCCTAAATGTGAGGCTTTGCAAGATATAAATGAGGTTTTGACAGTAAAAAAGGCAGGTCTGGACCCTAACAGTGAGGGTTTGGGACATCTAAATGAGTCTTTTGGATTTAAAAGAGGGGTTTGGGCTCTAAAACTCATGGTTTGCAACAAAAAAACTTACGGTTTGAGCAATAATATAGTCGATTTGATGCTAAAAGTGAGGGTTGGTTTGGCACCTAAAAATGAAGCACTGAGCGCTAAAAGAGGGGGTTTAATGCTGAAATGGAGGCTTTAGCTGTGTTAAGAGGGCTTTGGGTCCTAAAAGTGAGGGTTTGACCTTTAAAACAGGGGTTTGGAGCCTAAAAGTGAGGTTTATGGTCCTAACTCTGAGGCTTTGCTGTTGAAAGTGAGGTTTTGGGTGCTTTGAAGGGAGGGTTTGGGACCTAAAAATGAGGCTTTGAGCCTTAGAAGAGGGGTTTGACCAATAAAAGGGAGGATTTGGAATGTAAAAATGAGATTTAGTCCATGAAAAGGAGGGGTTTGGACCCTAAAAGTGAAGGTTTGGGACTTCTAAATGAGGCTTTGAGCCTTAAAAGATGGGTTTGAACCCCAAAACTCACAGTTTGGAGCAAAAAATGATGGTTTGAGCAGTAAATGATTGGATTTGAATGCTAAAAGTGAGTGCTTGGGACCTCAAAAGGTAGCACTGAGCTTTAAAAGAGGGGTTTGGACCCTTGCAGTGAGGGTTTGGGTGATAAAAATGAGGCTTTGAGCATTAAACAAGGGGTTAGACCCTAAAACCCACAGTTTGGAACGAACAAATGAAGGCTTGAGCTTTACAAGACAGGATTCAATTCTAAAGGTGAGGATTTGGGACATAAAAGGAGGCACTGAGCATTAAAAGAGGGGTTTGGACGCTGGGAGTGTGGCTTTGGGTGTTAAAAATGAGGCTTTGATCTTTAAAACAGGGGTTTGGTCCCTAAAAGTGAGGTTTGCAGTCCTGACTATAAGGCTTTGAGCATTAAAAGAGGGGTTTGGACAATAAAAGGGAGGCTTAGGCTATTAAAAATGAGGGTGTGTGCCTAAAAAGGAGGGATTTGGACCCTAAAAGTGAAGGTTTGGCATATAAAAATGAGGCTTTGTGTGGAAAAGATAGGTTTGGAGCCTCAAAGCGAGGGTTTGGGACCTAAAAATCAGGGTTTGTGCCTTAAAAGTGGGGTTTGGACCCACAAGACAGGGTTCGGCTGTTAAAAAAGGAGGCTTTGTGCCTTAAATGAGGGGTTTCGACCTTGAAAGTGAGGGTTTGGGACTGAAAAATGAGGATTTGAGTGTTGAAAGGTGGGCTGGGAACACAAAACCCTCCCTTCTAGCATCGAATCCTGTCTATTAATGCTCAAATCATGATTTTTTCCTTCCAAATGGTACATTTGAGCCTTAAACAAGGGGGTTTGACTCTCAAAGCCTCATTTTTATGTGCCAGACCCTCACATTCAGGTTTCAAACCCCCCTTTTAACACTCAAAGCCTCATTTCTAGGTTCCAAAGTTTCACTTTTAGCACCCAAACCTGAGCTCACTTTTAGGAGCCAAGACCTCATTTTTTATGTCCAAAGCCCTATTTCCACTGGCAAAGCCTCATTTTTAGATCCCAAACCCTCACGTTCAGGGTCCAAACCCCTCTTTTTATGCTCAAAGCCTCACTTTTACCACCCAAAGCCTCACTTTCAGTGTCTAAACCCGTTTAAAACCTTGCAGCCTCTGCTTATGGGGTCCTGCCGCCCCTCATTTTTTGAGTTCCAAACCCCTCTTTGAAGGCTCAAAGCCTCCTCTTAAGGTCCCAGACCCTCACTTTTCAGGGTGCAAACCTGTCATTTTTACTCTCAAAGCCTCTTTTATATCTTGCAAAGCCTCACATTTTGCTGCCAAACACGTCTTTTAAGGCTCAGAGCCTCAGTTTTCTTTTCTAAACTGCCACTTTCAGGGTCCAAACTGCTCTATTAAGCATTAAAACCTCACTTTTAGGTATCAAGACCTCATTTGTAATATCCAAAGCCCTATTTTCAACTGCCAACCCTCATTTGTAGGTCCCAAACCCTCACTTATAAGGTCGAAACGCCTCTTTTAAGGCCCAAAGCCTTATTTTAAAGTCCCAAAGCCTCTTTTTTTTTGTTCCAAACCCCTGTTTTAAGGCTCGAAGCTTCATTTATAAATCCCAAACCCTCACATTCACGGTCCAAACCCCTCTTTTAATGCCCAATGCCTACTTTTAAAGTCCCAAAGCCTCACTTGTAGCATCCAAAGCCTCACTTTTAGGTGCCAAAACCTCATTTTTTAGATCCAAAGCTCTCTTTTCACCCTCAAAGCCTCATTTTTGTATCCCAAACCCTCACTATCATGGTCCAAACCTTTCTTTTAGGTTCCCAAAGCCTCAGGTTTAGGTCCCAAACCCTCACTTCTAGGGTCCAAACCTGTTTTTTAGGTCCCAAAGCCTCACTTTCTGGGACCAAACCCCTCTTAATACTCAGTGGCCTCCTTTTTAGGTCCCAAAGCCTCCCATTTAGCATCAAATCCACTCTATTAATGCTCAAACAGTCATTTTTTTGTTCTAAACCATGCGTTTCAGTCCAAACCCCTTGATTAATCCTCAAAGGCTCATTTTTAACAGCCAAGAGGGGCCCAAAGCCCTTTTTTAATGCTCAGTGCCTCCTTTAAAGCCCCAAGCCCTCACATTTAGGTACTAAAACCTCATTTTTATTATCCAAGCCTCATTTTTATATCCCAAACCTTTACTGTTGGCATCGAATGCGGTCTCTTAATGCTCAGACCGTCATTTTCTCTTTCCACACCGAGTTTTAGAGCCCAAAGCCATCTTTTAACGCACAAAGCCTCATTTAGTGGTCCCAAACCTCACTGTTAGGGTCCAAACCTGATGTGAGGCTCTTTGCTCTTGCTGCAAAAGCTATTTCAAATCACAGCTTTGAATAAGAAACACTCTACTAGGTTTGTTCCAAGTACATTCATCATCCCCTTGTTTCTTTCAATACCTGATCATTTCTATTCAAGCCAAGTAAGAACAGGGTCTCTCCCAATGTCAGGCAACACTGGACCTGTCCAGCAAGCGTCAGTCATACTAGAGAGACAGTAAAAAGCTGAGTATTGTAAAACTCCTGCTTGGGCCCTATTGGTGAGAGAACTTTTGAAGGGAAATATTTCTGACCTTCAGGTCAGTCCAAAGCCACAGTCAGTCAGCTACTGCATTTCCTCTGGCTGTGGTTCCACGAATGGATCACACTCAGGTGGAATAAATCTGCTTGAGATGCTTGCAAGCACAGATGCTTACAAACCAAATCATTTCTCTTAGTCTGGCACTGTTTAGCTCATGCAAGGACTTAAATTTACTTGGTTTAGGTGTAAGGACGTCAGCGGCAAGTCCTCTGGAACCGGGGCTGGAAGTTGTATTTTAGCTTTACGTATCTGGAAATCACAACTCCTCCTCCTTTGTCTTGTTCACTAAGTAGCATCTACGTGAAGGGCATGAACAAACGTAGGTGAGCGCACAGAAACGTTCATCGTCCTTTAACTCTGCCGCATTCTGGATTTTTAACATTATTGTATTTGTGTGTATATACCATATATTAGGTGTATTGGTTAATTTCATATTTGATAAAAATAGTCCATTTGCTTTCCCCTGCCGTTTAATTTTAATGGTGTTTACTGACTGTGACAGAAATGTGCTTTGTTCACTCAACACACTTTCCCCTGTGCTTTAATATCCTACTTTTTACTAAAGCATATTTTCACATTTTCTTGCCGTGTCGATATTCCAAACACCCATTTTGCACAAAGTATTTCACCAAGTAATTACATTTGGCTGTTCCTTGGCTACTGGCTCTAAAAAAACATTAAATTTTTGAGGTTAATGGGTTTTCTTTATTACAGCTCAAAATAGTTCATTGTCACACTGTACTAAATTGCTAGCCTTCCATGTCTCTGTTGGGGGGAAATACACACACGCACCCCCAGCAGTGGGTTGTTGATTGATTTTTGTTCACATCTGCACAAACACATTTCTTATCCCGTGAAGTAGTTCTCTTTATTCCAGAGGACAACGCCCGTGCCGTTATTCCTCAGAAGGAAACAAACCCATCTGCTTCTCATAATTTGCACTTGTATTTCCAGATTTCCTGGTTATTTAAAAACCTAAATACTTTGGTATGTGCCACAAGACTTGGATCAACATGCTGTCTTCAGGTTATGCCATGCACGTGGGGTGAGTCTTTTATACAAGCACCAGATCAAATTCACCCCCTGCTGATCGAGTATTTGACAAAATGTTTTTTCGTTAGCGATAACGAAGAGCTGACCTGGTACATCCATCAGTTAACTCACAAAGTGTAAGATGAGCTCAATGAGCGTGACATTTGGAGCTAGCTTAAAAAGAAGGCTGGCAGTCACCTAACGGCTCAGAAATCTTTCAATAATTTTATTGACTTGTTCTTTGCCGCTAAATACTGTAGCTTCATTCTGAAAAGCTACTCTCAACGTTGCCTAAAGGCTGATGCTTTCCTACAGCACTCTCAGGCTAGCTTAACCCCTGAGCTTAAGGAGCAAAGGGATAGGAAACCAAGTCACGCCATCAAGTATCGCTAATAGTCGTGCTGTAACCAAAGTGATGAAATTAATCAACCAGGGATGTTGTTATATTCTGGGGACATGGAGTGTACGAGTCAGCGTATCTGTCGATCTGTGTTTTAGTCCCTCGGCAATCATTAATGTGACCGAAACAACAGACAATGTGCTGCTGTCAGAAAAGGATGACAAAATGTGGTTTTGTGTAGCGGGCTGAGAAAACCGGCCAGGACCGCCAAGATTAAGGGCCAAGTAGGTAAGAGGTGATTCCGGCAGGGGGAGATCTGGACGCGGGGAGTTTTAGGTTGCTGGGAGGTGTGAAGGTCTGCATGTGGGATCAAGTCAGCTCAGCCCTTTACGGTTTTGAACTGCTTTTCATTTGGAGGAAAACTAAAAGCTTATAACACTGGGAAGCCCTTTACAGCACGAAATCAAAGGGCTATTGAGACACTCCTGCCTGAAGGACTTCAAGGTTTGCAGCTTTCCCTTGGGCGGGAGGTTTTGAGGTTTCCCCATTATTAACCTCTGGTGCGGCACACTGCCGTGGGGCTGGGGAGCACAGATCCGATTAAGCGCAGACTTGCTGATGCCACGTTGTCACCGCGGTGGCCACCGTAAGAGAGCCCCGGATGTAGTGCTGTGCAGCAGAAGCTACATCCCTGGACTGTGTCTCAGCCGCTTTCTTACTATACAGATATCTGTGTACGTAGCGTAGTGAAGCCTGCGCAACACAGCTGCATTTCTTTGAGGACTGCTGTGCCATAAGCCACATCTTAGCCCCAAAGTTTTCCTTCCCCCTCAAGCGCGGAGCGTGCACTGCCCTTCATGCAGGGATACTCTCACTGCCAATGTGTTTGTTCTCCTTTTCCCCTTTATAACCATTCCCTTCCCGGAGCTTTCTATTTGCTGACGCCCTTAATATCCAGAGGCGTCAGGGATGAAAACCAAAGCCCTGCCGGCAGCTCAGGGAGGGTGAGCGGCTGCCCTTTTCCAAGCAAGCGGCTGAAATACAGCACGGTCAGCGGCGCTCTCAGTGTCCAGGCCTGTCACTGTCACGCTCCCACAGCACCTCCACCTGCCCAGACCCCGCTGGGGGCTCAGCCACCGAGAGCAGCTGTCCTGGGAAGAGACTGGGGGGGCCTCGCAGGCCCTGGGGGTGTTGGCATGGCCCAGGCCCCTCTCTGCCTTCATCCCCTCTCCACATAGAAGTGACATTTGATATCCAACTATGTGCTCAGGAAGCTGAACTGTAAATCCGACAGCACCCCCTGCACAAACGCTGGGCTAAAACCAGGTCTGAAGGCACCTACGATGCCGAAATGCCATCAGATTCTTTGTTATGCGCTGACTTCTTTTCCTTACCCTCCTACAGAGCTTATCAGTTTACTGCTTGCCCCTCTTTTGGCTGTTTACCTGGTGAGCTTGTTAAAAAAAGAAAAAAAGGTGCTCTTTCTCTGCAGCCGAGCTGAGTGTCCAGGTGCCCCCTTCCAACATGCTCACAGCTCGGGCTGCCAAGTGCCGTGGGTATGATTTAGATCCCTGGATGTGTGAAGCTTAGTCCTGTGGTGAACGTGGTACTTGTGGTGCGCTTACCCCTAAAGCATCTGCCCCTTGGCTTGAAGGACCAGGGGGTTTCTGTAATATCAAAAGCAGAAAACCCTGTGAGATTGAGCTGAGTAAAGCCTTTAGTAAACTTAGTAGTTAAAATGTGACTCCTTCTGCAAGGCGATACCTCCCATGAAATGCGACGTTTTCAGGCCCCCAGGATTCTTTATGGCTACCCTGCAAGTCTGTTGATGGAAACATTTTTGTATTTTTACTGCTTACATTTGCACCAGAATAAAAATTTGCATGAGGCGAAGAGAGAAGCAAATCCATTTTTCTGTCCTAGCCTGCTCCAGCTCCTTCGCTCAATGGCCGAAGAGCAGCTTGAAGCCAACGCCACATGCTGAGGAATTCAGAGCTGCTGTAACTGCGTTGGTTTCATAGTCAAATTGTAATCTATGGCTCTGCTTCAGCTGCAAAGTGAGGGTCACCTCTCGGTGTCTGATTCCCGTCAGGGATCAGCTCGGGCCTCCTAGGTTTGGATCACAGGATTAGGTTCCGACCGCTCTGGTTTGAATTACTTCTTGCTTGATAATGATGCAGTCACGGCACCCCAGTGCCTTTGTGCTGGAACGGGATCCTCCGTGATCCATCTTGCACCAACCCAGAAATGGTTGTGCCTTAGGGGCATAAGCAGGCTTATGGTCGCTGACCTGGCTGGGCTGAGGGCAGGTGTCGAGGGCTAATTCTCCTCTATTAAACTGGGGTAAAGGATGAATAAACCATTCAGTGTCAGAAGTGAGCTTGTGTCACTCAAATGAGCCTGAAGACCATCAGGCCCAAGAACGACACCTCCAACACGCCCCACATTCCTCCCTGGGGAGACTCGTGAGCCTGAACCTTTCTTTGCGTCATTAGCCTACGGTGAAACAAAATTCTCCAGCCCGTGGCAGGGTTCCCTGTCGTCACTGGTGGAACAAACTGCCGCAGCTGGTAGGTAGAGTGAGGAAAGAGGGATTTCAGCTTTCGTGCTCAGTCTTTGGTGCTGCTGCCCAGAGAGTAACTCCAGCAGGGAGCTAGCGGTGGGTTCATTTATTTTAGCTATTGCAACCTGCGCGTGCTGTGCGGCCTTCCCCCTTGTTTCCTTCAGCCCACGGAGGCTGCCTTTGGGCCCCCCAGAGCCACCTGAGCAATCGGGTTTATCCCCATTCCTGCTCCTTGTATCCCGTCCGTGCTGGGTCCCACAGGGGTTGTGGACAGACTCACAGAAATCATGAAACGGAGATCCAGAGGCTGAACCGTGCACTTTTCAGCACACGCTCCTCGCTGCCAGATCAGCCCCCCGTGCACCACTGGGTGTTGCGGTGACCCCCCCCAGAGGTGTGTGCTGGTTGTTGTGACGCACCTGGAGGGGGGGCCGTGTTTTGGTCGCTACAGGTTCAAAGCCACCCTTGCAGGTCAGCCAGAGCCCTGACTGTCGTGTGCCCGGCTGCCTGGCTGCAGTACGGCCTGCCTGGCTGCAGGCAAGGCTTCCCCCGGGCAAGGAGGAGCTCTGGGCATGTGGAACCGTCAGCAGGGCAAATAGAAGATCTGTTGATTTTTTGAAATGGCCTTCCGTCCTCTGACGCCTGCTCTTATTTACTCATTTCCATTTCTTTCTCCCGTTGCAGAATACTTGAGGAACGAGAGCGCCTTTCTGGGAGAGCTGGTGTTTGGGAGCGCAGACACCATTGAACTTTCCTGTGACAGCCACGGCTCTTCTGTGCCTGTTTTCTGGTTTAAAGACGGTATCGGGATTGCACCTCCTAGCAGAGCTCGTACTGGGCAGAAGCTGTTGAAGATCATCAGTGTGTCAAACGATGGCTTGGGGCTGTACAGCTGCAAGGCGAGGCATTCCGGCCAGGTCCTGGGAAACTTTACAGCCAGAGGTACAGGTGCGTGCAGAAATACAGCGCGGTTGGGACTGGTATTTTCCTTTTGTTCTTTAAATTTTGCCCCTCCACACGCTCAGTACAGCTGGTGCTTTGCGGGGTTCATCCGTACTGGGCAGGCCTCTGCCTCCCTGGTGACTGCTGGCAGTGATTAGACTGACAGAACCAACCAGCCGAAGCTTGCTTGCGTGTCCACGGCCAATGTTAAAGCGTGACGGTGAGACTGAGAGCGCCTGAGACACGGTGCTGGTCAGATTAAAGCCCAAACGCCCCCTAACACTCAACTAGAGGCAGTGCTACGTGGGCCTTTGAAGTCTTTTGTGAGTGGGTGAGCTGTGGCTCAGGGAGGTTGAGCGAGTGACTTTTTCTGCTCTATGTGACCAATCAGTGGCAAAATTGCATGTAAAAGCTGGAGGTTCCTGAAAAGTATTTCCCTGTTGCAGGCGATGAATGTCTTCCCTCCATCCTGGTTATCACAAATTGCTAGTTTGTTTTGGCGGCAGCTTCTCTGTAAGCTGTGTCCATCTCAAATATGTGCTTCATCAGAGGCGCTTATTGGGATTCCTACGTTGCAAAGGAGTGCGGTGTCAGCAAAGCACGTGCTGTCGTTTGCTTGGCCATATTGTCCGTGGTGAGGCCAGCGGGACAGAACAGCTCCAGGCTGTCCGAGGCTGGATCAGTACCCAGGGAGTGTCAGAAGCATCTGTTGTCCCCAGGTAGCTAACCACTGCCACTGAGATCATCCCCGTGATCTCAGGCTGCTGCATGGGTAGAAGGATCCACATGGCTGTGAGCAGATGGGAAGCCTCCTGATGGCACAGATTCAAAGCCTGATTTTTCAGAACAAGTAACCCATTGTGGATGTAAGCTTTTAAATTCTGTCCTTTGCTTTTGTGCTGTTGGTGTTTTTCAGGCATCCCCGAACAGTAGGTCCTTGCCTCCAAAAGTTGAGTTCCCTGAAAAAGTAAGGGGCTCTCTCTGAAAACCGAACACAGAGGTGTTTGTGATTGTAAATCCCATCCACTCCATAAAGGGCTTTCTCTTTTGTGTCAGAAAATTTGTGTGAGTGAGGGAATCAAACCAATCATAATAAATGAAAGCTTGTTTCAGCAAGAGATTTGGAGAGAGAGAGTTTTGGAGGAAGAATGGTGACAAGCCTCTGCTGGTGTGGTGGTGTTTTACTGGGGTGGGGGAGAGAATACTTCAGTTGGTCGGAGCGAGTCCCCAAAAGCGTGGGCCTGTTGCGTGTGCTGCCAACGTTTCTGCAGCTCCCCTCGTCGGGCGGCTGTTTGCAAGGAGTGTGTTTGAGCACTGGGGGCTCAGCAGGCGCCGGGCCCTGGCCCTGGGCAGCCTGCTCTGGGTGACCCTGCGTGCGCAGGGGCTGGACCAGCTGCCTCCAGGGATTCCGGAAGGCCTTTCTCTCCCTTGTGACTCCGTGACTCTGGAAGTGGTGCTGCGAGGGGCCAGCGCTGTGGGAGCGCTGGGAACGTTGTCTTCCCTGGGCTCTGCCTCCGTCGGGACGGCTGCATGTGCGCTCTGCCCTGAGACACTCGGCGCCTGCGCCCGTCTGTCCAGGTACGCCAAGCAGCGTGCAACAGAGCACACTTTCAGGAGTGACTTGAGGAGCTTTTGCTAGCTTGGCCGCGTTAGAGAGGGACTGCAGCTCCTGCATGCAAGAGAAGTCGTGTTGGAGAATAACCATGGGAGTCCTAAGTTCCCAGGGTGAAGGAGAATGGTCATTTTGGCCGCTTGTGCCCGGCCCACTGTGGGATAGGATCCAGCTGGGAGGCTGGATTCTGGTTTACTCCTGACCATGGAGTAAGCCTGTGGCGATTTACACTAATCTGACCGCTGACAGAAATAGGAATGTGGTTGTAGTCGGTGTTTTCAAAGAGAGCAGAAACGCAGTTAGTGTTGGACATGTCTCTTAAAGGAGAGGCTTCACGCCTTTAACCGGTCTCTCTCTCTCTTTTCCCACTGCTTTGATTTCCCAGTCATCCTTGGTTTAACTTAGCAGAATGATGCAAGTACAACATCCTGGTAACCAGATCAGTATATATATTGCTCATAATTTATTATAGGTTTTACCTCCCTGGTTCCATATTGCCAAGCAAATGCGTAGAAAAAAAAATGTTTCAAATGCCCGTTGGCTCACTCAGGGAACCTGGGCGCGCCTGATGCGCTGGCAGTTTCACATGCTTTTGTACGCTGTTAATAACGGCAGCATGACTAGCTTTAAAGTCACCTGAAGGGTCCAGATATCGGAGGGTTCCTTACCTGATGGTTCTTGCCAGTGGCAGTGGTCGGAGAAGCACATCTGATGTGCGCTGTAGACAGGACTGCTCTGTGTCAGGGTGTGAGCTTTCCACCAGGGACGAAGGATTTCTGGCTTGGTGGGGAGTTTGGGGCGGTGAGTGGTTTGCTTTTAAACTCCGGTCTCCCCAGTTAATTTAAATCCTTAAAGCGTGACTTCCAGTTTGGCCACACAAAGGTCTGTGCTCTTGGCCTGTCGTGGGAGGCAGCGGCAAAGGCAGGGTGACTCGGGGCGGCTCACGGCTCACGGCAGGTGAGGAGGTTTCCTGACTGCTCTTAGCTGCCCTGCTGCAAGAGGCTTGCTCACTCTTTTTCTTAAAACTACCTTGCTACTAGTAGAACATATTCTATGAGTGATCATGAAGCACTTCCATCAAAACGTTGCCCTGCACCTAGTGCGGGACTCTGACGGCCGCGTCCCGTGTGTCACGCGCTCGTGCTTTTCATGCTGGCAGAAGGTACTGGAACATGTTCTCAAAGAGTTCCCGTGCCTGGGACTGGAAGTGCAGCCGATTCCACTGCCCGGCCTTCAGAGCATAACCTTTCTCCACAGCAGGCCCATCTGTGTAACTTGTATTTCCTTGTCAGCGCTGCCCTTGAATGCCCTTGTGTTGCTCCCCGAGCCCGGGCTTCAGAGCGAGCTGTGACCTCCTGTGCTGGGAGGGACACAGGTTCCCAGTGCGCGCTGGCAGGAGCGATCGTAGCCCTTTGTTTGCAGGAGAACACGTACGGCACAGACACCGCAACACGCCGTGTGAGCCCGTGTAAGCGCTGGCTGTACTGCTCCGTAGCACGGGGTAAGGGCTCGCGCTGACGCCTGCCTTGGCCAGCAGGTGGGACACCCAGGCACAGCGAGCTGCGTTTCATGTCTCCCTTTTGAGACGCCGTGAAGAAAGCAGTGCCATTTGAACGGGGTGATTAAATCTGCCTTGCCTTCGGGAGGCGTTTTCAGGAACCATTTCAGAACCTGCAAAACACAGTTACTTGAAGGAGTTTGTCTTTCCCCGTGTCGGGAATAGAGAAAGATTGATAAGACCTGAAGAGAAACCAGAGTGTATCTCTTATTAAGGCGCCTGTTTAACCTTGTAAATCACTTCAGCTTTTCAGTTTTTCCACAAGAAAATCTCTCTTGATGTACGGAACCGTGAACTCTTTGTGGAGCACCTCCAGAAGTGTGGGAAGTGTCTGAAAGGGCTAGAAATGTTTGTGAAATCCTGCAGAGGTGTGATAAGGGCAGGGAATAGGAAGGAAAGGACTGGAATGAGGACTATGAGGCTTTAATTGTATAAAAAAAATCTGTGCTGTGTTATGTTTCCATCATAAGCGTATGGAAAATTGCTGTGTAACTGATGAGCTATGAAAGTCTGTGTTGCTTGTAATGTGAAAATATCAAGAGTACGTTTTGTGGAAGAGTTTAGAGAATGAAGGTCCTTACGAATGTTGTTCAAAATACACATGCCAAAAGTGAACAAGACACAAACGATGCATGAAATCTACTAGAAGTCAATGGAAAATTAAGAATGAAGTATGAAATCAAGGAAAGGGACAAATGGAAACTTCTCCCTATTACTGAGAAGCTTTTGAAAAGATGATTTTTCTCAGATCACATCGTACTAACCTGTGTGAGTAGACTTGACTTCAGCGTCCTGGGCTTGTTTCTCCCTGTTATTTATCCTGTCAATACCCCTGCGTCCCTTTTTGTTGGTGACCTCGTAGGCATCAGAAAGGCAGAGGATTCTCCCTTTGCTCTGCTGTGAGATCCAAATCTGCCCTGAGCGCTGTTTTGTTCAGGAGAAGAGCTGCAGGAGGTGGACGAGAGATTGTTCACGGCAAAGTGATGAAACTTCTGTCAATCTCAGAAATGTCTCTGGCTGTCAGGAGTCTCTTTTTGCATTTTTGTCTTTATTTAGAGTGAAGAATGCGAGACCTCGCGGCTCAGGTAATGAGCAGCCTGCTGCAGTTTCCCAAGATGACCATTCAGGCTCTTGGGGAAGATGGGACCAGCCGAGGGTCTGTGCTGCACGGGCAGTTCTGCAGAGGTGAGCCTTTTCCTTGCAACTGGCCCTTGCTGTGAAGTTGTTACTGCCTGGAGGTGACCTGAGGCACGGGGTCACAGCATCAGCTGTGTCAGGTTGGTGCTGCTCAGGTGCCTCAGGTTTTGAGAGAACAGAAAGGGTGAGCTATGAAAAAACTAGGAAAATGCTAATATCACAACATTAGTGTAGTTAAACTTTGAAATGACAACAGCCTGCGCCAATCTTGAGCTGTTAAAATAACAGGCGCAAGTCAGTGACCCCTCCTCAATTTCTGATTGAATGAAGGGCAGTTGTCAAAAAAGTCCGAGTGTTGTTTTGGGCCGTATTTATTGGTACCATCATAACATCGCCTGCAGAAAGAGTTCCCCCCCAGTGTTACAGCAGGAAACGGCCCTGCTTTTTTGTTGCTAGCCTGAATACAAACAGAAGGAAGAGGAAAGCCCTGTTAGGCGCTGCAGCCGGGTTTGCAAAGCATTTAATAGGATGCAGAGGAGTGTCCCGTGAGAGGTGCTGAGAGTGGCTGAGCAGATGAGGTAGCTGACTTTGTAGGTGATGGGAAGGTAGCGCCGGGTGCCTGCCTGGGTGTCCGGGCATCTGCTGAGACCACGTAGAATCCCTCTATGTGACTGTAAGTGCAGTAACTGAGTTAATACTCCCTTTGTGTTGGAAGTAGTTCAGTGAAACTAAATGTGCTAAATTCTCTCTGTGATCAGCGTGTGTGAAAGTTGAAATTGGCTCCCGCAGTGCCCATTTTAAGGTAACTCCTTGTTGAAGTCCAAATCCCTGCCCAAAGTAGGCTTGTGTCAAGCAAAGTTAGTAAAGTAGGAAAGAATTGGCTGAGATTTGCTCTGTTTGAAGTACGCTTTAGGAGTTGTATTCCCACAGGTGTTCAGATGTTTTCTAGCAAACCCAAGCTGAATATGGTATAAAGACGAGAGATCAACATATTGTAATCCTTATCCCAAACAAGCAGAACTCTTCAGTGCAGGAATGACAAGCACAAATGCAAAATCATAAGGTGGTTCATTTGAAGATGTATTGCTTGAGGGTTCAGTGGGTGATTTTCAATGACTGACCAGAATTCGGTAAGTCTGTCTCCCTCTGTGAGGCACCTCTGTTGAAGCAAAGGGGCAGTGACTGTGATTTTCCAGTTGTTTTCAATCGTCTCTTGGGAGTTGGCTTTAGCCAGCTTTCCCTGCTCTTCCAGGGAGAGGTGGCCTGGCCTGGCTGGCGTGTGGCCCTCAGCTGGAGGTCGTGAGCGCTGTGCCGGGGGAGCGGCTCTCTGCACACCGTTTCAGTGGAGCCCGTGAGCAGCCTCCCACCATCCGCGTGGTGAAGGAGGTCTCCTGGCAGACGGGAACGGGGCTGCTGGTTGGCTTGAGAGAAGCAGAGGGAAGTGTCCTGTGCCTGTATGACCCGGGGACATCGAGCGTGGTTACAGCAGTTGTTCTGCCAGGAAGGGTAGGTGCTTTTTAATGGGGGAAACGCTGTCAGGTGCTGCATAACGCTGTTTCAGGAGCAGCTTTGGAGCGTCTCTTTGTTAGGAAGTCTATTTTCTCTATTGCGTCACCACACTGTCGCTGCAGGGTGTCCAGTGGAGAGCACCTTGGTGTGAAATGGTGGGGTTAATGGTACCATTATCCTTTCAGTTTGCTGATAGTAAAACAAGTTTTCTGGTTTTACGTTAGAGCACGTAGTTACCTAATTCTCCACTTTGACTAGAAGGCCTTGAAAAGTACCTTTTGTTGGCCAGAGTGAAAAAGAACCTCTCCCCACCCCCCACCCCCCCCTTTAAAGTGCCTGTAACATACATGTCCTGAATGGTTTGTTTCTGTCATAAATACTGTCTTGAAAGTATCTGAGACTTCCGTGGCTGTGCTGTAAAAGACTTAGGCACATTCCCACGAGTGTGGGACCAGCAAGCAGGTGACTTTAGAGCAAAACACATTTTTCTGTTGGCTTAGGATGGGAAACACAACCTTCACTGAGTTCTCTGGCAGGTTGACTTTCAGCCTGAAGCCCTTGAATCTCTGCTTATTGAATACGGTGCTCGTGCCGGTGGGAGACTCTGGTGTGATGTTCCTAATTGTCCCCGTCTTCTCTAACCCGTAAACTCCAATGATGGCCTCTCCCCTCGGCTCCTTATCTGAGTGTAGGCAAGAGTCACCTTAAGTTAATGGAACATCGAGATTCACTCTATTTTTACCACCTTAGAATCTGCAACAAATCAATACTTAGGTATTACTCGGCTTTCCAGCGCGTGATTTGGTTTGACTCGCTGGGATCCCGGCGGGGTTTTGTTTGTCTGTAGTGCTACGGGGTGATTGCTGGCAGTGAGCGTTTGTGTGGTGGTGATTTCTAACGAGCTGAGCTGGGTTAGTGCTCCGCTGTGTGAGTTTGCCCCTCATCCTGATAAATCTCAGCGTTTGAGATGGAAAGGCAAGCTGTGCGCTGACATGAGCGTATCATCCATGAGTACATGATGTTTGTGCTGGGAATGGGAAAAGGAAAGGTAGAGAAGGATCGTGTCACATCTTGAATCTGTGTCTACAGAAGTGATTTGCAATCAAATGTAGTCGTAACTCTCCGTTGTCTGAGGGAGTTTTTCTACAGCACCGAAAAGCGGTTCACTGTTGAAGGGGTGAATATGAAGAAGCCTTGGTGGGGAAAGTTGGCTGTTGTGTCATAAAGGTTATGAACTTTGGAATAAAGCCTAGGCTTCTCTGAATTTTGGCTCTTGTGCCCTGGTGAGTGCTCTGGAGTACAAGCATGCTTGGTCTGTTGCTTTCATTTCGCTCCCCACTTGTTGCTGTTGTGAGAGGGGTGAGACCAGCATGGACAGGGCACAGGTATTGCTCGCGGGGCTGTGAACTTCCCAGCTGAGAGTGGGAGTCAGGGTCAGCAAAACCAGGTAGATAAATCTGGCATGTGGCCACCGCCCCTATGTTTTGAGTTTCTTTGGTAACTCCTCCTTCCGCATTTATACATTACCTGACCGGGGTTTTTAATCTGCCGGAATGTTTCTCTGATTTTCACACTGATTCTTTTAAAAAGTGAGATGCGGATCTGGTCTGAACATCACTCTCTGCAGTTTTTGTCACAACTGTTTTAAGGCTTTAATGGGCGCCTTAATTTCAGGACTGTTTTCCTTGTGGGTGTATCTTCTGTGGGCAACTAAGTTGTACAGGTTAACACTGACAGAGAGTGACTCTGGTGCAAGGTGTGGAGCCATTGGTGCCTTAATCCAGGGTATTTAGAGTGACTGTCCGACTGCCTTTTAGTGTAAGAGTAGGTGTGTGGTCATGCAGAGAGTAAACGAGTGAGATTAAAAAAACAAACTCACAAGCTTAGCAGGAATTGGCAGGGGCATTTAGTTTTGGCTTTGGTTGGCTATTTTTTTGTGGGAGCATCTCCAGATCTCCAGTTGCCCTCTGGAGACGCAGGGGACGCGCAGCAGGAAACGGAAACTGATACTGGAGTATTATTTGAATCGGCTTCTTGTAAAAGCAGCTCTGAATTGAAAACATTAGTGATATTAAATTGGTTTATACCGGTTGCATGTTTCAGAGCTATGGAATGGTATTTTCCCCACTCTTCCTGGTTTGCACGAGGCAGAAGGGCAGCATTCAGAGTGAGGGAGCTGAGACAGGCTTTCTGCGTTCATTCCCAGAAGGAGTTGGCAGCAGCCTAGGAGAACATGCAAAGCCAGTGCCGAGCCTTAGTGCAGGAGCCTTCACGTGCTGGTGTCTCTGCTGGAGCAGTCAGGGCTGTCCCGGGAGGGGCTGCAGGTGCTGAAAGGTCTGTCTTCATGAGGGCCTTGTACTAAAGCTGCTGGCAGGCGGCTCCGCGTGTTACAGAGCAGCGTGCGCTTCTCCTCAGCCGGAGTTGGCTTTTGTCGACCAAGCTGCTGGGCTTTTTGCCGTTGTTTAGGCCGGCTTTTTAAGTCTGTGTTCACATGCACGGAGGTGCTGGTGTGCGTTTAAAACTCTTCTGCTTTCCCTGGTTGCCCTTTTGATTCTGCCCGAGGACTGGTGTAAATGTTACTAAGCTATTCTGTCCCTTGCCCACTTTGTCCAAATACTCCCTTCCCAGGGCACTGGGGTGTCTCCCACGCAACTTGGCCGCTGCCGCGTCTCACTTAGAGCCGTGATTTGCCGCGACAGCTGTTTGGCAAAGAAGGCGTAGGCTGTATCCCAGGGCTGCTGGGCTGGGAGCAGTGGGAGGGCGAGAGTGAGTTTGGTCTTTCGTCCTTAGGTCCCTTAAATGTGGTAAAGTTTCTTGCATATGAGCGATTTTCTATGTTTTCTTTGAGTTAATGGTTTCTAAGTAGGAAATGGAAATTGGTAAGCTGTAATGGTAGAATGCGCCATTGCAGTTGGAGTGAACTCAGTGAAATAACTGTAGGAAATCCAGTAAATGCAAGGCAGTAATGGATTTCTGCACAGGGCTTTTTTTTCTGTGTTTTTTTTTGTTTGTTTTTTTCTTGATGTAATGGTAAACAATGCTGTGTTTTTAAGTCTTACAATCCTGTGTTTACTTTCTTGTTTGTGATGGGCTAATTCTGGCTTCACGTTTGAGTGATTTCTCTTTCGCTTGTCAAACAGGTTAAATACTAACTTGTAGGTTTCCTGTAGGTAACTGCTATAGAGCCCAGAACTAGTCCCGGAGGCGGCAGCGTGAGCCCTCAGCACCTACCCCAGGCTCTGTGGTGGCTCGCTGGAGCGGCAGCGGTGGCGACAGGTGTTGGTCATCTACTTGTGGTGGAGCTCTGTTTGGGTGATCCATCCTGCAGCCAGAGGGAAAAGGAGGCATCGGGTAAGCGGCAGTTTCTAAACTTGAATTGAAAAGGAAGAAAACTTGTGTCTTTTGAATCAACAACACGCATCCCACTTGGAAGCTACTGGTGCGCAGACGTTTCTGACTGCTGATTACAGCTGGCAGTTTGACACCATCTGGTCCTGAATGGATTAAAATGGGAGCGGCCTCATACCCCTCCTAATGTCACAGACGCCCCCTCCCACCAGGGTCCCTCTGTCACTGTGACTCTCGCCAGTGAGGGGTAGGAATTTGAGCCTCCGAGTCGGTGCAGCTGCCGGATAGGAAGGTGTGTCGGACGTGCCCTCTTTCTTGGGAACATTCTTCTGCTTCTGTTCATTGACTTGGGGCAAAGTTTAGGCTTGTTTTTTGAAGTAAATATGCCTTATCAAAATCGCTGCGTTTGGATGAAAGAAACCTCTAATCTGCGTATTCGGATTGCATTCACTGTTCTGGCGCTTACAAGAGTGGCCTCAGGAGTTAATGCCACTTCAGGTAACTTCATCATGAGGCCCAAACTCCTGATGTGCAGGGTCCAGGAAGAATTTGCCTATGAAGGTTGCGCTTTTACCTGGTTTTGAAATAGGAGAGAGAATACCTGTGCAGTGCGAGAGCTCTTATGTTCTCTGAGCACATGCAAAATGGAAAGAGCAAAGCAAGTGTTTCACAAATGGGTATTTTGCCGGGGACGGTAGGATTAGATTATACATGTTGTCACGTCCGTGTTTCAGATGCAACCTAAGTGGCATAACACCTTCATTTAGCGTGTGGTTTTGTGCGTGCAGGTCTAACAGTTGCCGCTAGAATTGCTGCTGGAGTTCCACTAAGAAGAGAAATGGTGACCGGGGAAGGGAGACATCTCTGCTTTCAACTGCAAAGCCCTTCAGGAACAGCAATATCGACCCTGCGCTACATCAGCAGAAGCAACCAGCTCGCCGTGGGTTTTTCCGACGGCTCCCTGTCACTGTGGGATCTGAAAACTCTGCAGCGGGAGTAAGTCGCCCTTTGCACTGGGTCACGCCTGGAGGTGCAGGGCTCTCCAGGCTTTGCTTGAGGAGGAAGTCTGTTAATTTAAAGAGCCCTTTTTCAGGGACGGAACTGTGCAGTGTAATCTTGGCCTGTTTAGGAATCCCCTTGTGAAGTAACCACTGAGTCAGACATGGATTCAGTGGGCCGCCTTCTCCCCAGCGGGCTGGGGTTGTTTGCCTTATTGTGCCCGTGGGCTGAGGAACTGCGGAAAGGTCGCTTCTTTGGGGTCTGTCAGGCAGTTACGATGTGAGAGAGCTGCCTCTGTAAGGCAGTTTGTTCTGTCAGTAGTAGTCAGTGACAGCAGGAAATGGGTGTGTTTCAATGAAAGAGGTTTTAGACGTTATTTCTCAGAACCAGCTCCTGCAATGAGGGCATACGTTGAAAGGCTGAAGTAGGTTAATGATGGGGTTTTGGTGATAAGACTCTTTAAGACTCTTTAAGACTTGTTTTTTAGGTAAAAAACGAGTGAGACACGAAAGATCAAGAGCTGCTCGGTGCCTGAAAAGACATTCTCTCCCACATTTCAGCCTTGACCAAAAGAGGGGACTGACCCATGCCAAGGCTGCGCTGCCTGTGAATGAAAGTCTGCTTGGAAGACTTGGAGATGAGGATAAGGGTCACGTCAGTTGGTAAGCAACAGAGAAATTAGAGAGATGATTACAAATCTGCCAAAGAGCAATCTGGCTTGAAATATTTGACCCAATTCAGAGAAGGATTCAGTGAAGCAAATCTGCAGTGACTCAGCGGGAACTACTGGAGGCATAAATAGAGAGTGGAGAGAAAGTGAGGTGGCAAGACTAGATTGTGAAGGGGCAAGGAAGGTTCCGAAGTCTGGAGGAGAAATGCTTTCCATAGCCCAAGTAAAGAAACAAGATACTACTTGTGTTTGGCGCTGTTTTCAGCTTGTGCAGAAGAGACGCTGCATTTTCAGTTCAATATTGAAGCAGGCGACAACAGTAGGAACAATCTTTAGCCTGGCAGCTGAAGGAATCCTTCCTGCTCCTCCTCCGCAGGCAGAGGAGGAGATAAAGCCAGGTTATTGCACGTGATGGACAGTCATTTCCTCACCTCGTGGCTGTTGCATCAAAAGCAGTCGCTTCCTTGGCTCCCTTGTTTGAGACGGGAGCGTGACCTTCTGTGCTTTGAGGAGAAGCACGTCAGGGGCTCTTTGCTCAGAAGATGCTTCTCCCCTTCTACAAACAGCAGGGCCAGTCGCTCACCTGCTTTCTTTGTCTTTGGTTTTGTTTTTTTTTTTAAACCTGCAGGCACCACTCGCAGCTTGAAGGAGGAAGGATTCCTGTCTGCGCTGTTACTTTCCAAGAGCCTGAGAATGGTCCTCGCAATTGTTGCTCCTTGTGGGCTCTTCAGTCGACGCAAGAAAGGTGAATAAAAACTTACTCTAAGCCGCTGAATTTTTTTTTAGTATTTGCTCACATAGAGTTGAGACAGGTGTATTTGTTTGGTTTATTTGGCTGTGCAGGAGATTCTCTCAGGTATGGAAGGAGCCTGGAGAGCAGGTCTTACGAGGAGAGGTTGAGGCAACCGGCGTTGTTTGGCCTGGAGAAGAGGAGGCTGAGGGGAGACGTTATCGCTCCCTGTAACTACCTGAAAGGAGGTTGTAGTGAGGTGGGGGTTGGCCTCTTCTCCCAGGTCACTAGCGATAGAATGAGAGGAAAGGGCTTCAGCTCTGTCAGGGGAGGTTTCGATGGGATATTGGGAAAAATGTCTTCCCTGCAAGAGTGGTCAGGCATTGGAAGAGGCTGCCCAGGGAGGTGGGGGACTCACCATCCCTGGAGGTATTTAAAAGACATGTAGACGTGGCACTTGAGGGCATGATTTAGGAGACGTGGTATTGTTGGGTTCACGGTTGCACTTGCTGATCCTGGAAGGCTTTTCCAACCTTAATGGTTCTGTGATTCTCTGTTTCTATGATCATTTCAGCTGGAAGAAGTACCAGAACCAGCTGCAATGGGCTACTCCTTAACAGTGCACGTCTGTGCCTGCCTGTGCTTTGCCCTTCTGAAGGATTGCCACGGCATTAGAACACACTGTTTGAAGCGCCTAAAACTGAAACCTATTAGACCGTAACTGTTTCACTTCTTTTCTGTCATTTTAGAAAATGACAACTTAATGTTTGGGGTGTCGTAACTGCTTCATGTCTTTGTAGTCTGGAAAGCTGCTTGATCTTGGCTTCGCCCTTTCCATGCAAACATTGCAGAGTTCTGTTTGTTCTGTCCCCTTCATGCACCCCTGATGGCAAACTTCTCTGCACCCCGTGTGCCGTGGGTATAAGCAGGGCACGTTGCTGAGAATAGTTAATTGGGACTCAGTAAGTTGAGACTATAAAGCAGAGGCATGTGACTAAAGATCAGAGTTAGCCTTTGGTAAGTTGTCATGTCAGAGGGAAAATTTCCTGTGCTCCTCCCAGCAACAAGCAGCCCAGCCTGTGATGCCCGAGTGAGGGCACAGTTAGAAACAAGCACTTACTGTTGGTGGTTGGGATGTTGAAAGCAGGTGGGATTCTCCTTTTCTTTTGTCTGCTACGTTTAGGAGGAGCAGTTAGAGGCGGTCTTGTCAGCTGCTGCCCAGACAGGTTCTGTAGGGCTTCTGACCGGCTGCATTAAGCTTTGGACATCTAAAGGTAACACTTCTTATGTGGTTTTTGTGTTGCATATTTTTTTAGTTTGGAATTCTTGATTCATTTCTTTGTTGTTCTCTCTTTTTAGAGAGCAGCCAAGTTCTGCTGCTAATGTAGAGTTTGCCCTTGACTGGACATGGAGCAAAGTGATCTATACAAAAGGCGCATTTGACCAAATCTGTGAGTACTAGTGCAGCCGTGCTGCAAACCTAGAGTCATTCTTTCCAGCTGAGCTCATTCAGTGATCTGCTCGTAGATGGTCTTGCCCGCAGATCTGGAAGTGCACTTTGCGACTCTGAACTTGCTCTGCAGGCTGACGATTTCATACTTGCTCTTGAAAAGGTGTTGTGCTGTTTGACGGCTCCTGCAGCTCCACTGACCCGCAGAGGTTACAGGCTCTTCAGCGCCGCCAGTTGCTTTTGAGCAACCTTAGCAGAGTCTTAAACTGTTTTCTAACAGCAGCCCACGAGCTGTCTGGAAAAGGTTTGTCACAGTATTTCTAACTCTGTGGTATGTTTTATTAAGATTTGGGATGATGCTGGGACTGTAATTGTGGAAAGAGGAGCTGCTGTTGGTTTTGCTGATTGGCAGAAAGTCAGATGTAGCGGGGAGAAGGGGCTTAAATGGGAGGGGTTGGGGCTGCCACTTAACGCGCGTTGAGTTCAGGCAAGAGTTTGTTGCGGGGCTGGTGCGAGTGGGTGGGGAGGCTGCGTTCAGCAAGGAGCTGTGCAAGCACCCGGCTTGAAATTACAGCAGCGGGATGTGGCACTGTGACAAATACTCCCTTTGATTGTCAGCTAGCAGTGCGTAATTGCATGCAAATATTGGATTGGAAATGACTAAAAAAGGAAAGGAAGCACGAATGAGTGACATGTGAAGTGAGTTGCATGAATTTCTGTGACTGTTTCTATTACAAATTGTTCTTGGCATATTGAGGAGAAAAGGGAATATCCCTTTGCTAGAGTAAAAATCTCTGCTCTGTGAAAAACAGATGTTTTATTCATGAGTGGATTGAACAGAACAGACTTTACTTTGTTTTATTTAGCCTTTAGTGAATCTGCTTCTTTGTAGGGGTGGCTTATGACTGTGGGTTTTTTCTTCAGAGAAGGAAGTGACACGGAGTGAAAAATGCACAGGCAAAGATTTCTACCGTGTTATTTTTCTACTTTCGCTTTAGTGCAATGAGGGGAGTTTTGCAAAAAAGAAAAGAAATTGCATACCAACAGTCCTCTTAAGCGTTTTTTACCTGTTTTGCAGACTTGACAAAGAAGCTGGCAGAAACCAGCCTCACAGCTTTGTATGCACGAGTGGTCCTCTGGTTCTGTTGGTCCCGTCTCCTGCCCGAGGGCTCAGGTAAGCATAAACCGTCCTGCATTTGTAGCAGTAAGTGGCTCCTATGAACACCTGCTTAGCCATGGTTCTGTCAGTGCTTCATCAATACCAAGTCGTGCCGGTTCAGTGACAGCAGATGCTGAAGTTCTGCTGCTGAAATGGAGGTTTGACTGGTTTTTTTCAACTACGCCGTGTAGAATGATGCCAACAGTTTCTTTCCGGGGTGTTTCTCAGAAACAGCACTAAGCCTCTGAGTGAAGGAGTTGCTCGTGCCCACAGCTTGAAATACTTGGGATTTTAAACAAGTAACTCCTAAAGCACCAACACGGGAATGCTTGATTTTACAGTAAAAGCTGTACGTTTTGAACTTGTTACTGATTGTTTGAGGAAAAAATACACCTTGGAAATAGTTCATCATTTGGATGGGTTATAAATTCTATTGTCAGCCTTAATTGTCTTACGCATGCTCACGTGACGTGTTTAAAAACCCATTCCCTTTGAGAATTGGGTTTTCTTACAGTGAACCTCAGCTGACGCTACGTGTTCTGGATGCGACCTCAGCTGTAAACTTGAAATGGCACTTGGGACAAGAAGGAGTTGACTCTTGGGTCGTAGGTCTCTTTTAGCAAAGGCAGAAAGAGGCTTGGCTTCTTTCAAAGTCAGAGGCTGGCCTGTGCTTTTGATGCTCAGCTTGTGTGTTCTTCTGTCTTTTTCAGTCAAAAGCTGTAGGTTGAAAATGTGATGTGACTCCTTTAACTTACATCTTACTTATTGCCTGTAGGTGATGATATGCGTTTCTCTAGACCTTTCTACAATTATCCTCTGATTCAGAGCTACTACGCGGGTCATTGACAGAAACTGGAGCATTTATCAAGGTAAGACGTGCAGGAAAGCTCTAGAACAGTTCCACTGCAAATTCAGAAGCGGCAGCGAGTGGCTTTTCCATCAACAGCTGCATTTGCTACGCTTCATGCATTTGCCGGCAACAGCCTTGACTTCAGTGATGCGCGTGTTCTGCAGAACACAGAGGTTACTTTCCTGGGTTAAAACGTTGATATATACCTCTGCTTAGTGCCCTTGGTTGGTATCATCGTTTCTTTGAAGCGCACGTAATTCACTGGCTATTCTGTGTGATTTGTGACTACTGGAAAAGGGCATGTGATGAGGACAGGATCAGCCACGGCCAGGTCAGCAAGGCACGGCCTTTGCAGAGCAATTGTTCTGGACACAGAAGAAAGCATGTTTTAAAAACCAAAAATAATCTCTCTCCTTGACGAGTAGTAGATGGCGATAAGGGGATTGGCCCAAATCTCCTACTCCCAAGCACCGCGGTGTCCTTGAAGGAGATGGGCAGAGGTCCACGCAGCTGGCACAGCCAGCGCTCTCCTGGCGACTGGATAAAAGTGCCTTCCTCACGGGAACTCCCTTTCCTGGACTGGCTCCCTGGCATACAGGTGATGTGCCTTGGGTTAGGTGAGAGCAGATTTTAATTTGGCACCTGTACTGTAACTAAAGCAAGTCCTAAAGAAGCTCAGGCTGTGGCACCGTGAACAAGGTGCTGCAGGAGGAGTCCAGGTGGAAGCTGCTCTATGTCAGGCGTTGGCTTTCAAGCTCCTCTTCCTGAGGTTCCTTCTGAGGTAACTCTCGTACAGGCTCACGGGCTCCTTAGAAGCACCACCTCCAGCGTGCTGCTTCTGCTCGTCCTCCTCGGGAAATGAAAGGCTGGCGTCGCAGCCCGCAGGAGCCTGCGATGGGCTTCTGAGGAATGCAGTGTTTACCAGGCCAGCCCTCCGTCACTGTGATGGCATGTGCAGAGGCACAAACGTGCTGCTTCAGGTGGTACCAGAATTCAGCTGCGGGCTCAGCTTTCTGACCGTGACTGTTTTTCAGTAACAGAAGCGAGGTGCTGAGAACAAAGCCTGACATTTCCGTGCTGTGGTCTCACCGCTGTGTGTGGGAACACTCCTGCTGGAGGCGTGAGATTTGGGGTAGCTTTGCTCACACTGCCTTTGTATTACAAGTAATGCGGCACAAAAGAAAACCTGAAAACTAAAAGGTCACTGCAACTTTCCCCTTAATAAGGGAGCTTCTAGGATTCCTACTTGGAACTCCTTTAATAGCTCACTATGATCTAATGAACACCTTTCACCTGACTGAGAAATTTCTTTCCAGTCTATTTCAAGTCACGATCATGCCTTTGTCTGTTTGTTCCGTTCTTGGGCTCGTGGGAGCTTTTGCTGGTTTTGTTGTGGCTGGAGGAAATCTGTGACACCGCGAGGCTGGAATTAGTGTTTTCCTCTGTCAAATCCTCGCTACATTTTGTTCCAGAGGCAAATGGGATTCTGACTGCCTGATGGTCGATGGGATGGTTTCCCAGTTGGGAGACCAAGTTGAGGAGCTGTGGCGGAGAGAGGAAGGAGGAGCTGGGAAATACCCACCTCCTAGTTTACGGGTGAGTGTTGTGTTCCCTGAAGGCAACCACCACCACCACAAGCCCCAGCCCCAGCCCAGCCCCCCCCCCAAAGCCAATGATTTCTCAAAGAGAGGAGTTTTTAAAAACCTTTTCCCTTCTCATTCCAGGCACTGCTGGAGCTCTGTTTGCTAGAAGGCGTTGAAGAAAGCCACAAACATGCAATTGTATCCCTTGGAGTTATTTCTGTCACACCTCCAGTATACGCGCATCAGGGGTCTGAAATGTCTGTCACCTACGCGTTCAATGCGTCTTCTAATTTATGCTTCAAACACAATGCAAGGGAAAACATGTAGTTTAGAATGAAGGCACAGAAGGAAGCTTTGATTATTTGTTTGTACTGTGGATTTTTTAGGAATTTTGAAAATGCTTTTTTGCAAAGTCTTTTCTGATATGAGAAAAGAGGTTTACTAAGCAATGTTAAAGGTAGAAAGCTCCCTTAGGTTTTCTCAAAATTAAAGTTTTTCATTTTGTAAAGCACCCACGCCTGTAGCAAACGGCTGCTTCCTCGAGCGATGCCCTAGAATGTGCTGCTTCAGAGCAAAAGGATTTCTGACAGCGGTTTACCAGGACCTGATTTTGCTGAAATCATCCATTTTCCAGCACAGCTAAGAGGGCTTGCTTTTGTGCTGTTACAAGTGCGGGCACACAGAATAATAAAGAGAGAGAAGAGAAAAGCCATTGGGCAGAAACTGAATTTTTAAGCTGCCGAAATACACTGTGTTGCTTTGGTTGTTTGTTGCCTGAACCGAGAGGGGAGCCTAGAGAGCAGGGGCTTTAAAAGCTGTTGCACCCTGGAGCTCTCTGATGAGAATACACCCCCCAAAACAGCTGTCAGAAAGAGAAAACGACACTGCCGATGAGTGATCCAGGTACTGGTTTAAATCCAGTTTTAATCATTCAGAGCTAAGCTGTGCTGTAAGGACACCCTAATTTCAGTTGTTTCATATACGCTGGAAAGGAGGGAAAAACCAGCTGTAGAATTTGTTTGCTTTAATAACCAAGCATTGGCCGTTCACGTGTTTTGAATGTCCAGCTGTTGGCTCCAGTGACTAAAGAGGGAGCCTGAGTTTCCAACGGAACTATTTAAATATCGAAAGGCAACCTTTCTGAATGCCTTGGAGAAATCAAAGAGTCTGTCTTTCTGGTTATTTATTCAGAATGCAATTTTGTTGTTAGGGCCTGACTATCTTCAGGTTACAACAGCATAAAATGGCAAGACTAATACATGAGTATTTTCTGCGTCCTACCACTATGATATTCTTATATCCTTTTATTACTTAATAATAATATATTAATAATATTAATAATAATAATAAATATATATTAATAATATTATTCCATGTGATAAATTGTTGGTCTTGCAAATTTATTAGCCTTAATTAGATACTTGATATCAGACAATTTACTTGCTGCTAGACATCATGCATTCCTTTCTGAACAAAACAGAAACTTCCGTCGACTCCTTCGCAGCTGCCTTTGCCATCCCTTCGGGCCTTGTTAAGCTTATTCAAGGATTTTGGCTTCTAGACCACAAGGACTATGAAGTAAGCATGTGACAGTTTAGTTAGGCATACGTTGTAGTACAAGGCTATGATCTAGCAAATGACTTTAAAAACCTGGTGCTTAGCTAACAACAGGTGATAAAACATGGGAAGCTTCTTTTGTAATCCTGCTCCAGCAGCACCTTCAGCAATACGTGATGATCTGCAGTTTGGTTTTAATTGCGTTGACAGGAAATGGATTAAGACAATGAAGAAGTCAACGTTAATGCTTGACGTGTGACTTGCCAAAGCCATCTGTTCAGGTTGTTCTCATCAGAGCAGTCGAGCACTTTCTCAAAAGCAGTGGTTTGGGTACTTTAAATAGTCAAGCGACCATCCTAGCAGCAAGATTTGAGACAGAAGACCGCAAAAGTGACACTTCAATCTAATTCATGTTCCTTCTGATGCTGAAGGTTGTTCATTGCCTGTCACAATTTTAATACAACCTGTCTGGGAGAATAAGTTGTATTTATAAGAAGTGATGTTTGCCTATGGGGATTTGGTTACCCTAGCCAAGTGTGAATCTCTCCTTTTAAAAGACTCTGTTTTTTTTCTGTATGGCTAACTGATTATTTTTTTTTTCTGCAAATAGTAAAGAATTTATATTTACCTGTCCGGTATTAAGGACATTCACCCTTACTGAAGAAACTTTTGAACAGTTTTGTTGTGTGCTTGTGTGTCCAGTCTGATCCCCTCTGTACAAAGAGGATGTGGCCAGGCTGGAAGGGGTCCAGAGAGGGGCCACCAGGATGATCAGAGGACTGGGAAGCTGCCGTACGAGGATGGGCTGGGAGAGCTGGGTTTGTTCAGCCTTGAGAAAAGGAGGCTCAGAGGGGATCTCATCCCCGTGTACCAGCACTTAAGGGGTAGCTACAAAGAAGGTGGAGACTCCCTTTTTACACGGAGTCGCATGGAGAGGACAAGGGGGATGGCCACAGGTTGCTCTTGGGGAGATTCCAATTGGCCACCAGAGGGAAATTTTTCACACTGAGGACAGTCACCGTTGGAATAATCTCCCCAGGGAGGTGGTTGACTCGGCCACGTTGGACACCGTCAAGAGTCGTCTGGACAGGGTGCTGGGCCATCTTGTCTAGACTGGGCTCTTCCCAGAAAGGTTGGGCTAGATGATCGCTGAGGTCCCTTCCAACCTGGGATTCTGTGATCTTAGTAAACCTGATCTCCACCTTCTGCAGAATTCCCTGGCCCTGCTCTTTCACCCAGCTACAATCAAACCTGTGTCGTGGCAACACGTGAGAATTCTTGGGTCCCTCATGTGCCAAGGAGAGCATGGGCGAGCCCTCAGATACATGCAGATGATGAAGCCACCGTTCTCAAGCAGTTGTGAAGAGCGGCTTTTCCTCACTGTGCTGTTGTCCAATAGGTAAAGAAATATATGCCACCATTTTGGCATTGAAATCCTGTGAAAGGTGGAGAACAAAGACTAGAAATCACAGTCCCCTAAGTTTCCTTTAAACTTTGAGCACAATAATTGTGGGGCATCTTTTTAGTTATACTATTAATACGCCTTTACATCTCAAAAAATTAACTACAGGTGCATGGCGGAGGCTTGGGGTCTGCTGCAGGAAGACGCCGCTCAGTTAAAGGAGGAAGAGCTATTAAAAGATATGTATGACATCTGTCAGGAGACGGGACTAGTGGGAGACTTCCTGAAGCTGCCTTTTACAGACTCTGAACAAGTAAGTGTGGTCAAGAAAAAAATCTGAATCCCTTCTTTGCCAAGAGAAGAGGCAGGATCATCATATATGTTTTAAAATGTGTTATTTCTCGTAGAAGTGTTTGGAGAAATTTTTACGGACTCATGAAATTCTTTTAGTCCAGCACCTGCAGCGTGCCAACTGTACGGCAGCAGCACGGCTGAACCAGGCGATGAACGTTCATCTCATGGTAAGCGTAAAAGTCCTGCCGAGTGTGCCAGTTTCTCTCAGGGGTTACTAACCGGTTTAACAGCGCTCAGTAAGAATCCTGCTTTCTTTATCACACCCTTCTTTGAAATACTTGCAATAAGCCTCTGCACCTTACATTACAGCTGAACCTAAAAGTTGAACAAAATGTGTCACTACTCCAAAGCTGCCCCGTGCAGTTGGAAATTCCGTGTTCCAGGCTGTTGTTGAGTCCACTTCAAACAGTTTGTTTGTGTCTGAGGATGAAATAAGTATCTTTCCTGTCAGCCACTCTTACCATTCAGATATTCAGAGACGTACGTTATGTAGGGTTCAGATGATTGGAAGTTGTTTGAGTCACTGTGGAATGAAGAGTGTGTTGTATGTCATCTCTTGTATCTTGCACGCAGCTCTGGGTGCCAACCCACAGGCAACATTTACATTACGGGTTGTTCTTTTTATTATTTCCTCAAGTTATAGCGTGAGGTCTGCAATTCCACAGCTTTCATTTTACCACTTTTTGGACCAAAATTCTTACCTAACTTCTGTATCTCAAAATCGGCAGGTCAAATTTTGTGTTACGGGAACTTCTGTTGTGGTTCTGTGATCCACGTGCTGTTTCAGGGAACCATAGTTCTCCAGGGCAGCAAACTTACCCAGGTGGCTTTGGAAGGTTTAGGTCCTGCATTTGAAAACTTCCATCCAGGGGGAAGGGGTGTGTAGGTAGCTTTCTCTTCCTCATTTTAATCCTCACTTCCTTTTGTCCAACGTAACCCGCCGTTGCCCTGGAGATTCAGTCACCTGGGGCAGTGGCGTTTCAGGAAAAACAAGGGCAAGGCTGCTGTTTTGTCAGCCACGTGAAACTTGTGGGTGCTGACGAGCGTGTCAGAATCAGGTTCTGCAGAGTGCGGGAATGGTTTTAACTTAAAGTTGTAGGTTCTGTTATTATTCTAGTCTTCCTTCCGCTTGGCTAAAAATACGGGGTGAAACTTCTTGCTTTACACTTTTTGTTCATCAGAACGATCGTGCTCCTCGCTGGAGACAGAGAGCAGTTGCCAGAAATTCTCTCTCAGGCCAACAGGGCAAGACCCTGCCTAGAGGTCGGAGGCAGCTGGCTGCAGGGAGAGCCAAGCCTTCCCGTCTGCCTTCATCCGGACCAAGAGGAGGTAATTTTGGGGGGGAACATAACGCACAACTAACCATCGCTTTGATTGCACAAGGCTGATCGTTTTTCCCTCGTGCTTTACAGCCGCAAGACCAAAGCCGTTCTCAACGGTAACAAAACCAGCTAATGCAGGAAATGTGGATCCAAGAGCACCTTTCAGCAGTCGTGTATTGGCCAAAGTTAGAGAGTTATGGGTAGGAAACGAGCAGAAACCCAGTTGAGAGAGAGTTTTTTCTGTTATGATAATGTTTGTTATGCAAAATACATGTATTTATATTATGGTAAATGTGTTTAGAGAATTTAAGAGAGCTGAAACTAAAACAATGATGAGCATCAAGCTATTGGTGTACACATCTTGCTAGACTTGATTGTGTGATCAAATAGTGATCTCTTCCCACTTGCTGACATCTTTCTGCTTTGTTTCTGCCTCTTTTACTTAAAAATAGGCAGAATGATAAAGAAAAGAGGCCAGTAGCTGTCAGATGAGTTTCCTACAGGTGGTAGGGCCAAATCACCCTCAATTCTGGTATATTTGGACTTGAGGGCAATGAAGGTCAGTTACTGTCCTTCTCTGCTGTCCTTTTGTCATGAGAAAAGACCAAGACCTTGGGCAGATCGTACTACAAGGACATGCCCAGCATGCAAATAAGGCCGCAGATAACTAAGTAGTTTAATCCCCCATCAGAACCCCTTCTCATGGAAGATGACTCTCAGGGTTGTCAGCGCACTCCATTTATTTGCTGCAATTCATCCCTTCCCATGTAACCAACCATAACTAGCTTGTGGTGGGGAAGAAGCAAGCTCCAGGCAGAAGCCAGTCCATAGTCTCTTGTGAGTTGTTAGGCAATGCTTGTAACCTCTTAGTCTAGGCCAGTCGGAAAATGCTATGAAATAATAGAATTTCTCGTAGTAAGATTGTATTTGTTTCTTATGTTGTTGGTACTTTTGTCTTCTGTGCAAAACTTGCAGGTTTCCATCGCAGGAATGCTGCTCTCACCAAAGCAGTCGCGATAATGAGTGCCTTTGGATGCTCGGAGAGAAATGTTCTGCGGTTCCTTCTGAATTACAGCTGCTTCTCAAATAAAAAGCATTTCCCAATGCACTGTGCTGTGTGGGTGACCCATACGTGAGGCAGAGGGAAAAATGCAAGTGGCGGTTCCTGATGTGCCTGTTGGTTCAGGTCACTCACTCCTGGGCTGTGCATCACCCGGCGTGGTTCAAGAGCAGGCTTATCCCACAGCAGCCATGGGTGTGGTGTGCCTTGCTCTTGAACTGGGTTTAAACCCAGACTAGACCATGACTTATTAGTGAAAGCCTGATTGCTGGTAGTTTGATACTACAATTGTAATGTTAATAGACAGAGAGAGAAGGATGCAGGAAGGAGGTGTGTGACTTCTGTGAACACCGACAGCACAAGCGTGTGTGACCCTAGGAATCCAGGGCACAGGAAAGCCTTTGCTTCTGATTTAGCCTATTGGTCTCAGAGGAGCTTCCTAAAGGACGAGAACTGCATGCTCATCTCCGCAGGATCCAGCAGTTCCGTGGGCCAGGTAAGCTTTGAGTCAAAGAACCAACTGGAAGCAGCTGTCACTAATACGCAGCTGGAGGCCGGTCAGTTCCTTTATCTCCCGTTACTAACATTCATGTCAGCGTAACGCAAAAGACCGGCATTTATCACTTTCCTGGTGTGAAGCAGTGGCTAGATTTTATCTGCGTTTCTGTCCTCCTGGAACTGAGTGTTACTGTCAAGTGTGCTTGCCAGTCTTGATTCTTAATTTAAACAGTCAGTGAGGGCTCTCCTGGCAGAGAGCAGTGCTTGTGAGTGCATTTGCTTGCTACTCTCTGAAGAGGAGGCACTTGATGGTTTGTTAGAGAGAGGTCTCTGGTGATCATGGTCAGGGAGTGCTGGAGAGCTCCTGGCACGGTTATAACGCCACTCTGCCGGCGTACGGTCAGACGGGCTCAGGGAAGAGCCCATGAGCGACGATCGGGTATGGTGCGAACAGAGGCTGGGTGCCCGTTGTGCGCCAAGAGCTCTTCAAAGCCCCCTGCACTCAGGAGAACCACAAGCAGTGCCAGGTGGGATTAGCACAAAGTGATGCTGCATGGAGTAAATGGGTCGCACTGATCACTCAGCGGGCTCGAGTAGGGAACCCCAGTGGCCCAGGAGTCTTGGAAGTGATTATGGACTGGCCAGAAGGCAAAGACTTTGGAATATCACCAGAGGAGGAGGTGCCACGTGCTGAAGAGGCCCCACTGTATAACAAACTGCCAGAAAATGAGAAGCAATACGCCCTGCTCACTGATGGGTCCTGTCGCCTTGTGGGGAAGCACCGGAGACGGAAGGCTGCTGTATGGATTGCTACACGACAAGTCGCAGAACCTGCTGAAGGAGAAGGTGAATGGAGCCACTTTGCAGAGGTAAAGGCCATCCAGCTGGCCTTAGACATCGCTGAACGGGAAAAGTGGCCAGTGCTCTATCTCTCTACTGACTCCTGGATGGTGGCAAATGCCCTGTGGGGCTGGCTGCAGCAGTGGAAGCAGAACTGGCAGCGCAGAGGCAAACCCATGTGGGCTGCCGCACTGGGGCAAGATATTGCTGCCCAGGAAGAGAACCTGGTTGTAAAGGTACGGCATGTGGATGCTCACGTCCCCAAGAGTCGGGCCACTGAAGAGCATCGAAACAACCAGCAGGTGGATCAGGCTGCCAAGATTGAAGCGGCTGAGGTGGATCTGGACTGGCAGCAAAAGGGTGAACTATTTCTAGCTCGGTGGGCCCATGACACCTCAGGCCATCAAGGGAGAGATGCAACATACAGTGGGCTCGTGATCGAGGGGTGGACTTGACCATGGATGTTATTGCACAGGTTATCCACGAATGTGACACGTGCGCTGCAATCAAGCAAGCGAAGCGGGTAAAGCCTCTGTGGTGTGGGGGATGATGGCTGAAATTTAAATATGGGGAGGCCTGGCAAATTGACTATATCACACTCCCACAGACCCGCCAAGGCAAGCGCCACGTGCTTACAATGGTAGAAACAACGACTGGCTGGCTGGAAACATCTCCTGTCCCCCACGCCACTGCCCGGAACACTCTCCTGGGTCTGGAAAAACAAGTCCTGTGGCGACACGGCACCCCAGAGAGAACTGAGTCAGACAATGGGACTCATTTCCAAAATAGCCTCATAGACACCTGGGCCAAAGAGCGCGGCATTGAGTGGGTGTATCACACCCCCTGTCACGCACCAGCCTCTGGGAAAATGGAGCGGTACAATGGACTGTTAAAAACTACGCTGAGAGCAATGGGGGGTGGGACATTCAGGCCCTGGGGTGCACATTTGGCAAAAGCCACGTGGTTAGTCAACAGGAGGGGATCTGCCAGGCGAGCTGGCCCTGCCCAGTCAGAAATCCTACATCCTGTGGGAGGGGATGGAGTCCCTGTAGTGCACGCAAAAAGTATGCTGGGCAACACAGTCTGGGTTCTTCCTGCCTCAGGCAAAGGCAAACCCATTCGTGGGATTCCTTTTGCTCGAGGACCTGGGTGCACTTGGTGGGTGATGCGGGAGGATGGAGAAATCCGATGTGTGCCTCAAGGGGATTTGATTTTGGGTGAAAACAGGCAATGAACTGAATGGCACAATGTGAACTGCTATATAATACTGTGTGTCACCTCTGTGTTGTATCAACGATACCAGAGTACGAGCCTCTGAACCCATGGAAGATCAACTATGAAACAAGCCGTGCAGCAGTGACGGAACGATGACTGACTCGGTATGCAGCAACCCAACGCCACACACCATCTCTCCCACCCGGAAAGACTGATACAACAGATGGAGCCCAGAGTCATGGACTGGGTGAACTCAATGGACATTTTAATGGACATTTTACAGGGAAGGTCCATGAACTAAGGGAATGATGTCTGTGTATTATGTTAAAGGATGGGAAGGGGAGGGGTGGTGGTTGGTACGGTTGTATTACATCATATGGGACCTGGGCATGGTGTAAATGGTATGGAATAAGGGGTGGAGAATGTGCTGGTTTTGGCTGAGAAGGGGTTAATTCTCCTCACTGTGGGGGTCGGCTACCTTTCCAGCTTCCCGCGCTCTGCCGCGTGGCGGGGGTGGGGGCTGGGAGGGGCAGGGCCATGGTGGGGACGGCTGACCCCGACTGGCCAATGGCAGGTTCATTCCATACCATGTGACACCATGACCAATATATTGAGGGGGGGCAGTGGCAGTGCGGAGGCGGCGCGGCGTCGGGTCGGCGGGTGGCGAGCGGCTGCGGCGCGTGCGGTTTGTTTCGGCGGTTCGTTCCCCCTCTCCCCTCCCTTCCCCCCTCCCCCGGGGCTTTGCACCTCTCGTTGTTCTCCTTTACATTGCATTTCTGTTGTTGTTTCTTTTAATTTTAATTATTAAACTGTTCTTATCCCAACCCACGAGCGTTACCCTTCTGATTCTCTCCCCCATCTACCGGTGGGGAGTGAGCGAGCGACTGTGTGGGGCTGAGCTGCCGCTAAACCACGACAAACCCCCACCCCCAGGAGTAACTACTGTAGCTTTTCAAATCTGTGGCCACAAAAGTACCATATTGCATACTGCGAAAGCATACTACATTTATAAAAGTATAATGTTAAATTTACCTTGCAATATCCATGGAATTTTCTCTTATACTTTGTTATTCCTCATACTGGAAAATTCCATGGTATATCTTCAAAGACTCCTGTTAAGAGAGAGGACATTGATATAATTTCTGGTTAGGTGACAACCAGCGGTCAGTCAACACAGTGACATTACTAACCTAACGTCACTCTGTAGAGATAATCCTCATGGAGTGTGTCATTAGAGACAAGTTTTGCCTGTAGAAGTGTTTTTAGAAAGAATGCTTTTGTGTGCTGTGAATAAGTGACATAAACACATCACTGGTGGGTGACTTAACAGTTGACGTGGTAATAAATAATGTGGAAATCACTGTCAGGGAATTCTGCATCATTTGTTGCACTCATGTATGTGACACTGTGTTAGTTTGTTACCCTCTGGCAGGAGTAACTTAGAGACCACTCTGTGTCTAGCTTTGTGACTACCCTCAGTCGTCTTATTAATTGTGCATTCCTTGTTTCGTGCTGCATCTTAAGCTGGACAGATACAATTACACGGTGAGATTTTTAATCCCACTTGTGCTGTATTATCAGTATTTTTTCATTGTTGAGGATTCTTAATTTTAGGTCAAAGACCGTGTTACTCTGACTTGGTCAATGGTTAGCTAGTCAATTTTTGACAGCAAAAATGATTACCTAGACTGAAGGTCAATACTACAGAAGTAGTAGAGCTCACATTGCCCTGTCCTAATCAATTGAACTATACTAGACAATTCAAGGTTGTAATAATACTCAATCATGTTTAAGATGTAAACAAAGTGGAATTTGGGAATTAAGCTACATAACTGTGATGGGATAGATAATTCTGTGTTTTATTCAGGGGTGTGAAGAAAGTGCAAGTAGACTGCCACTGCACCCTGCTGTAGACTGTAATTGCACACAGGCATTGGCCAAAGACTGACAGCCCTGCCAGTATGTCAGTGTGTCGCCACCAGCTGCGGTGGAATTCCTACTAATTTGCACCGGCACGAGTAAAGGGGAATTTGACCCACATTTCTTGGTTAGTTAACTAGTCTGCTACTTAAAGGCTGTCACCTGCCCTGTTGAATTCGTTGCTGCTGCACAACAGTAAGAACTGCTGTTATATTTTGTTCCCGCGGTCTTTCATGACTAGTTGCTTGCTACTGCTCTTGGGTGTTAATCTACGGTGGGCCTCAGTTAACTTCACAGCTGCCAAGGTGAAAATATTGCTTGCAAAAGCAATTCTGATGGTTATGAAAGAGCAGTCACTTCTTTTAAATATATTGAAAACTTTTAATTTCAGTGGAAGTACAGCAATTTACTTCAGCTGAGAATTTGGCTAATTGTTGTATTTGTGTTCTATTTGTACAATCAGAAATGATGCTGCAGTGCCGTGTCTCGGGGAGAAGGTAAGCCATCCACGGGAAACTTCCATGCAATATTCCTTGAAACAGTGTCAGAACATTGTTTCAACTGTTCTGTTCTTTAAGAACCACATGTTTCAAAGACCTCTCTAAACTTTCTAATCTGCTTATGTGGAGCTTTGTAGCACTTTACATTACCTGACTTTTGTGTAGAAGATTCATTTAAAGCATACAAAAATAGAGGGGTTTCCCTTTTTTTACCAGTGACTTTGTTCAGGATCCTGTGTTTCACTAGTTTTAATACTGTCTAGGCATCGCTGTTTATCTCTTAAAGCTGGCTCTGATAGATAGCTTGCTGCAGACAGATGTAGATTACTTAAACTTTTCCCTACTAGTATTTTCTTACAGCTTTTTATGTTCACTGCGAAGTCTGACTTGGACTCAAACCTAGAAATTACAAGAGTCAAGGAAGTCATCAGCTGACCGTCAGTTTTACGTATGTGTTTGCTGAAGCTCGCTCTCAAAATGAAAAACAAATTCTTTTCCAGGTATCCTGCTTAATAGTCATTTGCAAAGCAGTAAAAATAGATGCCCTGTTTAGAAATTAAAATAGCTCCAGAGTCTGGCCTGGCTTTACAGACCAGCCTGCACATGAATCTTCAGGTAAACAGAATAACTTAAGTAAACATACTTCTCTGAATGGGTAAACTTCAAAAAATTAATTATAACCACAATGTGATTTGAAATTTTTTCATGTTGTTAAAATAGTTGATATTCATACCTTAAACAATGATACTTGCTCCAATCTCTTGCCCAGTTTGCTGTTACTCAGGGACTCACTTAATTGTGTTGCTTTGTTGTAGCTGTACGCTTCTACGGGAGAACTTATCTTGGGCCGCATATCTCCGGGACACAGGGCTCTACCCACCCTGGGGACAGTGATGCACAGACATCAATATGATGGATACAAAATCTCCGTTTATTTAGCTGCGTCACACGCTTATATAGCTCCTGAGCTTCCTGTTCCTGCCACTCCTATGGGGAGGAGTCTGTCTTTCCGTCACATCCCGTGATCTTCCGGTCGCCGATCCCTGTCTATTCCCCTACATCTCCCCCTCCTCATGCTACTAAAATTCTACAAAGCTACTTGCGGAAGAGGATACATATCACGGTCAGGTCTATATTCATGTAACTCTCGCAGGCGCTCTTTGATTTGTCTTATAACACAGCATAACAATGGCAGCCCACAAGTAACCATGGCTACTACACACAACAAGATCCCCCCAATTATTACTATCCAGTCCCAGTTCATATCTCTCTTTTGCCGCCCTTTCCCGGTGTCGCTCTCGTTGCAATAGTGCTTGCGATCTTGTCAAGGAGCTCATTTCTTTTCCCAATGGTACGGCTAGCATGAGGATCCATGTCAGCAGACCCTGCAAAGAGACAACTCAGAAAGGGATTATTCATTGTACATCCTTGCACAGTTCTGCTTTCACACACTTTGCAGGCACCCACTCTATGCGCCCTTCATTCTCAACCGCGGCGTAGCCCCTCCCCAGGCATCTCAGTTTCCATCCTCTCTCCCATTGCTCACTGCCTGGGAACCTTACTTGTACCTGCAGATAGCGCGCGCCTGCTTGAGCTTTGCCAAAGTGCTTCTCCACTGCTGTAACTTGCTCCTGCCCGCGTATAAAATGATTAAGCGAATATAATGCACGCATTAAAATAGTTTGCTGAGCTGCTACGGGTATAGCTCCCTTATACCCCTCCCCCTCCCCAAGCTGTATTATTTTTGCTTTCAAGGTGCGACGAGCGCGTTCAACTATTGCCTGCCCCGTGCTATTGTAAGCAATGCCGTGTTTTAATACAATATTCCAAGCTTTACACCATTCTTCGGTACTTCGAGCCTGAAAGCATGGTCCATTGTCTGTTTTTATCTCAGTGGGCTTTCCAAGTCATGCCATCACCGTGGTCCAATGCGCAGCCAAGTGCGTTGCGGTCTGCTTCCGATGCTGAGTACCCATGATGACTCCACTATATGTATCAATTGTAATTGCCAGGTGCCGTCCGGGGGCCAACTGTGGACATTCAGTAAAGTCAGTCTGCCAGATAGCATTTGCTTCCAGTCCTCGAGGGTTGACTCCTGCCTCCCACAATGGCGAGTGCTGACAGTAAGGACAGGTGGCTACTACTTCTCTGGCTGCTCTTATTGAGATGCCACACTCCTTTGCCAAGGCTTTAGCACCCAGGTGCAGTTGGTCATGCAGTTTCTTTGCCTCCGTCAATGTCCAGACTCCCACGGCTGCCTCATCAGCCATGCAATTCCCCTCAATCAGTGGTCCAGGCCCCGTCTGATGACTGCGAATGTGAATTACTGTCACAGTTGCTCCTCGCTGCGATAAAGCAACCTCTAGCATCAAGGCCATTTCCGTGTGTGGTACACCCTCTCGTTTCATGGACATGACTAGTTTATACACATATAAGGAGTCTGTGCACACATTCATATGCTGATCTATATCCTTTCGCAGGGCCACCTCTAGCGCTTTCACTTCTAGCCACTGCACACTTTTACCCTGCTCCTCATACGTCTGGCGCATCCAACTATTCTCTTGTTTCCACACTACTGCCGCTCTGTTCGTCTTCGAGGAAGCGTCTGTGAAATATGTTGGTCCTGGGTGAGGGGTATCCAAAACTCTACTATCCACACTTAAATCCACCACTTTGGCTGTCTCGGCCCACCTCTGTACCGTGCCTGTGACGATTTTCCCTGGGTACGAGTATACCGCCAATTGTATATCCTCTTCACTCTCTACCACCTTCTGCCATTTCTCCCCATTCCACGGCACTGTGAGCTTATCTGGCTCCTTCCCAAAGATTCCCTTGCTTTCCCGTCGCAGACGCCAAATCATTCCCCCGGCTACCTTGACTTTTGTGGAGAACGCATCCTTGGGAACCTTCTGATATACCCATCACAGTGGTTTTTCTTCCCCCGCCCGTATTTGATATAGCAATCCTAATCCTCCACTGGTGGTCAGAATCCAACCTGCAATTAATTCCTCCTGAGGGTCCCACCGCCATACTCCTTCCTTTTGCATTCGACGTTCTATCATCTGCAACTGCTGGACTGCCTCAGCGTCTAAACTCCTGGGCTCCCATGGGTCGGTCCCTTTCAGCAACGCATAGAAAGGTTGCATCTCCTCACCGGTGACGTGCACGAATGTCCGCAACCACTGCAGTGCTCCTACCAGCTTCTGTACATCGTGTAAATTTTTAACCTTAGGTGTAAGTTTAATAGGCTGAGCTTGTATGGAATCCCCTTGTATTCTAGCACCCAGAAATCCACACACTGGTCCTCGCTGTACCTTTGCCTCAGCTACCTTGAGGCCCTGTCCCGCAAGGCCCCTTTGGGTGTCTGAAAAGACTTGTTCACACAACGCCTCGGTGGGCGCAGCTATGAGGACGTCATCCATGTAGTGGATCATGTAGATTCTCTCCTGATACTGTTGCCTTACTTGCTGCAATGCAGAAGCCACATACCTCTGGCAGATCGCTGGAGAATTTTTCATCCCCTGCGGAAGTACTGTCCACTGCCATCTACTACCTGGTTCTGCGCAGTTCACCGCAGGCAGAGTAAAGGCAAATCTCTTTCTATCATCTGGATGTAGCGGAATACTGAAGAAGCAGTCTTTGATATCTAAAACAATGACTCGCCATCCTTTCGGGACAGCACTCAGATCTGGTAGGCCGGGTTGGAGAGGCCCCATGTCCTCCATTTGCTGATTTACTGCTCTAAGGTCATGCAGCATCCTCCATTGGTTTTTATCTTTCTTTTTTATAGCAAATATAGGGGTGTTCCACGGGCTCATCGAGGGCTCTCGTTTTACTATAGCTCTTACAGCCTCTGTTTTCTCTGCTGACAGGGGCCACTGCTCCATCGAGACGGGCTGTTTGGTTTTCCACACTAACTTGTGCTGACGAAACCCCTCTCAGGCAGTGGCCCTTATGCTAAATTTTTCAACCCGATCCCCATCTGGGCAAGGGCGTCTCGCCCCAACAAGGGGCTTGCTACCCCATCTGCTACTAGTATGGTCACTACGGCCGTGAGGAGCTTCCCTGCCTCCTCGTCCATGACTTCGAGTTTCACAGGGCAAGTACTAGTTCTCGTCTGTTGTTCTCCTCCTACCCCTATTATACACTTTCCCATGGCGAGGGGCCAAGTTGGTGGCCACCGTTCGAGTGGCATCACTGTGACATCTGCCCCGGTATCCACTAACATTCCCAGGCATATCCGTGCCGGGCAACTCAGCTCTTGCGGGGTAATCATCACTGCTGCCATGGGTCTCTCGTTACAGCCTATGACCAAGGCCACGCGGGGGCTGTAACCTGCAAATCTTGCTGGTTCTGCTCCCCTGCCTGAAGTTTCACTCCCCCTTGGCCCGCTACGGTGGGCCAAGCTCCTGGCGCTGGCACCATGATGAGGGCCATTTGACTCACAGGAGGCGCGAATCGCCCTCGCTTCACCCTCCTTTGGCCGTTTCCCAGCTTTGTAGTTGGACAATCTCTTGCCAGGTGTCCTGGCTTCCCACACACCCAGCACCTCCCTACTGGGCGCGCTCCTCCTCCATTACGTCCTCCCCTTTCCGCTAGCGGGCACCCAGCTTTAAAGTGCCCTTGCCGTCCACACAAGTGACATCTCGGCCTCACCCCGGCCGCTTGCACCATCACCCTTTCTTCGCTTCCACAGTCAGGGTTCTGGCAGATGTGCGCTCCCGCACCGCCATGCTGATTCAACGCCTCCTGGCGCAAGACATGCCTGATGGTTTGACCCAACGGCGCCCCTACCGCTAGGGTGCGGAGGACATCTTGTGTTTGCGGATTTGCTTGATTTCAGAGGCAATCCATAAGGACTGCCTCCTTGGCTGCTGGTGGCAATTCTGATTCTATAATAGCCTTCTGCAACCTGTCACAAAACGTTGTAAATGGCTCTGCTAGTCCTTGCTGTATCTTTTGCCAAGGTTCTGCCTTTTTCTCATACCTGCCCACTTCACTATACGCTCTGCGGGAACTCTCCGTTACCGCTTGCAGCTCCCTGCCCCTTAATTCTGCTGCTTGCAACTGCGGGGTTTCCAGTCCTTGACTTCTGCCAGTGAGCCGGTCAAGGGTGGTCCCTCTCAGCGGGTGGCCCGGAACTGCCGCCGCTTGCTGTACGAGGGCATGGCAGGCACTGTGCATTGCCTCCTTCCAAAGTATGTACATTGTGGGAGCCAATATTGCTTTCGCCAACTGCTTAGCATCAGAGGGGGTCAACGGCGCTGCATGCGCAGCGTCCAGCAGCAATCCTACTCCTTCATCTTTCAGCCCCTTTTCTCTAATTTCTCGCCATAAACTTCGCACTAGCTTGGCATCTATCGGCATCCACTCCACCCCTCCTCCTGGAGCTAGTCGGACAGGGAAGATCCCGGGCATCTCTATCCTTACTCCATCGAGGCTACAATCTCTGGCTATCAGCCGCCAGTTAGGTAACTCGACTGACTGTCGCTGGGGCGCCCCCTTCGTTAAGAGTCCTGTCTGCCGCCGAGTTACTTCCCCTAGTGCGCGCATAACCTGCTGCAGCTGCCGCAGCACGTCCTCCGCGGACCCCTCCGGAGCTGCAGCACTCCGGACCTCCCCTTTTGGCGGTCCCTCCCCTCCCTCACTCTGACTGGTCCTCCGAGTCCCTGCTGCCTTATGCCTCTTTTTTGCACGCTGCAGGCAATCTGTCCCCCTTCCCACATGTGGGCATCGGTTTCTCCCCCAATTTCTGATTCGCTGCTACTCGAGGTTGTTCTATACCCCCCCGTCCTCCCCTCCAGGCACCCCAATCCCCCTCCTCGTCCGACTCCCATCTCAAGGGTTGCCCCGGGAGCCAGTCTCGAGGGTCGGGCAGAGGGTGGTGCCGCCGCCGGCGCTGCTTCCGGCACTGGTCATCTTTCTCCTTCCGCTCCGTCACTCCCGCTGCGTCCACTGCCACGTCACCCTCCTTGCGCACAGGTGCCCCCACCTGTGCCAAATCATCCCAGGGGTATGCGGGGGAGGGGGGGGGGGCATTCCAAGGGTCCTGCTGGCTCAACAGGGAACACCGCCGCTTCCCGATCCACCTCTTTGGGAGCCTCAGACTGAGTAGTTGGCCAGGCTGCTCCGTCCGAACTCTCCCCTTCTTTCCCATCCCCCGCGATGCTTGCCCCTGTCTGCGTCCCCACTGCCCCTCCTGGGTCTATTTCCGGGCTACTGTCGCCTGTAGCACCGTGCAGGCACCGCCGCGCCTGCCGCCACGTCTCCTGATCATCCCGAGCTTTCAATAGCAATCGGTGTATCTTTCCCCAGAGCTGTATGTACTGGGTTTTTCCCATCATAGCCCTTTCGGCTAACTCCTCTTTAGTTCTCACCCACTTATCCTTACTAAATATGTCTGCGGGACTCCGTATGAGCCCCTGCGTAATCATCCATTGGATGGCCTTTGAGGTAGGCGCCTTCGATATCGAAGTACCATATTCCTTCCCCAATCCCTTCAGTACCTTTACGACTGAATCCATGGCACGCCCGCCGACCTGCAGCTCCCCGTCCCGCCCCTGCGTGCCCCAAGCTATCTTTTCCCCCTGGCGAACTTGCCATGCCGCCCCACCGATCACGTCAGGGTCACCACTTGTAGCTGTACGCTTCTACGGGAGAACTTATCTTGGGCCACATATCTCTGGGACACAGGGCTCTACCCACCCTGGGGACAGTGATTCACAGACATCAATATGATGGATACAAAATCTCCGTTTATTTAGCTGCGTCACACGCTTATATAGCTCTTGAGCTTCCTGTTCCTGCCACTCCTATGGGGAGGAGTCTATCTTTCCGTCACATCCCGTGATCTTCCGGTCGCCGATCCCTGTCTATTCCCCTACACTTTGTCAAGTGTTTTCTCCCAGTTTGTTCTGTAAATGAAACCTATAGTGTACAGCCTTGCTTATGTCTGTAGTGTCTTGCCTATATGTGAGGCTTTATTTATATTATACTTTTCTTTCCTCTGAGAGATTAAATCTGTGACAATTAAAACTGATGCCAGCTTTGGTCTGTGGGTTAGCTGAGGTGTTTGAAGTATGCAAGGGGAGGTGATACACCAGATGGCCAAGCGGCCAGGTAGCCTGTTCATTGGATGCTGTGGGCCTGGGTTCCAGCATCCATCAGAGGAATCAGAGGTCTCTTAATCCCACTCTTCCCCACCCCACCTACTTTTTGTGGAAGTGATGGGGAATGTTTGCTGGCATGAGTTTCATGTGGGAGGCATATATCGTAAAATATCACTTTAAATTGTATAAGAAATTAAACGGGAACAATTACTCGTGAAGTCAACATCAATTTTAGATTTAAGTCTGCCATAATTTTGAGGAACTCAGGTTTTTTTGTTTGTTTCCTTCAATATGGACTGGAGGTGGAGTGATAAATGTGAACTCGTCTATTATTGGGGAGGGTAATGTCATATTGCCTTGGAACTACGTAATGTTCTTTAATTTGAATTATAAGCAGATATTATTTCTGTAGCTATGATTTGGTCTCCTTCCCACTATGGATGCAGTATGTGAAGACCCTGAATCTACCTGGAAAATCACATAGATCAGAGTTAAGTGCTTTGTTACCTTTCACAGAGACTTCTGCATTACATTCAGCCGTCGTTCTTCATTGTGTTGCTGTGGGTTGTGGTTTTTTTTTAGTACTGTGAAAGATTCCAGCATGCTTTTTAGCCACTGGTGAAACTGGTTAAGCTAATTAGCGATGAGTGGTTTTGGTTACTTGGATTATTTATATCTTTCACTTATTGTACAGATATAAACATAAAAGCCTTTAAGCCTAACACCTCTGTAATAAAAGGATCTTGATTTAAGTAATATTTTTAAGATGGGGCCTCCGTAGTTATAAAGGAACTCAGGGGTAAGAATTGCAGATGATTCTTTTCTGTTCTAATAGGAGCTCTTCTAATTTTTTTGACACGGTTGTGGTGCAATCATGCAGGCAGGTGCAGAGTATGCTGGCATGTACATAAGGAACCCATTTACTGAGTCACTGTCACTTTAACAGCAGGGAGCTTGACTCCCTGAGGTGCCTCTAAAGCATTTTGGGATCACTGAGTCAGGACTAAATAACACCCAGCTGCGTAAGAACAAACACCTGTCAGATAATGCAGCTAATAGCTGGCTTAGTTATCAGTGCCCTTCTCTATCTGCCTCCTCTTCCCCCTGTCTTTCTGAATGTATGATGCATTTCCCACAACGTCATGTTTAAAAGCCTCAATAATCCTGTAATGGCAGCTGATGGACACCTTTTATATGTTGATTCCTTTTTGCTGCGGTTTCAGAAAGATGGTGAAAGTTTGCATGATGAAATCTTTGTTTCAAGTGAGAGACCTCAAAAGACCCCCCCTGCAGCGCTGCGTCCAGCTCTGGGGTCCTCAGCACGAGAAGGACATGGACCTGTTGGAGCGGGTCCAGAGGAGGGCACAAAAATGGTCCGAGGGCTGGAGCCCCTCTGCTGTGAGGCCAGGCCGAGGCAGCTGGGGTTGCTCAGCCTGGAGAAGAGAAGGCTGCGGGAAGACCTTGTTGCAGCCTTTCCGTACTTAAAGGGGGCTAATACGAAAGACGGGGACAGACTTTTTAGTAGGGCCTGTGGTAATAGGACAAGGGGTAATGGTTTTAAACTAAAAGAGGGTAGATTTAGACTAGATATAAGGAAGAAATTTTTTTATAATGAGGGTGGTGAGCCACTGGCACACGTTGCTCAGAGAAGTGGGAGATGCCCCATCCCTGATGATGAGGCCGGGGCTTTCCGACCGCTGGAGCAGAGCAGCCACTGCTGCTGTTCGCACCCTTACTTTGGCACCCTTGCTGCCTTGCTGTGACCGCTGTCACATGCACAGTTGCCGACAGACAGAGCCCTCGGCAACAGGGAACGGCCATGACCATCTATGACCACAGGTCAGATTCGATTAGGATATAGCGGAGTCCTGCCGGGGGGCCGATGAAGTCGGTCCTCCTCGGAGCAGTGGTTCCTACAGTCAGGGGCTCTCCCGTTACGTCGAGATGCCACCTAAGGCAACTCCTTGAGGTGGAGACCCCTCAGCTGCTTTGGTGAGTGACTGCGCATTCTGGATCCTCATTCTTAAGAATAACCTTAAGAATTCCCAAGTCAGATGAGCAGTGATAGTTCCCACCTGGCGTCCTGACCCTGTGATTACCTAATGTTTCCTGGAGAGTTAAATCGCCTCATCCTGCCCTAGCAGCTACTTGGCCGCCTGGGACATCACAGGTGCCTGCACATGCTGGGCTCCTGTTCCACTCCTGCCTTCAAAGCCACTCAGCTACAAGTGGCATCACAAGCCAGGCTCAGAGTCCTGCCCTAGCACGTGCTCAGCCACCTGGGACTTCGCCTCCACCGGAGAGACCAGGTGCCCTCGAGGTTACACGCTGCACTACTAAGTCTTGTACAGCCAGAGCTACTTCTAGGTTTCTAGCTTTGAACTTGTTTGCAGTAAGAACAATGATGATAATTACAATAATGATGATGCAAAGAAGAACCCGGGTTTTAATAAATGGGCTGATATGGCTATCAAAGAAAAGGCCAAAGTCCCAGACCCGTGAGCTCTCCCAGCGTAATGTATTCCTCCTCCTTACCAACCCTGCCGACTGCATTCTTGCCACTGGCGCAGTCTCTCCAGGAGACTCGGAATGGATCTAAAAATAGAGTTATCATTCTTTTTTAAGTAAATTGGGCAGAGCCAGGTTCTGCCTTAGCACCTAGGTTTGTCACAGCTCTTGGCCATTCCTGGATGCTGTAACACACAGGTAATGCCACTCCGGCAAGGCCTGGTGGGGTGGTGGGATGCCCCGACGGTCAAGGAGCGACCTACGCTGCTTGTACTTGGCGGGGAATGTGCTGGGATTTCCGCAATATCCGTGCCCCACTGCTAGGAGGAAGCCCTGTGGTCTGCTCTGAGGGCACAGGGGTGCAGTTCATTTCCACTGTGAGGATGCTAAAGGCAGCGTTTGTGACGGATGCATGTCCCAAGGGTCCTTAAACACGCGTTTGGTGGGGGCAAGGGTGCTCTGCCCTGGGCGTGGATGGCAAGGGGTGAGCAGCGGGAGCTGCAGCGGGACCTGCGTGGGAGCAGCACAGGTGCTGCTGGGGCCGGTTGGAGACGGTTCCCACCAGCTCCAAAAGAGATGTGAACAGCCATCGCCTGCCAAACCTCTGCCAGTCGGGGGAGCCCGCTGCCCCCCGCTCCAGACATGTTGGGTGAGAGAGGCAGGAAGAAGCAGGGAAGGGCAGAAGGAAGCCCCTAAGCATTTACAGCCCGGTGTCGCCATGTGGGGAGATGGCGGGGGTGAGCCCCAGCGTGGGGAACCCCCTCCTGGTCAGGAGACAGTGAGGTGGGGGCAGCCCCCTGGAGCCCCTGCCCACTGCAAAGCCCCCTGGCAGGGCCTGGGCGGGTGGGGAGGGGGTGGGCTGTGTGCAGCCCCTCTGTGACACGTTCTGGGGTCACAATGGGACAGCCCCCTTTTCCCGGGTCGTGACCAGCATCCACCCCACACACCCCGGCGAGGCAGAGGTGACTCCAGGTGCTGGGAGCTGCTCTTGCCACCGCGCTGCTCCGGAGGAGCTGCTCTGCAGCAAGGAGGAGAAGGCGGAGAGAGGCAGTGCCACAGCACTGGGGCTGGTGAAGGGCACACGAGGAGGAGGAGAGCAGAGAGGAGGAGGCTTTTTGCAGGAAGCAAGAACGCCACCGGCCAGCCACCTGCTGCAGTTGTTGACCTGGAGCAAGGGTGGAACTAAGATGGCAGACGACCGCTTCTTGTGGCTTCACTTGTGTCCAACGATTAAGAAGCTCAAGAGTTCTGGTAAGGCCTTCGGACCCAATTGCGTAAGCGTTGCCGGGTCAAGGCCATCTCTGAAAACAGGCGTGGAAAGCCCGAGGGCTGTGGGGGTGTCTGCTCAGGGCTGGTGACTGCAAGGAGGGACCAGCCTGACCATGCCTAAGGGCTGGGGGGCTGATCCGGCAGCTGCTGTTTCTCTTCCTGACGTGGCCCCTGCCTTCCTGGGGCACCCCGGGCAGAAGTCCGTGGCCCCAAAGGGCTGCTCCTTGCCGGGTGGTGGGCGGTGCCACCCTGAGCTCGTGTGTGAACGGGAGAGCTGAAGGTGCTCGTGGGCCGTGTGGAGTTGGTCTGTTTGGAGGTGTGACACAGGGAAACTGGCCCCTGCTGGGGAGCTACCAGGGCCTGCCCTGAGCCTCTGAGGTTCTGTGGAGCACAGCACCCTGCCCTCGCTGACGTGGCAATGCGCTGCTGGTTTCCCATGGCAGCGGGTCACAGCCTGGAGAGCTGCGCCTGAAAGGAAAGGAGCCATCTTGGAGGCAGGCTGAGGTGTCCTTTGGTTCTTGCCGGGCTCTAGAGAGGCAATCTGAAATGCCTGTGCTCAAACTGCTTCGGTCCCTGGACAGGAGCGGGCTGAATGGTTTTGAGGTTGCTGCTTCAGAGCATGACATATCTTCCCCTTGTTTTTCCAGAGTTTGCTAAGATTTGGGCCAGCTCCTCATGGTACCTCAGCCAACAGCTGGCTCTCCACCAGGTGGGGCTTACCTCCTTCTCCTCCCCTCACATCCTGATGAAGGCCGATGAAGTCCTGACAGCCCTTTGCCTTGGAGTGCAATTGTTCTTGCCCTTCCTTGAAAGCAGAAACGATGCCCCAGCGTGATGCTGCGATGCGCAGATGTGCCACACACCGCCACCTCTGCCTATTCAGCTGTAGAATAAGGTCCAGGCCTAGGGTCAGAAAAAGCGCTAGGCTTCTGGGGCTTCTGGAGTCCCCATGGTCAGAGTTGCATGACAAAACCTGGGAGACTTCAGGGTTTATTCCAAGTGTGGGAATTCCCCTCCCCGCCTTTCGTCTTCTTGAGCCAAAGGATGGCTGTCAGCTTTTCCTGCACTATTGGGTTCTTCGTGAAGGTGAAGGTGAAGGGGAGTGAGAGGGAAAAGTGCAGATGCAGTTTGTCCTCTCCCAGGGTTTCCAAAGAGCCCGTCTCGCTCCTTTGTGCCTAGGCCTGGGCAGGGCGCTAAGCACCATCCCCATTCTCTGACAAGTCATCCCTCTGTCCCTCCAAGACTTCTTCTGATCCGCCATGTCACCTGTTTCAGGCTGTCCGCATTCCTGGACTTGGGACTTTTGTGGTTGTCAGACAGCGAGTAGCCAGCAAGGAGAAGGGCCTGGTGGTTGTGGAGAGACCCGTGTTTCATCTTGCAAACACTCTGGCGCGGGATCATGACCTCCGATACGGCTGCGTAGACATTCCTGGTAAGCAGACAGACTGAAAGGGGGGAAAGCAGGGGAAACCCAGGGCAGAAAGAGGGGTTGTTCCAAAACCCAGCGACCACGATGCCTGTGCTTTCCAGTCACTGCTGCCATTGCAGCAGCTGTCGTAGGAGCCTGGGGGGCACCGAGAGCTTGGGTCTGTGCCTGGGGTGCATTTCTCTGATGTCCAAGAGAGCACCGAATGTGGGCACGGCTCCAATGGCCTGGCAGCCTCCAGCTTGCCGTGAGGCCTGTCACCTGTCTCCCCACCTTGTCCTGCGTCATGGCTCTTCTTCCTGCCAAGCACCTAAGATTCTCTCTTCCCCTGTCTGTATTGGAGAAGCCAGAGCCGCCTGTATTGCAGAAACCAGAGCTGTCCGTCCCGCACCTCACTTTCCACTTGGAACAGGAAGGGACGATGCGAGCTTGTCCTCAGAGCGCTGTCCCAGCTAGGCAACTCAGCAGCAATGTATTGCCTGAGGGCCTGGAAGCTGCAGACCTTTGACGGCAGCCTGCCTGGCAGCTCTGCAAGCTGGTGTGTTCCTCTTCTCTTGTTTTTCAGGTCATCAACATTTTGAGCAGCTGCCGTATGCTCAGATAGCGTCCGACAACGCTGTCTCTGAGGGCACGGTGCAGCTTTGCATGGAAAGGACCATCTTTCTTCTCCGTGCCTGCCTAGAGAAGAGCAAGAACGTTGCCCTCATTTGGAGCGACGTGGGCATGCTGATCATAGAGGGAAAAGACGTAAAAATGAGATTTTACAGAGACTTTTTGACAAGGCTGAATGGGACTGGGCAGATGTTCCAGGCTCTTCTTGAGGTAGGATTTTCATTTTCCCAGGGCCACCCCTGGTTCTTCTGGAACGTGTCCTGGGGACTCGGGGGCTGCTTTCTCCCGCCCTGCCATGCCTTGTTCAGCCCCTTGGGCTCCTCGCGGTGCACAGTACAGCACGCTCTCTGTGGAGCGCTTCCCTTGCGTGCAATGGTCTGGCTTTGCAAGAGATACCCCCAGAGGGGCCTCACTGTGTGGCAAAAGGCCAGCGCTGATGGTGGGTGGGGAGTGCCGCTTGCCCCACTCTTCGGGGTAGGGAGCAGAGGCACAGGCAGAGCAAGGCTTGCAGAGGCCAGAGCCCTTTGCCTGCTCTGGCCCTGTGCTTGCGTTGGCCTAAGGTGGGCTGAGCAGCCAGCCCTTCCCAGCGGCCCCATCTCCCGCCATCTGTCTCCGTCCTCGTTGCAGATGTCGGAGGTGAGGGACTCGGTCATCTCACGCCATGACACCGCTGCTGCCCAGACCTCTTCTGGACGTGTTATCGTCCTACCACGGTATGTTTGCTCCTGCAGCCCTTGGCGGAGCAGGCGAGCAGCTTCTCACCTCGTGCTTGGGACGCCTGCCTTGCCGGGCACTGAGAACTGTACTCGTGATGGCATTGAGGAGGGAGTGTTTCAGAGGCCTCGTTGGCAGGGAGCTCCCTGCTTGCTCTCGTTCAGCTTGACTTCATTTGGAGGAAGACGGGACAGCGACAACGCTTTATGCCTCTGTCCTACTGTGGCCCAAGAGAGGCATTTAGGCAACATTTTCCAGCAGGCTTCTCCAGCTCTTTCTCGTTCCCATGCATGAGAGTGCCTTCTGCTTGGGGCCAAGGGGCAGAGGGGTCCAAACGGGAGCTTGCGTCTGGTGGGATTCTACAGAGCTCTGTCTGGTACCAACATTGCTGTGCAGTGCCATCGACGACTGAGGGGAGGGAGGTGACTCCTTAAGAGCAGGAATCTGTGAGGCTCTACAAGAAACTTGGAGGACAAGATTCGCAATCTAGAGATTAGTCTGCTTGCCACGTGCACTAGGAGTAGGAGAGGTCTCATTTTCCCCAGAAGCAGCAAGGGCGTTTTGTGGGAAGACGACCATTCTCAGAGGGAGGATGGAAACACTGGCACGGGCCGACGGGGCGTCGCCTGCCCCTCCAGGCACTGGAGTTCCTGCTATGGTCCTCGTGGTTGGGCTGTCGTGGGAAACCACGCGGTGTCCTTTCTTCAGCCCGGTGCTTTCTTCCTCTTTCCAGGTACAAGCTTGAGACCGTGCCTAAAACGCCAACAGCAAAAGTGGAGCTGAGCGCACCCGTGAAGGCCACCCCAGAGCAGGGCTGGGGAAAAGGTGAAGGCACTGGAAAGAGAGGTAAGGGACCAGCAGGTTGCTGGCAGGGGGCTGTAGGTTTTCCTTCCTCCGTGTCTGCAGGGGATTAGGGCGGAGGCTACCCAGGATGCCTGGAAGAGGGAGAGGCACTTCCTGTGACTCTCTGTACCCATGACGGTAAAACTCCAGTGACCCATGGTGGAACAAGGCCTCAGGACAGCCCTGCCCCACAAACGGCCGCTGGGACTGCTGACGGGCCCCTTCCTGGTGGCCTCCACTCCCCAGCCTGTGCTGCAAACGGTGCAAGGCTCTGACCCTGCTGCTGTCCCAGGAAACACAGCTTTCATCCAAAGGGGTGAAAAGGACCACCTTCAGCAGTGTTACCACAGGCCTGAGCAGACCTGCACGTTGCTCTCGTTGCAACTGGGACACGAGAGGCACCCAGTTCCCCGACCAACACCAGGTTAATGTTCTGAAGAATCGTCTCATTTCCTCTCTCTAGAGGCTCTTGCTGAGAAGCGCCTCCTCCACCGAGCAAGGCTTTCCCCACAGCGGTTACCTGCAGTGACTGTGAAGTCAGAGCAGAGTCACAAAACTGAGAGGAGTGAGCCTCGTGCCAGGTGAGACACTTGCACAACGCGATGAGGGTGACCCTGTGCTCCCACCTCTCTGGGAGTGAGGCGTTTCTCCTGGACACAGAGGCTAGATGACCTCAACGCGTGGTTATCCCACGTTCCACTAACTCATGGTTTCTTGGTGCATGGCAAGCCTCTCATAGCTCCTTGGGACGCTGCTGGCAGCATCGTTTCTTTCCTTGCTCCTAGCGTGCAGATCTGTTGAGGAACTAACTGCAAATGCTCACTCCAGGAGCGGAAGGCCTGTGTGGCTTTCCCTTCAGATGGAAATGACCCCGACCTTTCTGTTGGCTGAGAATAGTGTTCTGCAGTTAGGTTCTGCAGAGGATTCCTCTGATTAACCAGAAGCCTCTTCTATGCTAACACCAGGCTTATGGCCTTGCAAAAGGGAAGGGCCCAGGAGAGCTCAGTGGCACGATTGCTTTTCACATGGGGTCGTGTCCTCCCCCTTTTTGACGCTGCATCCCCAGCACCCAACCTGCCTGTCCAGCCCGTGAGCACTCTGGATTTGGACCACTGAGCAGACTTCAGTGCGCTGACCCGGAGGGCGGAGCAGTATCTCCGGGCATAGGACGCTGTTCCTCTCATTGGTCCAGCAAGAGAGGGCCTAGACCTGGGCATCCTGAGTTACAGCGGGGCTGTTGGGCACATCTGAGCCTGACAGCCTGGGGGGTCTTCTCTGTCTCTGCGCACTTGATCACAAAGCGGCAAGCAGAGCGCATGCTGCTGCAGAAGCAGGTGCGCCACTCGGAAGCACAAGACGCAGAAGCAGCTCCTCCTGCGCTCCTGCCAACGCACCCTGTTGTGTCTTTGCAGGCAGCTGCCGCCCATCCAGGGGAGCTCCTTGAAGGAAATAGAGGCGAAAGAGAAAGTAATTCCTCTGGTTCAACCCAGAACAGTCGACTTCATTGCCAGAACGATTGAGAGCAGAGAAAAGGTACCTGACACAGGCTGCTGCAGTGAGTGTGTCGTAGCGGGCTGTAGAGAGGCCTCGCTCCATGCCTGCCAATTCTCCCAGGAGTCACTTAGCTCCCTCTTACTGGAGACGGGCTCTTGGGTGGAGCCTGCAGAAGCCCGGGAGCAAACCGATGTGGATAGATAGGCAGAAGAGAAGGGGCAAAAGGGAGGGCGGGAATGAGAAGAGCTCAGCCCTCTGCAGGGCAGACTAATGCTGCCTGCTGTTGCATTTTGGTCGCCCTGCAGAATAACCACTTGCAGAGCAAGGAGAGGCTTCCAAAACACATCAGGAAATTCTTGGGTGAAGAGGAAAAGAAGAAAAAGGAGCTGGCGAAGGCAAAAACAAGTCGAGGGCAAACCCCACCAGCAACTGAATTGAAGGCCAAGAGACAAAAGGAGACGCCCGAGGCGAAAGCTGAGCGAGAAAAGGAGACACAGAGGAGCCAGGTATTTTGAATTTGTGCCGAGAAAGAGCACTTTCTCCTCCAGGTGGGGCTGAGATTGCACGGTACCTCCAGCACCCCAGCCGTCATAGCAGCGTTGCTGCAGCGGAGCTGGGCGGGTGACGGCTGCCTTTCCTGAGCAAGAGGGGTGCCAGGGGGTTGTAGTGAAACCCTGGTGACAAGCAGGCGTCACCCCAAGGGCGTGCTGAGGTCCTGCTCCTGGTTTTCCCCATCGCACTAGGGTCCCTGCCAGAAGTGGTCTGGGGGTTTGCACGCTGGGAAGCAGCACCCTCCGGGTGTGGGGCCGTTGCATGAGAGTCTCTTCCTGTGCAGGAATCCAGTTCCTCTGACGAATTATCAGCCAGCGACCTGACGAGCACAGAGACGGAGGAGTCCAGCCTCGACCTCCTGGAAATGATGACGATGCAGGAGTGGGAAGGGGATAGCGAAGGTCCACCCACAGTCCACGAGGGTGACACTGTTCCCCCTAAGCGGTAAGAGTGCACCAGCTCCAGCCAGGGCCTGGGGCAGGGGGGGGTGGTGGTGAGCCACCGGCGGTGGGTCAGGGAAGCCAACCCCTGAGAGCCAAGGGGCCGCAGAGCGTGCCCAGAGATTTCTCCAGCCATGGGAATGAGCTGGGCTAGAGCCCGACAGCAGGGAGCAAAGCAGGGCTTGAAACTCCTCCTGCCTCAAAGGGGCTGTGGGGCCGAATGGGGCCATGTATGTGTGGGTCTGGGTGCGGGAAGAGGCAGGAGGGTCAGAGAAACTTTGTCCTTGCTGTTGCAGGAGCTTGTCCCCACGGACACACCGGTCCCTGCAGGAGGTGGTGACGTGCATCCTGGGGCAGGTTGAGCGCAAGCGCAGCGGGCAGTGGGACGAGGAGGTGGATCTGCAGGACAAGCTCAAGTGGTAAATCTCTCCAGAGGCGGGCAGTGCTTCCTCTCCTGCAGTGCCCTTCCTCCTGCCCCCCGAAGCACCAGGGCAGAGAGGCGCTTTTCCTGGCACCCGCCTCTCGGCAGAGCCGCCTTCAGCGGCTGCGGTGGGCGCCCAGCTTGGGAGCCCCGGCTGGAGAGCAGTCTGCCCGCGCTCACACCACCTCCTCCTACTGTTTCTGCAGCGAGCTCGCAGTGCTGCAGTGGCATCGCTCGCGGAAAGAGGAACGCAGCAGCCAACAGCTGCGGGAAGCTGGACTCCAGCCTGCACCCCCTGCTAGGCCAGGGAAGAGGAGGGCACGACCGGTACGTGAGCTCCTGGAGGGACGGCGTCATAGCCGCCTGTAGAAAAGCAATGTTATATGGATGTCACGTCTTGCAAGACCCCCTACCGTGTGCTCAGCTGAAGGCTGAAGCACTTCTCCCACGGCTTTCTCGAGAGGCCGCGGGTTGTTCTGTCCACTTAGAAGGCAGCCTTCACTTGTGTCATCTCCAGAAACACCCCAAGGCTTGATTGGCGGTGTTTCTGATGACGATGGCACTGCCAGGCTTCTTTGGGATAGCAGGCATCTGGGTCGCTTTCAGTCCCATGGTCACTTGTCTCAGGGGTCATTGCAAAAAGGCTCTGCAGTCAGGCCTGAGAGGGCTGTGAGGGAACTGGGGCTGGTGGAGATGCTGAGAAGAAGGGGCAGGAGGGAGGGGGAGAGCTAAAATTGCACCAGCCCTGCCTGCTATGGCATTGCCGTGGTCCTGCAGGCACAGTCCCGCGTGTGCATGGAGGACGAAGGATGCAAGCTCTGGGACTCCTTGCGCAAGAAGTACCAGCAGAAGGCAAGGGCCAAAAGTGGCACCCAAGAAGCCTTGGCAAGAAGAGTGAGACCAGTGGAGGCCCAGGTACCACAGGCAGGGAAAAACAATTAGGAAACAAGCATTGCTTTCCTGCCAGGGAGCCAAGGTGGGACGGTCCCCAAACCCGAGGAGTGTGGGGGCTGACTGTCCTTGTGTGGGGCCGTCACAGCTCGAGGCGCCTTCCCTGCTGCCCAGCAACATCTCCTGTGCTCACCCCTCTCTCTCTGTGCAGGCCTCCTGCATTTGTGGCACTGCAGAGTGGTGGGGAGAGGGCAGAGAAGAGCCCTCCGTGGATCCTGAGGAGAGCCCAGAGCACAAGTGGAGGCTTTGCCTTTGGGAGTCCTCAGCTCTGAAAAGGTGAGTGTGAGCCAGGTTCGGGGCAGACCCGGGCCAGCTGGGCCAGGCTGGTGACCCAGCTGTGGGCGGGGGAAGGAAGTCCCGGTGCGACGGGGCTGGACATGGACAGCGTCCTCTCCTATCTCATGCCATGGGAATGGCACGGGTCAGTCCTCGATGCCAGGTGCCTCTCTGCAGCCCCAAGCACAGCTGGCCCTGAGCAGTCTGTGGGGTTGAATGGGACCGTGGGGGTGACTGGGAGAGGGGAGAGGCAGGTCGAGATGTGAGGCTTTGTCCTTGCTGCGGTAGGAGCCTTTCCCCAGGAGGATGCCCCCAGCTAAGGATCTCCAAACATGCCCCGTGTTTGCCCCTGCCCGGCAGCACCCTCCCTCCCTCCCTTCGACTCCCCGCAACCCCTGGGCAAAGAGGGTGTCTTCCTGGCAGCCCTCGTGGCGTGGAGAGCAGCAGGCTGGGATTGCATTACAGGGACCATGGGGGCTGCTCTCTCCGGGCAGCAGCAGATCCCACCACACGTATCCTGTCTAGCCTTGTAGTGTTGCTCTGCCCCAATCTGTGCATACAAGACTACAGAGCTTTGTATTCCACTCCGCAGCTCTGGGGAAGCCGATGCAGTCCACGTTGGCATAGTCCCAGGAGAGCTTCTCGGGCACAGAATATCCCGAGAGAGGGGTCCAGCAAGAGCCTCCTCCAGCATGACAACCACCAGTGCCGGCTAGCCAGGCCGCTAACACCAGTGCTTCCTTCTGTTCCATAAAGCTCCATCTGCAAACCACTGCGTCTGACACTGTGGGTCTCTTCTTGGCGGCTGTGAAAGCTGCACTGGGCAGTGGGTGAGTGTTGGTGGGGCAGGGAAAGGCCAGTGCAGGAAAGAGGGCTGCACATCCCTGCTGGGGAGGGGATTATCGCTGGGGAGAGAGGAGGGAGGAGGAGGAAGAGTAGCGCTGGGCACCCAGGGGAGCAGACCTGAAGGGGGAAGCATCTGGAGGCTCGCACAGCCCGGGCACTGTGGGGTGCCCAGGCCAGAGCTGTGCAGGCACCACCGTGTGCCGTGGGGACACTGAAACCCCAGGCAGGACCCGTGCCGGGGGAGAGGGAAGTTATGGGGGGCAGCCTTCCAGGTGCATAGGCTGACTGTGCCAAAGCTGTGCCTGGGCTCCCGAGCCATTTATTCAACACCTCCTGGTTAGAAAGGAGGGGTGAAGCTGAGGTGAGATGGGGACACCTCCAAAAGCTCCTCTCCACACACCTGAGCTGGCATAACGCATGCTATAGGGGCCAGAAAGCAGGTTACGCATAGGAGGGAGGGAAGCCCGAGCTGCTGCTCTTGGGCACCCGCACCTTGCCCAGCCTCCACGGGGACTCCATGCAGGTGGTGGCAGTGATGTTTCCAGAGCCCAGGCAGGCTTAACAGTGCTAAAGGAGGTTGGGTCAGTAAGTCAATCCCCTGCAGGCTACTTTTTCCTGAAAAGCCCTGAGTCTGTGGAGACCTGACTTTGCCCACATTGAAATATACCATTTCCTTTTTACCATGCAGGATTGTGGTGCCATCTCATGGCACCCAGGGAGCTCCCCATGCCTTTCTGTGTGTCCCAGGGCCTCCCAGGGCCGGCAGCAGGCAGCCAGCGGCCTCTCCTTGGGCACTGCCACCCCTGAGGAGCAGCAGGGTCTCCTGATGGGCAGGGGGCGTCAGGCACACTCATTCCTCCTTTGCAGCTCCCAGCACTGCCCTACAAAGCACCTCTGCACCCACCTCTCCCTTTGTCCTGGCCAGGAAAGCTCTTTCCCTTGGTCCCGAACATTGATGCGCCAGCAGGGCTGGGTAGGGACTAGCTGGGCTGCAAGCAGAACGAAAGGCTGGGTGAGATGCCAAGCCGCTGCTGTGCCTCACCACGTCTGATGCCCCAGCGCAGGGGCAGAAGCCTTCCGGAGGCATCCATGGCCCCAGTCAGACATAGCCAGGATGGAGGCAATTTAGCTATGTTGGCTATTCAATCGTCAGATTCAAGGTCCTTGAAGCCTTTTGTCTGGAAGTCGCTTGTGCCTGAGAACAGATAAAACTCATTACGCCTCCCGGGCTGCCTCAGCAGGAGGAAGCCTCTTCTCTTGGGCACCGGCCATCTTGGCCTCTTCCTCCACATCTGGTGGGGAGTTTGGACGGACTTGCTAGATCGGAGCATCTTCCAGTTACTTCCAGCTCCTCCCTTTAAAAAGCAAACAACTGACAACTTGACAAACCTCTGTCACCGTTCTCCAGCTTGTTGGAATATATTTTTCTGAAGTCATCGGTGGTGCTGCCCTGGGCGCTCCTGCCCCAGGCAGGATGGGTGGCAGGAGGGTGAGGAGGTGCAGGGCCAGCCCCCGCATCGCATCGGCTGATGCCTCCTGGGCCAGCAGCAGGGCCGGCTGGCCTCCGGCTGGTGGGGCCGTACTCCACAGCGTGCTGGGAGCTGTACTCCCTGCCCTGGGGCTTGCCGGGGGGGTGTAGTCCTCCACCGCCAGTGGCATGCGGGCAGCGGTAGTCCCCATCCCAGCAGCTGGCCGGGTGTGCTGCTCTGGGCTGTGACAGAGTGGATTTCCTTGATCGTAGCTGGTCTGGGACTGTGCTTTGGATTTGTGCTGAAAACAGCGTTGATAACGCAGGGATGTTTCAGTTATCGCTGAGCAGCGCTGACACGGTGTCGAGGCCTTTTCTGCTCCTCACGGTGCTGTGCCAGGGAGGAGGCTGTGGGTGCCCCAGAAGCTGGCAGGGGACCCAGCTGGGACAGCTGACCCCAGCTGACCAAAGGGATATTCCATACCGCATGACGTCGTGCTCAGCAACACCAGCCAGAGCATGTCAGAGGTGGCCACGTCTGCACACCAGGATGAAACCTCCAGGCTTTGCAGCCCAGCAGGGCAGCCGGGCCTTTCTTGCAAGGACACCCTGGCTCAGTGTGTGCTGTGCTGCCATGGGCTGCTGGAAAGCCTGGCCATCCGGCAGCTCTCAGGGCAATCCCTGTTCTTTCAGGCTCTGCCTTTTCCCTTTTGCCCTCTGCCTGCCCAGAGAGAGAAGACTTCCATGGGAGGTGAACAAACAGGCCTTCTTTTGAGGGAAAGCCTAACAGAGGGGTGACATGCTAAACCGATAATGGGGCCAGGGTGTGCCGAGGGGCGAGCTGTCCCGCACATAGTGGTAGAGGCCCAGAGGAATGCTGTCTGCTCAGCATGCTCACGGTGGTTCCCCTGTGAAGGACACCATGGCCTTGGGCTTGTGGTTCCAGCTTGAGGCAAAGACATCAATTTTCTTGAAGAGAGTTTCACCGCTGCCTGGCTGTGCAGAGCCATCAGCACAGCGCCCACAGGGTCCATCCCGATGTTGGCTGCTCCCTTGGAGATCTCAGGATCAGCACGGTCTGAGCTGCCAGGGACGAGACTGAGGGTTCGGCGTCTTTCTCCAAGAGCTGAAGGGCTGCAAGAGAAGGAAAGAGAGCAGAGCTGATACCCACCTATCTGCAGAGACCCCAGGCATCCCCTCCAGAGTATGCCAGACCTACCTATCCCCTTCCCTGGCCAGGAGGAGCAGGTGGGACAAATGAATTACTTGAAGGCTGCTGCTCAGGAATGCCCCAAATGGCCCTGACCTGTTCCTCTGCCCCTGAAGCGTTTCTCAGGAGCAAGGGGCAAGGCATAGCTGTACCCAGCCCATGCTCTGCCCCCTGCCCTACCACCCCGGTGCAGGGAAGGCCAGGAGGGGAGCTCTGCCCTGTCCTCAGTGACTCAAGCACCTGGACCCCAAGGTGACAGAACTCTCTGTCACCTAGATTCTTGAAGAATCTAGGTAAGAATCTAGGCAAGAAGTTAACTAATTTCAAGTTCATTGCACGGATCTCTCGGTGCTATTTCAAGTTAGTGAATACGTTTCCTCTACAGGTGCAGCAAAATACACCCACTGCACAGAACAGCAGCAGGTTCTGCCCATTAGCGCACACCAGCTTTACCCGGAATTTTTAGCCAAGTGGAAGCAAGACTAGAATAATAACAGAACCTACAATTTTAAGTTAAAACCATTCCCGCACTCTGCAGAACCTCATTCGGACACACTTGTCAGCACCCACAAGTTTCACGTGGCTGACAAAACAGCAGCCTTGCCCTTGTTTTTCCTGAAACGCCACTGCCCCAGGTGACTGAATCTCCAGGGCAACGGCGGGTTACGTTGGACAAAAGGAAGTGCGTATTAAAATGAGGAAGAGAAAGCTACCTACACACACCTTCACCCTGGATTAAAGCTTTCAAATGCAGGCCCTAACCTTCCAAAATCACCCTATAAGTTTGCTTCCCTGGAAAAATCTGGTTCCGGAAAACAGCAAATGTATCACAGAACCACAACAGAAGTTCACATAACGCAAAATTTGACCTGCCTATTTTGAGATACAGAAGTTAGGTAGGAATTTCTGTCCTAAAAGTGGTAGAATGAAAGCTGTGGAATTGCAGACCTCGCGCTATAACTTCAGGAAATAATAAAAAGAACAACCCATGATGCAAATTTTGCCTGTGGGTTGGCACCCAGAGCTGCGTGCGAGATACAAGAGATGACATACAACACACTCTTCATTCCACAGTGACCCAAACAACATCCAATAATCCAAACCCTACATAATGTAGGTCTGTGGATAACTGAATGGCAAGAGTAGCTGACAGCAAAGATACTTATTTAATCCTCAGACACAAACAAACAAATTGAAGTGGAGTCAACAACAGCCTGTAACATTGAATTTCCAACTTCAAAGGGTAGCTTTGGAGTAGTGACGTCTTTTGTCAGCTTTTAGTTTCAGCTGTAATGTAAGGTATAGAGGCTTATTCCAAGTGTTTCAAAGAATGGTGTGATAAAGAAAGCAGGATTCTTATTGAGTACTGGTAAAACCGGTTAGTAACCCCTGAGAGAAACTGGCACACTTGGCAGAACTTTTACACTTAGCATGAGATGAACGTTCATTGCCTGGTTCAGCTGTAGTGCTGCCATACAGTTGGCACGCTGCAGATGCTGGACTAAAAGAATTTCATGATTCTGTAAAAATTTCTCCAAACACTTCTATGAGAAATAACACATTTTAAAACATATATGATGATACTGCTTCTTCTCTTGGCAAAGAGGGGAATAAGATTTTTTTCTTGCCCACACTTACTTGTTTGGCATCTGTGAAAGGCAGCTTCAGGAAGTCTTCCACTAGTCCCATCCCCTGACAGATGTCATACATGTCTTTTAATAGCTCTTCCACCTTTAACTTAGTGGTGTGTTCCTGCAGCAGACCTCAAGCCTCCACCATGCACCTGTAATTCATTTTTTGAGACATAAAGGCATATTAATAGTATCACCAAAAAGATGCCCCACAAATGTTGTATTCAAAGTTTAAAGGAAATTTAGGGGATTGTGATTTCTAGTGTTTGTTCTCCACCTCTCACAGTATTTGGATGCCAAAACGGTGGCATATATTTCTTTACCTATTGGACAACAGCACAGTGAGGAAAAGCTGCACTTCGCTACAGCTTGAGAATGATAGCTTCATAACCTGTGTGTATCTGAGGGCTCGCCTATGCTCTCCTTGGCACATGAGGGACTGAAGAATTCTCACGTGTTGCCACGACACAGGTTTGATTGCAGCTGGTTCAACGCGCAGGGCCAGGGAGTTCTGCAGAAGGTAGAGATCAGGTTTATTAAAATATATAGACACACACACAAAACTATTCAAAAGTGTCTTCAGTAAGGGTGAATGTCTGTTAAATAAACTTAGATGATGACTAATGAAGGACTTGATACAGGACAGGTAAATATAAATTCTGAAGTATCTGCAGGAAAAAAAATTCAGTGAGCCGTACAGAACAAAGGGAATCTTTTGAAAAGAGTGATTCTCACTTTTCTAGGATCACCAAATCTCCATATGCAAACATCACCTTTTATAAATACAAGTTATTCTCCCAGGCAAACAGGTTATATTGACATCGTGACAGGCAACAAACAACCTTTAGCATCAGAAGGAACATGAATTAGATTGAAAAGTCACTTTTGTGGTCTTCTGTCTCAAATCTTGCTGCCAGGATGGTAGTTTAATATTTAAAGTACCCAAACCACTGCTTTTGAGAAAGTGCTCGACTGCTCTGCTGAAAACAACCTGAACAGATGGCTTTGGCAATTCACGTGTCAAGCATTATTAATGTTGACTTCTTCATTGTCTTAATCCATTTCCTGTCAACGTAATTAAAACCAAATTGCAGATCATCACGTATTGCTGAAGGTGCTGCTGAAGCAGGATTACAAAAGAAGCTTCCCATGTTTTATCACCTGTTGTTAGCTAAGCACCGATTTTTTGAAGTCATTTTATAGATCATAGCGTTGTACTGCAATGTATGCCTAACTAAACTGGAACATACTTACTTCATAGTCCTTGTGATCTAGAAGCCAAAAACCTTGAATAAACTTAACAAGACTCCAAGGGATGGCAAAGGCAGCTGTGAAGGAGTCGACTGAAGTTTCTGTTTTATTTGGAAAGGAATGTATGACGTCTAGCAGCAAGTAAATTGTCTGATATCAGGTATCTAATTAAGGCTAATAAATTTGCAAGACCAACAATTTATCACATGAAATAATAATATTACTCTTATTAATATAATATTAATAAATAATAAAGTGAAATAAGAATATAATAGTGGTAGGACGCAGAAAATACTCATGTACTAGTCTTGCCATTTTATGCTGTTGCAACCTGAAGATAGTCAGATCCTAACAACAAAATTGCATTCTGAATAAATAACCAGAAAGACAGACTCTTTGATTTCTCTAAGGCATTCAGAAAGGTTACCTTTCGCTATTTAAATAGTTCTGTTGGAAACTCAGGCTCCCTCTTTAGTCAGTGGAGCCACCAGCTGGACATTCAAAACACGTGAACAGCCAATGCTTGATTATTAAAGCAAACAAGTTCTACAGCTGGTTTTTCCTCTCCTTTCCAGTGAATACAAAACAATTGAAATTAGGCCATCCTTACAACACAGCTTAGATCTGACTGATTAAAACTGGATTTAAACCAGTATGTGGATCACTCATCAGCAGTGTCCCCTTCTCTTTCTGACAGCTGGTTTTGGGGGATGTATGCTAATCAGAGAGCTCCGAGGTGCAAGAGCTTTTCAAACCCTTGCTCTCTAGGCTCCCCTCTCGGGTCAGGCAACAAACAACCAAAGTAGCACAGGGTATTTCGGCAGCTTAAAAAGTAAGTTTCTGTCCAATTACTTTTCTCTTCTCTCTGTTTATTATTCTGTGTGCCTGCACTTTTAAGAGAACAAATGCAAGCCCTCTTAGCTGTCCTGGAAAATGGATGATTTCAGCAAAATCAAGTACTGGTAAACCACTGTTAGCAATCCTTTTGCTCTGAAGCAGCACGTTTTAGTGCATCGCTCTAGGAAGCAGCTGTTTGCTACAGGTATGGGTGCTTCAAAAATGAAAAACAGTTTACATTTTGAGAAAATCTAAGGGAGCTTTCTACCTTTAACATTGCTTAGTAAACCTGTTCTCTCATATCAGAAAAGGCTTTGCAACAAAACATTTTAAAAATTCCTAAACAATCTACAGTACAAACAAATAATCAAAGCTTCCTTCTGTGCCTTCATTCTAAACTACATGTTTTCCCTTGCACTCTGTTTGAAGCATAAATTAGAAAACGTATGGAACACGTAGGTGACAGACATTTCAGAACACCGATGCGCATATACTGAAGGTGTAATAGAAATAACTCAGAGGGATACAATTGCATGTTTGTAGATTTCTTCAACGCCTTCTAGCAAATAGAGCTCCAACAGTGCCTGGAATGAAAAGGGAAAAGGTTTTTAAAAACTCCTCCCTTTGAGAAATCATTGGCTTTGGGGAGGGCTGGGCTGGGGCTGGGGTTTGTGGTGGTTGTTGTTGTCTTCAGCGAACACAACACTCACACGTAAACTAGGAGGTGGGTATTTCCCAGTTCCTCCTTCCTCTCTCCGCCACATCTCCTCAACTTGGTCTCCCAACTGGGAAACCATCCCATCGACCGTCAGGCAGTCAGAATCCCATTTTCCTCAGGAACAAAATGTAGCAAGGATTTGGACAGAGGAAAACACTAATTCCACCCTCTCAGTGTCACAGATTTCCTCCAGCCAAAACAAAACGAAATGAAACAAAACGAAACCAAACAAAATGCTCACAAGTCCAAGAAAGTAACAAACATACAAAGGCACGATCATGACTTGGAGTAGACTTGAAAGAAATTTCTGAGTCAGATGAAATGATCATTAGATCATTATGAATTATTAAAGGAGTTCTTGTGCTTGGCGGTTGCCAGAGGTAATTTTTGCATGTTTTAAGAGACCAGCCTACAGCAAGAACTTGATTGCCTAAAACAGATGTTTTTGTACCTGCTATTACAAATATTATTACCCTTTGTATTAATTACCTGATTTAGCAAGTTTTGGGTATGGGAATGGCAGTTACAGTTCGATGCTGAAAAAAAAACCCGTTTGTGATTTTTTCATTTATTTGGCTTCTCTGTTCAGTGTCTTCTTTCCTACTTCTCAGGCATCGAGCAAAATGCCTGGGAAGCGTGGAACATTATGTACACAGGAGTGCCACGTTGGCTATAATTCTTAGTATCGTAATATTCTTCTGGGTATTGAATCATTTTGATGTGCAGGAATTTGCATGCGTAACTCCTTACACATGATGTTGAGAATATACCCCTAAATTTTAGTGACAGATGGATGGCTCAGATTGATCCAATTTGCATGATGATGATGATGTGCTAATTTGAATAAAATGCATCATGCATGATGCAGAAAGGGTATGTTATATTTGTTGCTGGAGAGGAAATAGTCACATGGATGGTATCTCAAATACATTTCTTATACAGGAGTATGCTTTGTGAGGTGAAAATCTGCAGGAATGACAACACGTTGGTATGTAAGAGTTGTGTTAATAACCCATTCACAGTCCTTATGTGTATCTTGGATGGGTAAACCCTTTGCCTCAGTTTCTTTATTTGCAAAAAATATATCTAATTATTCAGTTAGACTTAATAACAGAGTGCAAATGCAAACCAACGTTAAATACCTTGCCATTAAACAAAACGCAGCCTATGGGGTTTTGATACTGATAAAATGGATAAATCACGTCATCCAAAGTTTAGTATATTTCTAGCTGAATTTATTTAATTTCTGGATAGATTTTTGGAGCTTTGTGTAACTAGGGAAGCGCACCACTGGCATGAAGATTTATTGCATCGCTTAACTCTTAAATGTCTGGCAGCGTAGTAAAGTCCACAGAGGGGAAAGAAGCGTAGCCAGCCCATTGGGAGGAGCTGAGGTGCCCACCCGGTGCGTGGGAGACCCGTGCGCTGTGACTTTTGCCATTCCCCCGAGTCCCAACGAGCACCCTGCCCACGCCCCACTGATACCCTTGGAGCTCTCCTACGTCCCGGGTTAACCCCAGTCTCCCAGGTGTCACATGGATGTCAACCACCACTCCATTTTATTTTGTTCTAAGGAGAGAAAAGCAAAATTTCAACTTTCTGCACAAGTGGGCAAGGTGCTGCAGGTCCGTACAGAAAATTTGTCATAACGCTCTGATTCCTTGGACAGGATTAGAGCTGACTCCTTTTGTCATGACTGGTACTTGTGATCTGGGAACAAAAGCTCTTTTGTACTTAGGCTGTGTTAGAAGTTTGTTGGGCCACGGTTGCAAACGTGTAGGTCAGGGAATAAAGCTAACCGTGCAATAGCTGTGCACCCATCAGAAGCGCCTGTTCACACCACCTGGAACATCAATGAAGTGTAAAACTGAGGATGTGGATGTTTGTAAATCGAGAGGTCACGGAAGTTTTTGTAGTGACAGCTTTTATTCTCCTGTCCTTCTCTTGTAGGTGACAAGGGAGCGGTAAAATATGTTTAAGCAATAAGAGCAAAGATAAATAAGTAGTAAACATGAAGTGGAAATAATTTTATAAAAAATACTGAAATAGAAATACAATTAGATGTTGGGATGTGTCTACCTTAGATGACTTATAAGTGGTGATCTAGAAGCAACCTTTTTGAATCCTAACGCATTATACGTGCTTAGGTTCCTCCTTTTCTAATTTCAATTAAAGCTTGTGTTAATCTGAAAGATCTTAACATTGTGCTTCAATGTTACATCAAAAATATGGTAACACTGCACATTTCACTAATGTGCCTTCTCAAATAGGAGTTGTATTTTGTCATATGGTGTTTTCTGTCAGGAAATAGTAGGTTTCAACAGATGAACAAAATGTTTTAAAATGTTTGCTTAAAAGAAATCCCAACAGAGGTAAAAAAATATACACATAAGGAGCCCATTTCAAGTTACTGAAATGCAGACAGGAGGGAAAAAAATCCTATGGGAAATCTACTTTTCAGGTATTCATGAATAGTATCTCAGCTTCTGAAATGGTTAGTAACATTGGTTTCCCAATGCAAAGATGTGAATCACAGCCCTGTTTCTGTTGACAAATGGAAATGATATGCTGATGATATCAGCCTTCCTTTCCTTTGCTCAGCTATGGAAATCAGATCTGTCATACCTGCCGGTATGGACAAGTGATTACAGCACAAGTGTGGGATGTGGTGTATTTTCTGAGCTGTGGGGAACATTGTGCCACTACTTACAGTCTAGTGTTTCCTAACTTTGCTGATCACAGGGGAAATATTTTTTCATGGGGAAAAAAATGAAAAGCCGTTTGTCTTCAACTGACTTGGCATAGTGAAGTTGGCAGGATCAGACATTTTTGCCTCACCAAGGAAGATGTTTTAGGCTGAATTGGAAAGAGCGAAGGTTAATGCTTGGAAGCAAAAGGAAATGCAGCAGCGGATTTGGTTTGATCTTCATTTGTGTAACATGTTTATTTGGTCCTCAGAAGTTGTTCTGTTCAGATTGAATGATTTTGTGCTGAAATAGACAGGCTATTTCATACGCGGGCTTGATGGGTCCAGAAGGAGGAGAAAGGAGTAATGTTTTCTGAGAGTGTATTTCCCAGTGGAAGAGCACTTCTGGTCCTGCTTAAATCCATGAGACTTGACTTGGTGTGGCAGGAATCATGTTCTTGAGTTGTACGGGCTGCCCAGTGCACTTAGTCTGCCTTTCACCAAGTTGGAGAGGAGGAACTCCATTTAGTAATACTTGCAGCAGGCAAAGGTATAATTTTAATTGTGATTTCTTTGAGAATAAACAGCTAATTTCAAAAATTAATCAGATCCTATGATCATTCTTCCAACCTTTGAAAATCTTGGGACTAAATGAAAGATAGTCTGCATGTTAACATCTGTTTTCTGGAAGCCAGTGTTATCACTTACTGAGCAAATTGGTTTGGTCAGGATGTGTAACTTATGTAAACAGACACAAAATAAGGAAAATAAATATATTTGAACTGGTGATACTCTTAACCTAAATAATTAATGTGTCAGTTTTGAGGAACTGTGGTGGGAAGTGTCAGTAAAACCAAGCATCTTGGTAGAGCCCAGCAGATATTCATACCAAACACATGACTTTTCCTAGGATTAATTGTTTTATTTCCCTTTTGTTTAAGTATTAGACCTATTGTTTGATATATTGCACAATTAAGATAAAAAGGAAGACAAATATTCAATGTTCAGGTAACATATGAATGTTGTCCTCTATTCTAGTGAGTTGAGAATGAATTTTATATTAGTAACATGCATGTCTCCATTCTCAGGATCCAGTATGACGGTTCTCTAAGTAGCCTGATCCAAACCAGAAAAAAACAGCCTAGCCTAACTCCTGAAGTAATTTCACATTATTCTCAAATTATCCGTAACCTTATAATCCCTGCTTTATGACTGCTGTGCACAATTACTGGTGTAGCTGTGAAGTCTGTTTCATTCCTTCATTTCAATTCAACAATGAAAAAATTTAAATTGTATGATTAATCAAGATACATTACCCAATCTATTTTGTTGTTATATCCTGCTTTACTGGCAGCTTAATGAGTGTTGTTAAGCATTTGCTTAAGTTATCCGATCAAAGCGTCTCTTGTTAGATTTTCAGCATCAGTGCTGTGCCAATATCTGGTCAAGCACTAATGCTTTGCTGTTTGAACTAGCAACAGAACTGCAACAGATGTTTATTTTCCTTTAACTGCCAAGTGCATGGAGAAGGGCTGAACTTATTAACTAAATGGTTTAAGTATAAGTTAACTCACCTACAAAGCGGTTTGGGTTCTTCTCAGGTCTTTCAGATTTGAATGCAAACAAGATGTTCTCTTGCACTTGAAAGGCAGGCTGGTGGGTAGATACGGCACGGTCAGATGCCTGGAGGAACAGGAATTATCCCCCTAGTATTGTTTTGCACAGGCTGTTTTCTAACACGATAGAAAACGAAATCTGTTCTCATTATATTTTTGTCACTACAGTCTGAAACACTCATCTCATGCGCTTCTCCACATAAAACCATCAAGCATTTTAAAATGTTAATCTTAAAAGGGATAATTTGATATAACCTATTTGTGGTTTCTTTGAAAATTAACTATTGTTGGGTTCTGTAGATTGCTTGTATTGTTTGCTTTGGCAAGTGCCTTATACCGAGCCTACAGCTAATAATACCACTTTATTTCTTCATCCTGTTACAAGGAGTTTTTCTGATATTGACCTAAATCTAAATCCTTTCCAGATGGTGAAAATTGCCTTCTGCTCCCTGTTTGTCTCCCTCACTAGAGACCTGAGATTTTGAGTTTGGTAAATTTGCATATTGCTCTTTTATTCCTTTGACATTTGATGGCTTGATCACCTTTTGGATAGAGGAGGAACATGCAAATTCTATGAAAGTATTTGCTGTTCTGCTAGGTAGGCCCTTACAAACACCCGATCTCCTGTGCTTTCCCCACCAGGGCATGATTCTAAGCAAGCACGTGGGGTACTCTCTGTGTTTTCTGTGCTAAAATAGACTTGTGGTTTCTGTCAAGGAAAATGCTATACATTGATGCTGTTATGTATCTGAACATCAAACTCTCATCAGCTGTCTCTTCTGTTGCAATTTTTTTTTTAAGGAAAGGAGAAAAGATACTGCAAATCATGCTAAAAAGGGTTTCCATTTTCTTTCTGCTATTATGTCTCTGGCAGAGTGTTTCTGCTGTCCGCTTTGTATACATGCTTTTGGGCATATCCTGTCACATGAAATGTTAACATTTGGTAGAGTGTTGTAAATTTAATCTGGTTTTCACATGGGATGTGGAAATTAGTAGGGAAATATATCTGTGTTTACCTAAAACGTTTTAGCATCAAATAACAAAGGTCTACTGATAGGGGAAATGCAGGGCAAATTCAATAAGAAATGCAGAAGGGTAGGATAAGGATTTGAAAACATTCTCATGTTGCACAATGCTGCGTTAAATCCTATTTCATAATGAAAGAGTAATGCAATGATAGCTGCAGTTGATGTCCCACAAGGTAGGCGATTTAGAAGCAAGTACTAGCAAGGCTGTCTTGTCAATACTATTTCATCCTACTGCCAGTTCTGAGGAGAAAATATAAGCCAGGTTAGGGTGTATGTACGATTGGTATTTGGCAAACGAATATTTTGCTGGTTTTAGCTGGGAGACAGTTAATGTTCTTCCCTGAAGCTGGTGCAGTGCTGTGCTTTGGACTTAGTATTAAAACAATGCTGATAACACACCGATGTTTTGGTTGTTGCTGGGCAGTGCTTGTACTAGTCAAGGGCTTTTCCAGCTTCCCAGGCTCTGCTGGGAGCACAAGCAGCCAGGAGGGGAGGGGGCACAGCTAAGAGAGCAGATTCAAACTGGCCAGAGGGACATTCCATATCATGTAACGTCATGCCCAGTAGGTTAACTGGGAGGATCTGGCCGGGGGAGGGAAGGGGCAATCATGGCTCGGGGACCAGCAGCGTCAGTTGGCGGGTGGCGAGTGGTTGTGTCATTTGTGTTTCTGGGTTTTTTTCCTCTTATTATTATCATTATTATTTTATTTTAATTATTAAACTGTTCTTATCTCAACCCACAAGTTTTTTTCCTTTTGCTTTTGCTCTTCCGATTCTCTCCCCCGTCCCACAGGGGTGGGGGGAGTGAGCGAGTGGCTGCGTGGTGTTTAGTTGCCGACTGGGGCTGAACCACGACACAGGTATAACTCTTCTTCTGTTACTTGCTGCCAAGCTTACAGTCGTTTCATTTCTGGATTTGATAGAACTGCTGTAGGAAATAACAGATCGGCTATGATGTTATATTCCAATTTTACGCTTCGTTTTCTCTGTCCATTACAATGACTGCAGTTGTTGTTTATGGGCATCCTAAGGATGCATAGGTAGGAAAGGTGAAGATAAGCAGTACAACAGGGACAAATGAGAACTTAACTCCATCACATGCTGCTTTTCTGATTTAAACAGAGAAATAAAACAAGAATTGCAAGCAATATCATTTTAGTTACTTCAATTGTTCTTCCCCTGTAAAATGTCTTTATCCCTTTTCTTCTCCCAGCCAGTTCCATTTCTTTACTGAGGATCAGATTTGAGCTTTGCGAACGCCTAAATCTTCCATCTTGAGTCTTCAAATGTTTTCTTGTAGCTGTAAGTGTCTGTTCAGATACACACTCAGGCAGAGAGCGTTATGAAACTGAAACTCCCTCATAAAGTGAAATTAAACTGTTTTGTGAAAATGCTTGGAATGATCATGGTCCACTTGGATCCAAGCTGGGAACGAAACTGCACATTATTGGCAGTGCTCTCTTGCTCTTTTTATTTGCTTTGTTTGATTTAGTCTTTTGTTCCATTTATTTGTGTTTGGTTATACTGAACTGTGCCATAAAAGAGAAAATGAGTTTCAATATTGAGCAGCTATGTTTCTGGCAGTCAGAACTACAGCAACATAATGAGAATCTCGTATATTATGTAATACCTTTGATTTCACATGTTCCCCCAGTGCTTTAGTAACTTAAACTTTAGAATAGGGTTGGTTCGGCTCCTCCTGGATAAAGCTTCCACTAGGATTGAATAAATAATATCCTTACAGGTTTAAGACAAAAAAGGAAAGCATATATTATTCAGATGGGAACTTACCAGGGAATTTAGAGGAGAAAGGGAATTTATTTCATTATTTAAAATTCAAGTAAGATGTTGCTCTCAGCGCACACATTCTGAAAATGCCACAGACAGTTTTTAACGATCATGGAAGCGCACGTTCTCATGGGATGTCTTTCCCAGCAACTGCGCAGAGCACCCATCCCAGCTGTGGGGCACCCAGCTGCTTGGCACCGGGGGGCAGGGAGGACTGCAGCCTGGCTACCTTGTGCTTCTGTTCAGTCCTTTAAAAGAGTGATATAAAAACCTAGTTGAGCATCAACTTCAAAGTAGAGATGTGCAAGCTGATACAGGTTGGGCTGAGAAGCGTAATAGCCGCAAAAAGGCAATGTATTACAGAAAGTGCTAATACTTAAGTATACAGAGGAGATTCCAACCTAAAATTAGGCTGAATTATAAAAGAATAGCAAATCTTTCTAAAGCTTCACATAGATTATTTTTCAATTTCTGACTCTTTCAGAACTGGAGACTGTACAACAGCCAGATCCCCAGCTTGACCTGCTATTATTTCCTTAAGAGCATTCTATTTGAACACAGCATCCTTCAACCATTCAACAGAAGACCTTGAACTCTGCTCCTTCTCATAGCAGGGGTTATGCTGAGAACACTTTTAATAACACTTCTTTTCATCTAGGGATGCTTCTGGAATATATATGCTACTAGTTTCCTTGGAGACTGACATGCAGTCAGCACAATGGCTTTATAGCACCTGTAAATCAAACTTCAAAAGAAGGGACTGTCCTTGCTAGTGGAAATGGCAGGCATGGTGGTGAAAGAAGAGTGTTTTGCTTTCTACTTGTCTTCCAGAGGATGAGATGGCAGTGGTCCCATATAGAGGTGGAGGTCTAGGGACTGTGAGATGGCGTCAGATGGTGAAGGCTGGCCAAACTGTCTGTGTAGCAGAGTTCAGACTGCCCAGAGATTTTATCAAAACATAGCACAGGGCCTCATTTAATTCGTGGACTACAAGGCCTTGTTTTGCAAATGGTTTTGTGGATGCAGCAGTTACAGAGTAACTACTGTCTAGATATGAAAAGATATTTTAGTAATTCTAATCAGCTCGAGCATCCCTTTAGCAATTTCTTTCATGCTATCACAGATCTTGCAGTCTTCCGAAGTCCCTTGTATCTAGCCTTCCTGCGTGAAGAGATAAGGCCCATTCACTGTGAGGAGAGGAGTTTGGATCTGTTTTCTGCAACCCAAACGCTTTCCAGCATGGTTAAGGGGTATGTCCTGATGGTTTCCTATTCCTTTCCCTTATGTCGATGTTTTAAAATGTTATGAGTTTTGGCAGTTAAAAATCTGGTCAACATTTAGCTTCCCAGATTTGCTCTCACACAGAAACAAAATTAAAGGATATATTTGCTTTTAGATTAGCTACAGATTCCAAAAGGCTGAAAATAAATAATTGGAGCCTCAACTGGGGAAGAGATGAGGTACTACAGGTGAGGGGAAAAGGCTTCCCATTGGGACAGACACATGGGAATTCAGTCTAACAACACTTGGTCAAATAACAATAATATATATAATCCTTACTATTCCCGCTTTAGAACCAGTGCTGTTCCTGCCGATGTCAACGTGCAAATTTCCTGTGACTTCACTCTGAGGGACAAGTTCTCTAGAGCAAATCCACAGCTAAAAATTGCCAGCTGTAGGTACAAACAATTTCACAAACATAACAAATGCCCTTCACAGTCTGTACAGATTCTGAGACCATGGTGCTCAAATGTTTGATTAGGTAGTGCTGGGGCTGCTCGTTGGCTGAGCCTGCTGACCGAGGAGGAGGTCCTTTTGACTGCTTACCCCTTGCTTTGTGAGGGAGGTGGGCAAGGGAACCCACACAGTGAGAGTAAATGGTTATTCCGTTTTATCATGGCCCTTCCAAGTGAAAATAGAGGGACGCAGTCACCTACTGTGTGATTTTATAATCCTTAGCTTCCGAACCTGGTACATTACCACCTACAACAATGAGCAAAGCTACAGTTGGATGAGATTTGATCAGATCTGATGTGTAGCCATAGGGCAGTCCTAATTCTTGTGTTGTTTCCTGCAGCCTTCCATGCTGTTAGGACAGAGCCATCTTTTCTGCCCTGCTCTCCTACCTCTATCAGCCACTGCTGAAAGGCTTCTAGGATTTATGCAGAAGGAATTAGTTTCATCCAGTAAAAGGCTTTATCAAGCCTGTGTGATGAAGTTGCATATCTGCAAAGTGAGTTAATCCTCACTTTGCACTTCCTCCAGCACATGGCAGTTTTCAAAATGCCTCGGTCTAGTTCATGTTGTCACTGAGTGGGTGCAGGTATCAGATCTTTTGTTAGCAGGTCACCTTTGTCTCAATTCCGAGCCTAGCAACTGTTCGGCCAGAGTGTTTTGGCCTACAATGCTATCCAAATAGCAGTGCTTCCCACGAATTACGCGAAGTGCATCGTAATTTGTAATGTACTGCGAAAGACCATCCAGGTCTCTCTTCTACATAGAGGACTATGTAGAGCCAGTCTACCAACACATACTCTACAACACCTCTTCTAACATGGTTTGGGGACATCTGGACACAGATCACGTAGCAGATGTACATCTGAGTGCTTGGAGACCCTTTAATGCCCTTTCGATGAAAGCAGCACGGAGAAGATCCTGGACCCCAGAAAGCCTCAAATACCCTGTACCCTTCTTGCAGCCCAAAAATGAGGCAATAGCAGAAGGTAGCCTGTAAGTCAGATGAATTGTTTCTCTGATTTCCGCATGCTTAGTGGCAGCCATTCCAGCTTCACAGAAACAACACGGGAAGCTCAGCTCAGCCTCTACCGAACCACCGAGCTGTCCCTCTTCACATACCCTCCAGATGTCATTCAGTCCTACATACTTTTGCTGCCATTTTATTTTTATCATTGGTTGCCGCAACAGTCAGTGAGCGTGCACACCCCACTGCTAAGAACTCTGGTGTGTGACACTTCCTAGGATACAACATTCCACAAGAAAAAAATAAAAAATTAAAGGTGCCCACCACAAAATATAGTGTTTGCAAGTCATTGACATAGGCTGAAACCATAAAGCCCCGAACACAGCTTGTTTATTACATGGAAATAAGACATAACTGATGGTTTGGAGAACCAATGAGTGTTGCACTGATGAAATGCAAAAAGCTCTCTAAAAATTAATTATGATTATATTGCCCCTGTGTCCTGATTTTGAAGCTAGATGAATCTGGGCTTTTTGTAAACTTCCGTGCACAGACTAAGGGTTTCTGCTTTCTAATCGGAACGACAACTTCTATTAGTCCCCTCCAAGTTTTGTGGTTGTTAGGTATGAAAATAATTAGCACATTATAGCACACGTGAAAATCTTTAAAGAACTGTAATTAAACATTCAACATGAAAGGGTTTTGTCTTGCCTTGATGTACAGGCTAAACTCCCGTTAGAATTAATAGAACTTACATGTGTTTGATGAAAAGAAGACGGGACCACAGTCTGTACGGGAAAAACTTGAAAGGAAGTAAGTTCCTTAATTATAAATAAGACGTTACATTAATAGATGTTACAGATATGCCATGAGAAAAAAAATCTGAAGCTCACGTTTTATACTAAGTAAACAAATTATTTTCAATTAACTACTTAGATAGTAGTAGCTTGTTTCTAATGTTTTCATTTTCATGTATTCATCTGTTTTGTAGTACCCACAGATCTTATCTAGGTGGAGTCTTTATACAGCAGCCTCAAGTATAACAAATATGTAATGAAATTACTGCCCCAAAGATATTGCAGTCTTCATGTTATTTATAGCCCAAGCAATCCCTAAAGATGACTAGAACACTGAGTTCCTAAATAAGTATTTGCTATCGATTCCTTACAAGCTTCAGTGAAACATTCAATAAACTAATTTTCCTTACTGGGTCTGCTTATATGAGTTAGCCACTAACATTTGTCCCTGTTTATTAATCAATATTACTAACGTGCCCTTGGATAATCCTGTATAGGGGGAATAGCATCTATCATTTAGCTCAAGGACGTCTATTACATATTAAAAGGTAAAGTGGAGAAAACAAATGCAGTTATTCTAATTGTCAGGGAAATAACCATTTTGATTCTTGCCATTTTTCCGTTCTGTGCTGCCAGAGTAAAACACTTCTTTCTCATCTAACTAAAACTAGCTGAGCAGCACTAATTCACAAAGGATTTCAAGAGTAAAGAGAATCTGTAGTGTATTTTGCAGGACGTGACAAAATAAAATTCTGGCCCTGAACAATTCTAAGTCATGAATTTCTAGAATCTGAAAATATTTTTCCATGATTGGAATCAAAATCTTGTAAAGATAGAACATTTCTGAGCAGTAAAAAACTGCTTGTCAATAGGTGATGACTAAAAGGACACTTTACTTCTGTAGTATGGAATACTTTTGATTTTTAGTATCTTGTGGAACAGCAATTCTTTTATTGCTTCAAATGCAAATGTTTTAATGCCACTACGGTTAATGTTGCCATTTGTGTGTGTATATGCTGATTTACATAATCCATGGAAGGACATCAAACCCGGACCCATAATCCACATGAAATAACGTACCAATTAGCAACACGATTTACCACGGTGGGACGTAAACGTATGATCCCACTTCGATTTTTGTATCAAAGGATGGCGCGGTGGCTTGATCTCTCTGGTGGGGCTTATCGGTGAGTTCCAGCTGGGCAGCGCTGACCCTCCGGACGCACCGAGGCGGCCCCTGCAGGGACGGGACAGGCGCGATCTGTGCCAGATGCGGGACTTTCACACGTGTTTGCGAAAGACTCTGTAAGGGACTAGAAACCTGTCCCGAGAGGGCCGGCAGGACAAGTTTCACCACCACAGCTCAATCACCGCGGCAACCGAGCGGGACGGGCAGGCCCCCGCAGCCGCCCGGCGAGCCCTGCCCGGCGAGCCCCGCCCCGCAGCAGCGCGCGCGTCCCGCGGCCTCTGGAGCGCGCGCCCTCCGCGCGTGCGCCGGGCCCAGCGCCGGCTGAGCGCGGCCCGGACCCTCTAGAACTTTCCAGCCCCCTCTGGTGGCGGTACTGGGCATGCGCGGCACCGCCGGGCGGGAGGCGGGAGAGGGAAACCAGTCACTGACTGTGCAACAGGGCAACGCTGTAAAAAGGGGAAACCAGCGGCGACCATGAGGAGTGTTCTGGGATGTCCCTCTGCTGCTGGATTTGGAGATACATCGGGCGGACCGCGCGGAGGGACGGACCGCGCGGAGGGACGGACCGCGCGGAGGGACGGACCGCGCGGAGGGACGGACCGCGCGGAGGGACGGACCGCGCGGAGGGACGGACCGCCCCAGGTCCGTGGTGGTAGCTATTGCAGCGCTCTCGTGCTCGCTTTTTCTCTCTTTTTTTCTCTCTTTCTCTGCTTTTCTCTCGTGTATTTCTCTTTGGCCAAATGAAGTGACTTGGCACTTTGATTCCGTTTTGAGTCTTAATTCTGTTCCCGAGAATGTAAAAGGAGACTGGTCACGATAACACATTGGAGTCAGTCAGAAGTTAAGCCCAGCTGCCCCCAACCTCCCAGAACTACCTGAGGTCGGTTGGAAAGCAAGGGGATTTAACCTCTGCCAAATTGTTCAGCCCAACAGTGGATCGTGACAGACTGGTGGGAGCAGCAACAAAGAAGCGGTTTTAGCAGCTTCTCTCCAGCAGGTATGCCCTGCTGCAAGGCCTGGCCTCTCTGCCCAGCGACTGGACTAGAAGCAAATAAAGAGGAAGCCTTCAGCTGCTTCTGTTTTTAAGAAATACCAGGTCAACAGTTGCTAAGCTCTTCCTGTTTCTATCTCAGGGTCTTTCAGAGAGCTTGACATCTCCGCGTGATGCACGTGTGGCTTTGGCTACCACACTTGCTGTGCCTCACAGCCTCGCAGTTAAATTCCCCTTTCTGCGCTGCAGCTGCTTTGTGCAGTGGCCATAAGCTGCTCTGTTCCTCCTGCGTTTTGCTGGCAAGATGGCTGTATGAGGGTGATGCTGGCGGCACACACCAGCTACGGGGCTGCTCCAGTCCTCCTCTACACCCTTCCCTGTTCCCTCTTGCTCCTTCTAGCAAGAGGTTATAAAAGGAGCAGGTTACTTGAGCAACTCTTCTCTAGCATGCAAGTCCTATCAAACCAGTAATATGATACACCTTAAAGTCTCTGTTCCCTTATGGATTATAGAGCTGAGACAGAACACCAGCAACACCACCATCACCACCCCCCAGCCATGACAAAAAAGATTCGATTTCTTTACAGCCAGCTGCCAGATCAGCCAGTAAGAGGAGTGTGTGCCACTGGGTCACTGAGGCCAGCAGTGGTCCATTTCTGAGCAACTCTGTCCTGTATAGAACCAAACCCGTTCCTGTTTTTCAAAAGCTTTCAATATTAGACATGAAAAAAGTGGTCAGTAAGATATCTAAAAAAGAGGTTCTCTCTAAAAGTGCTCAAGGAACTGAGCTTCTAAAATGTTAGTATTCGTGCCCTTCCTGCTGCTGGTTGTTCACCAGAATCAAGAGAAGCTAATTTGCCCAGTATTTGCTGGAGACAGAAAGTAGTACATGTAAAGTAAGAAGTCCCACCAACCATTCCTGAATTCCCACCAGATTAGATATTTTTTGTACCTTGTTTATGCTGTTAATTCTGATGCCAATTAACTGAACTGCATAATTCCTATTGATGCTGTTTTAAGTAATATTTTCCCCTCCGGGTATGCACATCTCGGTGTTGTGAGCCTTGGCCATTGCTTTTTTTGGTCTTATTCCATGGGATGACTCGCGTATTTATTTAACACCGTTTGGGATTTTTTTGCTCACACTGTGAGCATGTTTGCATTTAGCTAGACGTACAGATGGTGAAGTGCAAGTTAAACTGAGCTTTTTTTAAAAAAAAAAATAAATTGGGCCTAAATCATTGTGATGCAGAGATTCCCTGTCAGTACCATATGGTTAATGAATCTATATAGCTGTCAATTTTCAGTATGGCTATTGAAATCACAGCTCACTAGCTGACCTGCTTACAAGAACTGGCTCTTTAAAAGACAAAACTTCAAAAATGGATTTGGATGATGAACAGAAAGGATTTCAAAAACATTATTTTAGCAAATGGATTCATGACCCAAGGTACCACAGAGACCTTTTACGCTTCTACAAAAGCAGTTCTTATAAAAATTGCAAGCAAAACAAGCTGAAATTAAAAATGAAAAAAAAAAAATGGTGGTGGTGACTCAATGTTCACTACTCACTGCAGAGCAGGCTGTCAGAAAGCATTTCTTTCGAATCATATTCGGGTGCTACTTTTCTGGCTCACTGTGCCTTGTAAATGAAGAAGGAAACATGCGCTATATTCATAAGTGCCATGTTATTTAATTCCAGCAATGTCTGGAGTATTTGCTCAGCGACTGAGCCCTTTGAAGTGTTAGACCCTTGCTTAGTAGTAACAGTAGTAACGCATGAGAAAGTTGCTGGTGTTTTAGATATAACTGTGGGAACAAGTGGCACGCTTGAGCAATAATAATAACAGCAAAAGTAGTAGTTTATTATAACAGAAATGAAATATATGGCTCCTTTACATAGCTTTCAAACAACTAGAGAAGCACATACACAACACAAAAAAGGGTTTTAGTAGAAGGCTTGCCATGAAAATAATTTCAATCTGGTGCCATTGTGAGTGCTTGGCTAAATGAACAGGGCAACACGTAACTAGCCACCCAGTGAGCAAACATTAAATGTTATTTGTTGTGAGGAATGCAATTTGTTTCAGTACCAATGTTAGCTTTTTTCTAAAGCAACTTGATCGATATCACCTTTTTACATCAGAAAAAGAGAGTTGTAGTTCTGTGGTAGGCATTTGTTGAGACGAAATCTAACCTCTTCACATGTAACTCAGGCTTTAGCTATGAAAGTTTTTCCTGGTGGCTATCATTGCAACGTCTGCTCACACCTGGGGGATGTTGAGCATGGCAAGAAGCATCACCCATGTGGAGCAGAGAGAATTCAGAGCTCCTCCAGAGGAGGATCTGGGCCTCCTCAGATCAATTTTGCAGTGTCCTGCCTAGAGTAACAGGGAACTTCTTTGCTCTAGTTTCAGAAACTGCTTATCATTTTACCACAGAATTGTCGGAGATAATGTGCGGAATTTCCACTTTGCTTTTGAAAACTTGGCTAGTTTTTTACATTGGTGTTTGAAACAAAATGGCTCTGCTAACGACTTGTATGTTATGTTGGAGAGACAGTCAATGCCTGGGTAGTAATTGATACGTATTTCTTTAAAATTTTCCCCCGAGAACCCTATCAGTTTTTCTCAAGAGCCTTTTCTTTTTCCCCCCACACAAACTCTCCACCTCACTTGAATATTTTTGTCCAAAGTTTAGACTGTTGTCCACAATAGCCAACATGCTGGAAGACAAATTTTTAGGCAGTTTATTTCATTTTGTAAATTCAGCGTATAGATGGAAACTGCAGAACAGATGGAAGAAATGCTCTTACGGATTTGTAAACAGTGCAATCAAAGACATAGCTAGTTAGTGCCTGGCAAGGTTTTGGCTATGACTCTTGTCATTTGAGAGATCTCTTGCTAACGATGGGTGAACTGGTTTTAAAAGTGAGAGAAGAACTAGCTCATATAAGATTCTTCATAAGAGCTCTTAAATTCTTTTCTTGTTTGTTGCCTATTGTCCGTTACACCCTACTGAAGTTCTGTGCAGTGGTTTGGTAACAGATAGCAACGTGCCGCAATACAGACCAGCTCCATGAATGGAGTAATTTAGCACAGCCTGTTTACTACAGCGGAGGATGCAGCTCTGAGGACCTTTGGTCTGTTTTCTGTTTGCTTTAGTATTCCCCTGGTGGTGAACTGGGCTCCAGACCGAATATTTCAGAGGCTAATCTTCTCAGCCTCCCCTTCAGCACTATGGATGGTTGGGGTTTGGTAGGTTTTATTTAATTTTGTTTTCCAGTAATTTAAGATAAGTAAATTTAAATCTGGGTAATGCATGTTTGTGTGTATATATATCTATAGCTATTTATATTCAAAAAATACTAATTTGGGAGCTGTATTTTAGCCTAAGACAAGACTAGCATGCAAAGTGGAACCTGAAAGGTAGTATAGGTTAACCTTAAATTTGTTTGAATCTCATTAAGACTGAATGCACATTTTTTAAAGTGCTCTTGAACTTTGGAAATTGACTCTGCCCAATTCTCATCCAGTAACTTCCACACACAATGTACTCAGTTTAAAATTAAGGCATATTTTTAGTTTGTAGCTTCCAGGTTCTTTACAGTCGCTTCAGCACAAAAAAGTCCATCCGTCTTATTTTGTTTTTATTAATTATTACCGATAATCATCATGTCCCTGGTTAACTGTGGAGCTACGTTGTCTTCTGGTCTCAGTCCCTTCTTATCAGTCTGTTCTCTTTAATGAAAAAGCATTGATGTAATTAACAGGGATTTAGGAAAAATAATTCTACAGCTCACACATGCAGACACCGCCCCCCCCCCCCCCCCCCCCCCCAAGAAGCTAGCTCTGAGCAATATTGGTTCTACAGACATAAAGGCAATAATAAGAGGCAGCAATCAGCCATTTCAGGCTGAGCAAGCAATTGTGAGAGATTGGAATTGGGACTCTAAAATATGTGTGTTCTTAGCAGAATGCAAGGGCTTCCTGAGGATAGATAATAACAACTGCAGATGTGGAGCTGCAGAAGAATAAGTTTTCTACAAAGATGTTCCAGAAGAGCAAAACTAAAATTCCTGGAGGTGAAATACTTCTCCTCAGACAGTTTGCCTGACATGTTCATAAAGCATTGTTTACTCATTGAAGTTCCTTTAGCTTAGCATTGGAGGCTGGTTTAGTTCCCCAACACTTCTCTTGAGATTAAATAAATATATTTTGCAGAGTGGTTTTTAAATACCTGAGCAGCAGGATCTCAAGAAGTTGTTTCACTTATTTACTTAACTGAAGTTGCTTCAGTTACTTAGTTTTGCTTTTGCATTACTTAATTTCATAAGTTTACTTCTCCCCAAATCCTTCTTTGCCTGCTTCTGTTTCTGTTAAGAATATATGCAAATGGAGCACATCTAGGATGTTTCATGGTGAGAACCTCATAGGGACTAGTCTCTTATTTACCTGGCACAAAGCATGATTTAATCATAATCTATGAAAACAATAGTTTAAAGAAAAGCCTTAGTGCTAGTGTGGAATTTAGCAAAAAATCTATTCTTTTGGTTTGAGAACTGATGCCTTTTTTCATGAAGAGTGTGGTTTAAAGTATTCATCTAGTGCTTAAAGAATTTCAGCTCCCTTGGTCTGTGTCATTGCTCTAAATACATGGATATTTCTTTGGTATGATGGTGAACTTTGTTCCTTATGGATTACAATGAACTCTGTATGAAAATTAAGTGAAAGAGCCTTTTTACTGGTGTAACCATTTAACTTTTTACAAAAGGCTTTACCATTCTTTTCAGCAAACACTTAAAAAATTTGGTAGAAGCCTATGCATTCAGACAGTCAATGTTCATGGCCTGTTTTCTCCAATAGTGATTGAATTGTGGTTGTTTGTGGGGTTTTTTTTAACCGTTGATGCCAGTTCTTTTGGTTTCAGGAACAGTTATGCATTACTTCAATCTAAACCACAGATTCTGATACATGGCACATAGGTATAACCTGTAATGTGAATTCTCTGTGGTTATAGGAATGTCTCATAATGGGGAACTTGCCCTTTGAGAGGATAATTTTAATCTTCCTTCCAACCAAATTCCTATTCTAGGTCTCCAGAACGGTTGCACACTGATGGTCTTAAAATGATTCTTCTCCCCCCATATTGGGGAAGTGGCTTTCCCTGTGAAATCTACCTCCTCTTCAACATACTTGCAGACTCATTTTGTCTCTTAAAAAAAAAAACAACACTGAAACAAACCCCAAGCACCCACCACAACCAACAAACCACAGCCCCCACCGGCAACAAAAAAGCAACAAACCATGCAAAACCACCTCCCCACAAAAAACCAACCAAACAAAAAAAACACGCACCCACCCACCATCAGCTTCTCCTTTGGCAAGATACTCTTCATAGAAGGTTAGTGCTTGCTGATAAAAGGCAAGCAGAAGCTGCTTATGATCCATCTTCAGTGCCTGGGCTTCAGAAGTTGCTTTGACTCTCAGCTTCTTCCTTTGGGCTCTGCAAATAATGGAGCAGTTATTGCTGTGCTAGGGCTGTCTATATTCCACACTGGATATGTGGAAGGCCATGGATGCATAGCCTTTGCCCATGGAAGCAAAAATGCCAGCATTGCTACTGTCAGTAGTCTTTTATGCTGAAATAAATCTTTGGTTCTACCACTCTGACACCTGAGCTTTGGCTTTCTAGTTTTATCTGACTTCACCACTGACTCTGAGACTTCCTCTCATAAGGGGTGAACTGTGTGGGACCACACTCTGTTTTCTGCTGCTGAAAAAGTTCATAGTAAAATGTCACAGTGGAGGTTTTTAACAGAAGTATCGTTCAATGTGATGAATAATAGAAACATCACCGCTGGGAAGACAACAGCACTAGAAAGGGTGCTCATGTTTAAAATGGAAAAAAAATCACAGTGAATGCAAATAGCATTTATTGGAAATGGGGAGTCTTAGCTGTCTTGTTAGGCATTTCTTAAACATGAGAATGAAATAACTTTGTCATTGTTGGTCTTAAGATGTGAAGGTTGAAAATAATTGAGATAGAAAAATATCCTAATACAATAACTCTGGTATTTTCAGCACTTGTCATAGTTACAAAGAATTAGACCAAGTAAGGAATTAAAGCTCATAACTAACAAGCAAGAACACCCAAAAGGCAGGAGCAGAGTTGAGAGATGCGGGAAGCTTGGAGAGAGATGTACTAGGACAGAACAGGTCCGGATGGCAGTTTTGTACTCTCTGGGATGGAAGTACAGCTAAAATGGTTGGCTAGGGACAGGAGACAGAACTATTCAAGGACAGAAAGGTAGGTCAGACAGAATTATTCCAGAAGGTGAGAATTCTAACAGCCAGGGGAAGCAGTGCTGCTTCTCGAGTAATTACTCTTTGGTCACTGAGCAGCACTGCCAGGCATCCTGCAGCAGGGGTATGTAGATTACTTTATTTTGTCTTTGGATTAGATGAAGTCATCAACAGCACAGAAAACCTTTTCATGTTGGAAACAGTGGTGCTCTTTCCTCAAAAACTCCCGTCTAGTGCCCCCCACATCCCACATATTGCACGGGTTTTTTATTATTATTTTGGTCAGCTCTTCATAATTTGTGCTACAGTGGAAAATCAACAGCTCAGATTGCTGTCTGTAAGAGAAAGGGGGGTCAGCTCATGGTCAAAAGTTGCTTATTTACTCAGCATTTCAATTTAGAAGTGTTATTGCTGCCAAGAGAGTGAGTTTTCTAAGAATATTCACATTTTCTTTTATGATTCAATTCTTCTAACACCTCTGTGGCTTAACCCCAGCTGGCAGCTAAGCTCCACCTAGCCACTCGCTCGCTTCCCCCTGGTGGGATGGGGAAGAGAATCAGAAGAGGAAAAGTGAGAAACCTTATGGGTTGAGACAAAGACAGTGTAACAGGGAACGCAAAAGCTGCGCACACAAGCAGAGCAAACCAAGGAATCCATCCCCTCCCCCCGACGGGTAGGCGTGGCTCAGCCACCCCCAGGGCAGCAGGGCTCCATCACGCCTAAAGGTGACTGGGGAAGGCAAACGCCATCCCTGCCAATGTCCCCCCTTCCTGCTTCTCCCCCAGCTCCGTGTGCCGAGCATGACGCCGTGTGGTGTGGGAGAGCCCTGAGGGCAGTGGGGGTCACTGTCATTGCCTGTGTCCCCCCAACCCCCTGTGCCCCCCAGCCCCTTGCTGGTGGGTGGGGTGAGGAGCAGGAAAGGCCTTGGCTCTGTGCAAGCCCTGCTCAGCAGGAGTGAAACCACCCCTGGGTTATCAGTGCTGTTCCCAGCACAAATCCAAACCACAGCCCCATCCTAGCTGGTGTGGAGGAAATTCTCTCTATCCCAGCCAAAATCAGCACACCTTGAACATGTGAGGCTTTTCACAGGTACAAACCAATGGACAAGATCCCCATTTGTCTACTGGCTGAAACATGCCTGGCGCTTTAAGAATTATTTGCAAAAAAATGTAACTGGCAAAATACATATTTCTTGCAAAATGTCCTTTTTAAGCTGAGGACTAGTTTGGGAATGGAAGAGTGGTTTTCACTGCCAATTTCTATTGGTTTTTAAACACACTAGGGGTGGTTATTCTTCTCTCGGTGGATATTGAGTGAGAAGCAGTGGCAAGTAACACAAGGTAAAAATGTCTGTGTGACACCAAGCCAAAAGTGCGTGTGCATATATATCTTAAGCTGCCTTCTGCTCTGCGAGGTTAACTCTTCTTGCCTTTCCTGCAGAGAAAACCTGTGCCATTTAGAAGGTCTGTCCAACGCTATTGCAGGAAAATTTTAATGGATAGATCTCTTTTTCCTGCTTCCCCCTTTCCCTGTGCAAACCCCACCCCCAGGAGTAACTACCGTAGCTTTTCAAATCTGTGGCCACAAAAGTACCATATTGCATACTGCGAAAGCATACTACATTTATAAAAGTATAATGTTAAATTTACCTTGCAATATCCATGGAATTTTCTCTTATACTTTGTTATTCCTCATACTGGAAAATTCCATGGTATATCTTCAAAGGCTCCTGTTAAGAGAGAGGACATTGATATAATTTCTGGTTAGGTGACAACCAGCGGTCAGTCAACACAGTGACATTACTAACCTAATGTCACTCTGTAGAGAGAATCCTCATGGAGTGTGTCATTAGAGACAAGTTTTGCCTGTAGAAGTGTTTTTACAAAGAATGCTTTTGTATGCTGTGAATAAGTGACATAAACACATCACTGGTGGGTGACTTAACAGTTGACATGGTAATAAATAATGTGGAAATCACTGTCAGGGAATTCTGCATCATTTGTTGCACTCATGTATGTGACACTGTGTTAGTTTGTTACCCTCTGGCAGGAGTAACTTAGAGACCTTTCTGTGTCTAGCTTTGTGACTACCCTCAGTCGTCTTATTAATTGTGCGTTCCTTGTTTCGTGCTGCATCTTAAGCTGGACAGATACAATTACACGGTGAGATTTTTAATCCCACTTGTGCTGTATTATCAGTATTTTTTCATTGTTGAGGATTCTTAATTTTAGGTCAAAGACCGTGTTACTCTGACTTGGTCAATGGTTAGCTAGTCAATTTTTGACAGCAAAAATGATTACCTAGACTGAAGGTCAATACTACAGAAGTAGTAGAGCTCACATTGCCCTGTCCTAATCAATTGAACTATACTAGACAATTCAAGGTTGTAATAATACTCAATCATGTTTAAGATGTAAACAAAGTGGAATTTGGGAATTAAGCTACATAACTGTGATGGGATAGATAATTCTGTGTTTTATTCAGGGGTGTGAAGAAAGTGCAAGTAGACTGCCACTGCACCCTGCTGTAGACTGTAATTGCACACAGGCATTGGCCAAAGACTGACAGCCCTGCCAGTATGTCAGTGTGTCGCCACCAGCTGCGGTGGAATTCCTACTAATTTGCACCGGCACGAGTAAAGGGGAATTTGACCCACATTTCTTGGTTAGTTAACTAGTCTGCTACTTAAAGGCTGTCACCTGCCCTGTTGAATTCGTTGCTGCTGCACAACAGTAAGAACTGCTGTTATATTTTGTTCCCGCGGTCTTTCATGACTAGTTGCTTGTTACTGCTCTTGGGTGTTAATCTACGGTGGGCCTCAGTTAACTTCACAGCTGCCAAGGTGAAAATATTGCTTGCAAAAGCAATTCTGATGGTTATGAAAGAGCAGTCACTTCTTTTAAATATATTGAAAACTTCTAATTTCAGTGGAAGTACAGCAGTTTACTTCAGCTGAGAATGTGGCTAATTGTTGTATTTGTGTTCTATTTGTACAATCAGAAATGATGCTGCAGTACCGTGTCTCGGGGAGAAAAGCCATCCACGGGAAACTTCCATGCAATATTCCTTGAAACATTGTCAGAACATTGTTTCAACTGTTCTGTTCTTTAAGAACCACATGTTTCAAAGACCTCTCTAAACTTTCTAATCTGCTTATGTGGAGCTTTGTAGCACTTTACATTACCTGACTTTTGTGTAGAAGATTCATTTAAAGCACACAAAAATAGAGGGGGTTTCCCTTTTTTTACCAGTGACTTTCTTCAGGATCCTGTGTTTCACTAGTTTTAATACTGTCTAGGCATCGCTGTTTATCTCTTAAAGCTGGCTCTGATAGATAGCTTGCTGCAGACAGATGTAGATTACTTAAACTTTTCCCTACTAGTATTTTCTTACAGCTTTTTATGTTCACTGCGAAGTCTGACTTGGACTCAAACCTAGAAATTACAAGGGTCAAGGAAGTCATCAGCTGACTGTCAGTTTTACGTATGTGTTTGCTGAAGCTCGCTCTCAAAATGAAAAACAAATTCTTTTCCAGGTATCCCGCTTAATAGTCATTTGCAAAGCAGTAAAAATAGATGCCCTGTTTAGAAATTAAAATAGCTCCAGAGTCTGGCCTGGCTTTACAGACCAGCCTGCACATGAATCTTCAGGTAAACAGAATAACTTAAGTAAACATACTTCTCTGAATGGGTAAACTTCAAAAAATTAATTATAACCACAATGTGATTTGAAATTTTTTCATGTTGTTAAAATAGTTGATATTCATACCTTAAACAATGATACTTGCTCCAATCTCTTGCCCAGTTTGCTGTTACTCAGGGACTCACTTAATTGTGTTGCTTTGTCAAGTGTTTTCTCCCAGTTTGTTCTGTAAATGAAACCTATAGTGTACAGCCTTGCTTATGTCTGTAGTGTCTTGCCTATATGTGAGGCTTTATTTATATTATACTTTTCTTTCCTCTGAGAGATTAAATCTGTGACAATTAAAACTGATGCCAGCTTTGGTCTGTGGGTTAGCTGAGGTGTTTGAAGTATGCAAGGGGAGGTGATACACCAAGTGGCCAAGCTGCCAGGTAGCCTGTTCATTGGATGCTGTGGGCCTGGGTTCCAGCATCCATCAGAGGAATCAGAGGTCTCTTAATCCCACTCTTCCCCACCCCACCTACTTTTTGTGGAAGTGATGGGGAATGTTTGCTGGCATGAGTTTCATGTGGGAGGCATATATTGTAAAATATCACTTTAAATTGTATAAGAAATTAAACGGGAACAATTACTCGTGAAGTCAACATCAATTTTAGATTTAAGTCTGCCATAATTTTGAGGAACTCAGGTTTTTTTGTTTGTTTCCTTCAATATGGACTGGAGGTGGAGTGATAAATGTGAACTTGTCTATTATTGGGGAGGGTAATGTCATATTGCCTTGAAACTACGTAATGTTCTTTAATTTGAATTATAAGCAGATATTATTTCTGTAGCTATGATTTGGTCTCCTTCCCACTATGGATGCAGTATGTGAAGACCCTGAATCTACCTGGAAAATCACATAATAGATCAGAGTTAAGTGCTTTGTTACCTTTCACAGAGACTTCTGCATTACATTCAGTCGTCGTTCTTCATTGTGTTGCTGTGGGTTGTGGTTTTTTTTTAGTACTGTGAAAGATTCCAGCATGCTTTTTAGCCACTGGTGAAACTGGTTAAGCTAATTAGCGATGAGTGGTTTTGGTTACTTGGATTATTTATATCTTTCACTTATTGTACAGATATAAACATAAAAGCCTTTAAGCCTAACACCTCTGTAATAAAAGGATCTTGATTTAAGTAATATTTTTAAGATGGGGCCTCCGTAGTTATAAAGGAACTCAGGGGTAAGAATTGCAGATGATTCTTTTCTGTTCTAATAGGAGCTCTTCTAATTTTTTTGACACGGTTGTGGTGCAATCATGCAGGCAGGTGCAGAGTATGCTGGCATGTACATAAGGAACCCATTTACTGAGTCACTGTCACTTTAACAGCAGGGAGCTTGACTCCCTGAGGTGCCTCTAAAGCATTTTGGGATCACTGAGTCAGGACTAAATAACACCCAGCTGCGTAAGAACAAACACCTGTCAGATAATGCAGCTAATAGCTGGCTTAGTTATCAGTGCCCTTCTCTATCTGCCTCCTCTTCCCCCTGTCTTTCTGAATGTATGATGCATTTCCCACAACGTCATGTTTAAAAGCCTCAATAATCCTGTAATGGCAGCTGATGGACACCTTTTATATGTTGATTCCTTTTTGCCGCGGTTTCAGAAAGATGGTGAAAGTTTGCATGATGAAATCTTTGTTTCAAGTGAGAGACCTCAAAAGACCCCCCCTGCAGCGCTGCGTCCAGCTCTGGGGTCCTCAGCACAAGAAGGACGTGGACCTGTTGGAGCGGGTCCAGAGGAGGGCACAAAAATGGTCCGAGGGCTGGAGCCCCTCTGCTGTGAGGCCAGGCCGAGGCAGCTGGGGTTGCTCAGCCTGGAGAAGAGAAGGCTGCGGGAAGACCTTGTTGCAGCCTTTCCGTACTTAAAGGGGGCTAATACGAAAGACGGGGACAGACTTTTTTTAGTAGGGCCTGTGGTAATAGGACAAGGGGTAACGGTTTTAAACTAAAAGAGGGTAGATTTAGACTAGATATAAGGAAGAAATTTTTTTATAATGAGGGTGGTGAGCCACTGGCACATGTTGCTCAGAGAAGTGGGAGAAATCTTTGTTAGAATGGCTTTTTTTGTGTGTGCAGGTGTATTTCAGGTAGGATTTCTATTCTTTGGAGGGGCATAATTCTAACAGTCATCATTAATGTAATTGCTTCTGGAAGAAATGTCATCTTTTTCCTCTGTGAGAATGCAACTATGGCATTAGTGTAATTGCTTCTGGAAGAAATGTCATCTCTTTCCTCTGTGAGAATGCAATTATGCAACCGATTTTTTTCTGTGAGTGTGCCCATTTCATAAATATGTCTCTTCTTCATGCCTTTAAGGTCAGTGACACAAAGGCATGAAGTTGCAGAGCATGAGCATGTCCACAGGAGACCTGTGAATATTCATATAGAACTTTATAATATGTTTCTTGCTCAACCAAAAACCTTGCGTGTTGCTAAAGGCCTGCTTACATGGGGAAGTACTGCTGCTGTTTTTAAAGGGAGTTGGACCAAACCTCAAGACTGTTAAATAGCTGCTATTGTTCCTTATTAGTTAACACTGGTATAGTGTTTTAAAATACCCATGTGGCTCCATAACTACAAACATTTTATTACAGGATTCTGTACTCCAAATAAGATTTCTTCATCCTGGAAGGTAATTGTGCCTAAAAAGAAAAAAGAAAATCAAGTTCAGGGATAGAATATAAACTTGTATGTTTAACCGTAAAGGTCCAGAATGGCCACACTTCTACACATAATTAACTTTACTTACAAGTATGCCACAAATTCAGTGAGAGTTTTTTTCTTCCATGTCTTCATTTAGCCCATTCTGTTGCTTCCTTGTCTCGGAATGTTTAACTTCACAGGCTATGCTTCGTGGAAGATAACATTGATACTGAATTCCATATAACAATCTATAATATAGAACAGACCTAATTAAATGTTCAAATAACTGATGCTGTAAGGTAACTTGGCATGTTTGTATTGATCTAAAGGTGATGACACTCTACTTCATAAACAATGCTAATCCAGAAATCTTTAAAGGACTTTGGTCCCCTCAAAGGAGATTAAAGACTGTCTAAATATGCTGTGGTATAGCATAGGTAGGAGAATCTTTCAGATAACACTGGGTCACAAACTAGTTCCAGATGTGCATGTTCAAGGTAATACTGACTTGCTTTTACCACATTGTTTCAACATGTTTTCAGAAACCGTGAATACTGTTGGCGTCCAACTTACCAGCCTGCAGTTGTCAGACTTATCAGTCCCATATATCTGCACTATACTCACTAACCTTTATATAGCTGGCCAGTCCTGAATGTAAATTAAGACTGCCTTTAACTTCCAAGCCTGCCTTTGCAGTTAGAGTGACTTGCATCCTTGCCCTTGCCCAGGGTACAGGTCAAACAGCTTGTGATCAGCTTTTTGTGAAGTTGCCTCAAACATGTTTCCTATTTTCTAGGTATACAGGCAGCCCTGATTCTGGTACTTGCCAAGTTTTGAGTCAGTTTGCAATCTTCCTGCTGTCCGAGCATAGTTCTGTGTAATATATTTATCTTTTCATTTAGTATATTTTTACATCCTGCTGTATCTGGGTGCAACAGGGTACTGTCAGCTTTGTCAGTTTGATCTTCAGTGCTGCTATAAAGTACTTAATTCTTGGCTAACCAGACTGCTTAATTAGCTGAGTATTCTTAACTTGGTAAATTTAAATAGAGGGGTTGTAGCATCCAGTGTAACTGTGCTTAAGAAAACTGCCTTAACTATTTTAAGTCTTTCGTATCAAAATTTTATCCAGACTGAAAATCTGTCAAGGTTCAGTCTGAATCAAGTCAACATAGGTAATGCTTAGGCTAGGCTTTTTCTCTGCTCTGTGCTAAAATACTGTGTGCAGTTCTTGAATTTGGTGTCTGATTTGCAGTGCAGAAAGCGGGCAGCTTTGAGCAGACCATAGGCAAATGTGCACAGCATTTGAAGGGGAGGAATACCTTGCTGTCGTCCTGTAGAAACACTCTCTGGGAAATGAGAAAGTGGCATTAATGGGTTCCAAGAGACATGATGAAACCATGTTGTTCTGCTGGCAGAAAGGAGATGGCAGTAGGAAAGATCAGATGGTGGGTGTAAGCTAAAAGGTATCGCATGACGTTTGACAGAGTGGAAGGCGTATGTTGTAGACTCATGGAAGCAAAGAGGAAAAAGCAGTCAGGAATCCATTGTGTGTAGGTAATATGCTAGCAGGCTATGATGATCCCATTGAAATGTCTTGTACGCCTTCTGGATAAGTTTTCCTTTGTAGGTTCTACTAGTTTCCCATCAGAAGCAGGGCTTTTCCTTCCTTGGCACCTTTGCCCTTCAGTCCCAACAAGTGTGTTGCTACCTGGCCTCTTCATACCCGAGTTCAAGGCTAATCCTGGTTCCTGTCTAATGCTTGTTGACTATGTCTCAGCTCCCCAGAGGTACTTTGGCATCTGTCCTGCAGCTGTATCCTGTTCCATATCTTTTCCTTCAAATACATGTCAATAAGGGGTTTTGTACAGTTAGGTTTCAATAAGCAAAACATATCTTTAAATTTAAATCCTCCACAGAGGCTTATTCTGTAACAGCAATAATGCAGGAGAGAATAAATGTGCCTCTGTGGCAAACTGAAGTCTGCTAGGCAATCCCCTGGAAAAGAGTCTTATTAGTGCTTTTGGAATAAAATGTTGCCTTTACTGTGACAGAGCTGTGAACTTGGAATTGTAAGCGGAAACCAACTGTGTTTGTAGGACCTGGGAATTTCAGTTCTTAACTCATGGTGACAAAGGAAGCAGGACTGGGTTTTCTGGGAGCCAGTGTGTCGTGAGCAGCTACATGCCATTACTAATAAAAGGGCCTAAAAGGGGCAGGAAATAAAGCTGATAGGTCAAGTGACTTTCATTTCCAGGATCATGGGGAGTCTAACTGGGTAGTTCTGGGAAATCAGGCTGGTAGTAATGCCTATGATCATCTGTAGCTAATCTGCAGCCACTGTGATGCTTTGGAGTTAGAACATTTTGCTCTGTTGGTATGAAAGTAAAAAGATCCCTCTTTTCAGGGTGGAGTCTGGGATCAGCTGTTACAGGACACTGCACCTCGCCCCGCCTCTCCTCCAAGTCATATTATAATGATAGCAGTATATTCAGGGCTATGAGTTTCAGTGTTGTGGAATTTAAGTGATGTGTCTCTGACAATCCCACAGACGAGGTGAACTTTTCACAAACAGTTAATCCTAACACAAGTTACCAGGCATCTACTGTGGCTGGCTGGGCACGCATGTGAACATTGACTGAAATGTTGTGACTTCTTACTCATGCAAACACACCTGTATTATTGTCATTATGCCAATTAAAGAGTTCAAGATGCAGAAATCATTTATGTTCAGCATGTGCACACCTTGAAATCTCCCAAGTGCTACAAACTGAAGGTATCTTCACTTCTGGAAAGCTGCTAGGTAAAGACATTATGCAAAAAGCGAGACATGAACTTAGTCTTGATCAAGGCTCTGGGCTCATGTATTCGCCATGCTTGGTGAGACACAATTTTTTACCATTTTCTGATATATTCTCTGTGACACATAATCATTGATTTGTTGTCTACTATTTTCAGGATTTAAAGATACATAGTGAATCTTAAGAAATAGTAAGAGTTGAAAGATGCCACTTCTATCAAACTTGGTATTCCACTGGTTAGTAATGCTCTTCCTCAATTTACCTTCCAAGTAAGAGGCTGGTGCATTGGCTATAGGCCCCAGCTCATGCTGGGATGTGACCGTGCTTTTGGAAGAGTCAAGTTTAAGGTGTGACACTAAGTTACTGTGCTCCAGAAACAGATAAGAGAAAGGCAGTGGAGAGGTGCACAGCTCTTACCTAATACACCTGCAGAAAAGCTAGAGCTGGGCTCTGAAGGGGTTTGTACGCTAGGGAGGTGTTGGCTTCCCAAATTCTGTGCCGGAAGGTGTCTTGTAGTGAAATGGTAATTGCATTGTGCTGCGTTTAGGTGGTGGCTGGAAGAAATAGAGGCATCCCCTCCTGATACAGTTGCTTTGCACAGGAGTTTAAAATAGTGGAGGTGTCCTATCTGTTGCAGGGTGATGTTGCATCATAATGCCCTCTTTGAGTTTTGCTATGCAGTAGCATTGCTTTTCCTTGGCTTGATCTTCTAGAGAAAGTGGATTTTCTTGTTTTGCCTCAAAGGGATGTGTTGTTTTATAATTAACTGAAAAATTAAGATGAAGAATTTAAATCTGTGATTCCCTTATCATTAAGAATGTGAGTTTGTATTGGTTTAAGTATGACTTTTCAAGGAGATAGTGAATTGGTAGTGCCTGTTCTGCAGTGGGGTAGAAACCCATGTAGATGACTCTCGTTTCACCCTCTTACTACTAACTGCAGGGTGACTTAGAAAGCTTTAACCTCTCCTCACACTTCTTGTAGTCTTACATCAAAGTCTATTCCCAGCCGTGCTAAGTAATACTCCGTTTTATCCAGATATGAGTCAGGCTTATTCATTGCACTTATTCTTTAGTCTTTCTTGACCTGTTTCAATTTTAGTCAGCAGCAGAGTTATTGCCTACATGCTGATAGCTCTGTTGTCATTTTGCTATTGACTTTTTATTTTTACTAAAAAACCCCACACCCAATCTTTTGTATTAAATTTCATTTTGAAGCCTTGAAGTATTTCCCCTGAACATCCGTACTAGGAGTAACATATGTGATGTGCAGACACCTGCATCCAAATATCTGAATTTGCTGGCTGTTAGATATTTTCATTTGTTTAAAGAAAATGTGATGCAGTTGCTTAGCTTTTTGAAAAATTAAATTAACGATGTCAACACAGAAAAAGTGCTTCTGTTTCAGCTTAGCAACTTGTTAAGCTAATGGGACTTTTTCCTAGTGGTATTCTTCATAGGTATTCTCAGCATATCCCACTATAAAGTCCCATGGAACCGTTATAGAGTGTGCTGCAGATGTTTATTGCCAATATGATAAATCGTGTAACAATGCTCAGAAATCAAAATGGACTTCCTAAACAAGTTTAAATCTTACTTTAACAAAAGCTCTCCTGCAACCCTCAGAAGCAGTAAACAAATCTTCTCACCATTCCATGCACATTTAAAAATAAAAAAAGGCAACTGTGTGATTTATTTTTTTCCCATGACATAACTTGGAAATTATGCAAGTGACCTATTTAAGATTTTCTAGGGTTTTTCTAGGATTTGCATAATGCAAAGCGAGGTAACTATTGTATAATGAAGCATGATAAGGCAAAGTTCATCAAGCACAAGGAATTTTAAAAAAAATGTCGTGTGTGAAAGGTCACAGTTTTGAAATAAATCATGCCTGTTTACATTATTCGTTTGCTGTGATCACACTGGCACATTTGTGATGGCAGAGATGATGTACTAATTCATCTGTTGGGACTTGTAAGGAATCAGAAGAATTTCCTAATTTCAGAATAAAACAATAAGACTCTCCTCGTGTGTGTTTATGCATTAGCAGAAAACACCACTAATAGGAGAGTTAAATCAGCTTCATGTCCCTGGTATTTATAGAGAGTAGAATCTTTCTCCACGCCTGTTCCAAAGCAGGGTCTAATAAGGCATGTCCACTTTGGAGGTCATGTGCCCTCCTGCTCCTCTTCTGTGTTCAAACCCATGGGCCAGATGGGCTTCACTCAATGATGGTGAAAGAGGTTGCCCATGTGATTTTGCAAGGCTGGAAAATCACAGTTATTAAGGGAGGCCCCTGACAACTGGAGAACAGCTAAGATTACACCCATCTTTAATATTAGAGGGAGGACCTGGGGAACTAAGGTTGGTCAGACTTACTCTAGTCCCTGGGAAGGTCATGCTAAACATCTTTGGAGTGCCAGCTACAAGCACATAAAGAACAAGCGTGCAGTTGGAAGTAGTCAGCATTGATTTATCAAAAGAAAGCTCTGGTTTGTTAACCTTAACTGTTTTTTAATTGAAAAGGGCCCGGTAATGTAGATGAAGGGAGATCAGTGAAGCTGTAATATGGTTTGACCTTGGTATGGCTTTGACACCTTTTTGCAGTGTTCTCATGTGGAAACTTGGGAAGTATGGGCTGGCTAAATGGTCACCTGAAAACTGGCTATACCGCCAGGCTTGAAGGGTTGGTGGCCGATCACGAGCAGAGTGCCCCAGGAGTTAATATGGAGGCCAATTTTTTTCCTTGGAGTTGTAGCAGCATAGAAATACTGGTTGCAAGAGATTTCTGGACCTTGTTATATTGCCTGGAAGAGTTTGGCCCCCTCTTTGACGTTATCCATCAAAACTTGGAGGAACGTTTGGATTGTTCCTTATACTCTTCTCAACCAGACTAAATAAGCTCAGCTCCCTCAACCTTTCCTTTAGATCAAGTGCTGCCACCACAGAGGTGGTCCTCCAACGTACTTTAGCAAGCTTCTGAGCCTCTTTTTTGAACTAGGCCACCCAGCAGGAACTGTACTCCAGATGCAATCTCACCAGAGTTGAGTGATGCCCATAAAGTGTAGTTTGAGAGGTTTGGGCAGAACTTTAGAGGAGGGGGGAAAAAAAAAATCTACTATGAGGGTAGTACAGCACCAGAAGGGGTTGCCCAGACATTCTGGAGTCTCTGTACTTGGAGGTTTTCAAGATTTTGCTGTGTAAACCTGTGACTGATCTGGTTTAGTGGTGGTTAAGCTATAGCTTAAAGTGGGAGGTTGGACTAGCTGACCTTTTGGTTGGACCCTTCCTACAAATGCTTCTATGAATGGGATTCATTCACTATGAGAGCTAATTCTGATTTTTAAATTTGTGACTACTTAGAGTTTTCCTCTTCTATATTGCTAAACAGTACTCCAAAGAGCCGAATGATAGAACTGAAAGATCTGTTTAGAAATGCTGCTGTTTCAAACTGATGTTGTCCTGTTGAGTAATTTCTGACAGAACAAAACTTGTAATTCTGAAGATATTGTATCAGATTTTAAAAAATTGTATAGGATTGTGCACTTAATAGCAAATCAGGAGGATGCCCCCTTTCATATAACTGAAAGGTGTGTATCTTCAGTCTTTTCTCTGGAAAAATGCTGTTTTCACACTGTATTTTTCTAGGGCCACAATCTAAATACAGTTTTGGAGAGGTGGAGGGGATGCCAGTTCACACAGTGTGCATTTATTGCTTTGGTATGCTGGTGCCGTGTTTGAAACTTCTGATGGTTTAATTTCTTTTCATAATCTTAGTGGAAATGTCAGATTTTTTCCAAAGGGAAAAGTCTGTAATTTCATTATCAATATTACAGGAAATTCACACTGAAAGCAATTAGGCTTGCAGTGAACAGAAATTAAAGAATTTGGCCTGGAATGTTTTCAGATAGGCCCTGTCTTTATAAATTAATGAATAAAAGAAGACATCAGAACTGTGCAGAGGTTTGTATGTGTCTACTTCTGCAGGAGACGGTGTGGTTGGGGTTCTCCTGCCATCGAGGCATGCGTTTGGTTGTTGGGAAGACCATACAAGCCGCGTTGTGCTTTGAGCAGAAGGCTGGCCTGAGGGACCTGCTGGCCTTGCCTATTCTGTTGTGATCCTGTGGAGCGAGCCAGGGGATCTGCTGTGTTTGTCACCCCTGGCACTGCTTGTTGGGGCTGCAATTCTATTCCTGTTCACCTTGTCAGTAACAAACTGTGCCCCAGACTTTACATGGTGAAATATCAGCTGTCAAACACCTTTTCCTGTGTACTTTCAAAGTATATGCTGTTTGCATAGTCTTACCTATGTATTGTGTAAAGGGATGCCTGACGCCTGGTAAAGCAGAGGGGAGCAGCAGCTTTGCCTGGAGAGTTTATCGTTTAGGATCTGAGATAAAATACTGAGTGGGTAAGAGCCAAGTGAAGTGAGAATAAAGCAGGACTGCAGATAACATCCTGGGAACAACTTAGATCACATGTGTATCTGTCTCAAAAGATCTTTTAAAAACAGCTGCCCTACACAACTTGCAAGCAATGATGTTTGGGGTCTATTGTATGGGAGGCGCTAAGAGTAAAATCTTAGTACAGTTTTAGAACAGAAAAGAGAAAAGACAATAATGCAAATTTAGTTGCCTAAAGGATGCTTTTTGTGAGGATGTTTTGGACTAGCAGGAGATAACAGCTAATTCCACAGAAACCTGTAGAGAATGAGGTGTCAGTAATTAACAGTGCAGTTGTGAGCCAGTGATTTGAGGTAGAAAGGGTGGGTGAATTTCATAGCTACTAGGAAGACATAGCATCAGGATTTTATGTAAAACAGATCAGAGGAAGGATATAGTGGTGACCCATGCCTGAAGGGTGTAGAGAGGGAGGTGGTGAACAGCTCTATAAGGAAGCATTCAAAAAGAAATTCAGGGAACTCCCTCTTAGCCTGGAGAAGTTCCAGGGGGCTGCTGCCTGTTAGAGGGAATGAATGGAGTTCTCAGTTCCTCCAGAAATGCGAAATGGGCTAGTTTTCTCAGGTTATTATTTCTCATGGGCCAAAACCTTCTTGTGTGGCAGCTCATACTGGAGACGGTGAGAACTCTGCCTCCCACCCCTAGTGTGGCCGTTAGAGGAAGAGGTGGTCAGGGCTCAAAGGGTGGCAGTGTGCCAGGATCGCCAGGTTTGGGAGGAGGGAGAGTTTGTGGAGGGCAGCTGAACGGTGTCTCTTAAGTGCTTTGCTCCAAGGCTCCTCCAGCCATGTGTTGTGATCATGGGCTCGGGGAAAGTTGCGGGTGCAGTTGGGAAAACTTCAAACAAAGAGCAAGGCCACCTTTAATTTGTACTTTCTTTTCTCTAGTTATGCCTCATATATACTCTTATGCATAATTTTCTGGTTATAGTGTATGAGTTCTTATAAGGTGCACTTCCTTACCATCTGTGATCATTTTCTGACTAATTTACACCCACCTCTAATGTTCCTTAGCACAACAAATTAGCTTGCTTAAAGATCTGCTTTTGGGCCTACCTCTCTTTAGAAAGCAAGCTGTAGTCTAATTTTCTACATAATAGTTGCACGGCATAAATGGAATGGGAATAATTTGGGTTTCCTCTGTTCAACAAAAGATACAGTGTTTGTTCAGGAGCTTTTTATTAAAAAAAAAAGCATATGCCAAGGAATATGTAGCAGTAAGATAACACATGCCTCAAGGAACGCTGTGAGGCTTATACCATTGAAAATATTTTATTTCTGCATTTCTTTTTGAAAAGAAGTGTCCAAATACAAAAAGCCAACAGGGGGCTGTCACTAAGGCACCAAACAGGCTTTATTTACAACATAGTTGCACATAGTGCCTTCCAGACAAAAAAGACATACTTAACATCCTGAAATACTAGTACGTAAGTTCTGAAAGTGAAAGTCATGCAGGATAGGCATGAAAATGGAAAATAAGGATCTTGATGTGCAAATAGTTGTACACAAAATGTGTTCCCCTATGTATGCGCTTACATATATTAGATTGCAGGATTGTGACCCAAGTATGTATGTCTTTATTGATCTGGGGACACAGGGTTTCAGAACTTTTAGAAAAGTTCTGACAACTTTAGTGGGAAAAGCATCTGCTTGTTTTAAATGTACTGCATCTTTAGTCACTGTCCAGCTATTTCTGAGTTGCTGGATCTCATCCTCTGGTGGACATAAGCAATAATTCTGGTCCTTGAGCCCACTAAATTTGTACTCGGATGTTTCTTTGAGTAATCCTGGAACTATATTTTGTATGAACCTTGTCTTTTTTTCTTCCTTCTTTTCCTTCCTGATCTCCAATACAATTTTAACATAAGCAGAAGTCTTAACTGCATTTTCAAAGAAGTCCTTTGGAAGATCTTTGCTCCAAAGCAGTGACTGCAAATCATGTACATGTATCACGGCACCTAGTTGCATCAGAGGAGGTTTGGGTTGGATATTGGGAAAAATTTCTTCACTGAAAGGGTTGTCAGGCACTGGAACAGGCTGCCCAGGGAAATGGTGGAGTCCCTGGAGGTATTTAAAAGATGTGTAGCTGTGGTGCTCGGGGACATGGTTTGGTGGTGGGCTTGGCAGTGCTGGGTTAACTGTTGGACTTAATGGTCCTAAAGTTCTTTTCTAACCTAAATAATTCTATGTATCTCAGCTGCCTTATAACATAGGAAGTCCATATATAGAGAATATAGTCGTCAATCACTGGTATTGCTCTTTGCTATCGGATAACTCTTCAGTCTGTGGCACACTGATGGTTCCTTGTAGAGCGTGGCTGCCTGCCTCCCCTTTCCTTTCTTCTGCAGGGAGCCTGTGAGTCAGTCTGTACGTGGGGCTCTCCTGTCTGAGCCATAAGCCCAGTACCTATTGTCATCTCCATCGTGTCCAACCTTGCCCTGTCTGTACTGCCTCGAAAGGCTGTTGGGTAGCTGTTGATGGCTCAAGAAGCAGAAAGTGCTGTTGAATTTTGACTGCCTGAAAGGAAGTTTCCAAAGGTATACAAATAGGAAAGCAGAGTGTATAGATGATTAGTTTTTGTTCCTTCTTCAGGTCTTGCCCAGGACTACTTTACAACAAAGGAATACATCTTCATAAATATTTCATAGTGTCTAAAATACTCAGGCCTCCACTGGAGCATCTGAACTGTTCCGTAATGCAAATGTGCCATAACGTAAGTATGATGTCGTCTTTACTTCTACATATGTCATTGTTTAGGGGTAACAGTAAGGAAGTTTTCTAGTTGTACTGATCTTAGATATAAGAGGAACAGTAAATGATATTGTGAAACAATTGTTATAGAACCAGTCAGTATTTTATGACAAATCTATCTTGGAAAACTGACTTTTTCCTCCTGAAAAATGCTACTTAAAATGTTTCATGAAGTCCAGTAGGTTTTAAGCAACTTGACCATTGCATTACAACAACATCAATACAATAGTTACATTGCATTTCAGTAGAACTCTCAGGTTTGTTTCAGATTTTTCCTCAATTTAATTCATGCTGATATTTATAAATTCCTGTTTTATAATATTTTTGTGGGGTCATTGTGTAGGTGACCAATTAGTGTGGGTTTTCGGTTTGTTTCCTTGCTTGTTTTACCCCTCTGATTCGTCAGTTTAGCAGTTTGAACTTATATTTCAACACACGTTTTTAGTTTCCTGGTTTGTTTTGAACGTGTTCATCACCATAGCCATTGGGCGCTGAAAGCAGTATCTTTAAGGAAAAAAATAATGAAACTGGAAGTAAGGGCTCTTTTAGAGATCTTTTCCAGTACAGCACTGAAAAATACTTGCTTTCACAACCCCCTTCCTGCTCTGGTAGGTTGTGCTGTAAGGCAGCAATTACTGATCTTATTTCATCCCAATGAAGCACTGTTTTGCAAGATAAAATAAGGACTGGTAAGCAGCAGTTTCCTCCAGAAAATGAACGATGTCTCTGATACTATTGCTGATTCAGTGAAGGAAGGATCACTTTCTCATTCCCTAAGTTGTTTTCCAAAAGCTGTCTGAGAAAGCTTGGGAGATTGCAGGATGAAGCAGCTCACAGAACAGGATTTTTCTAAGTACCATTTTGAAGTAGAGAAAATAAATCCTGCCTCCAGACTTTGCTTGGCGGAGAAGCTGCTGTAGCTATTCTGCAGTGTGATCTCCAAGAGTGTGCCCAGGAAGCTCTGAAGCTGTCCTCAGTCTCTTTCTGTGCAAGAAGCTGTGGTGCAGGGAGGTGAAAGAGGAAGGCAAGATAAGTTTGTGTATTTCCAAATAATCCAACACCATATAAATTTGCCTCTTTGGAGTCATCTCCAGCGTAGACTACTCTCTGCAGACAGGAAATCGAAGCTCAGTCGTTTCTGGTTTTGAAGGAAAACTGTAAGTAATGAGAGTTATAATGAAGGGGAAGTCTAGGTCTCCTGGTCTTGCTTTAGCTGTAAAAGCCATGGAGAACTGAGCCTAGAACAGAGCTAAACTTTTAGTCAGTCCTCCGAGTTTGCAAGTGTAGTGTAGTGGTTCCTGCCTCTTGGTAAGGATGAGACAAAGCACAGAGGAAGGCACAAGGGCTGCTACAGTGCTTCCCACCACCCCCCTGAGGCATAGACCAGCATTGCTATGCCTTAGGGCTGTAGAGGAATGTTCTACAGCTGCTCGGGGGAAGGGTAGCCTCACAGGATATAGCACTGGTACACTTAAACTGTCTTTTCTCGGTTGTTATTAAAAAAAAATATGGAGCCAATTATTAAACTGGATCATTGTCTTAAGTCAGTGAAAGTGCAAAATAGGATGGGGGGAAGTGTTTCAAGACCATGTATAGGAAAATCTATATTAATGGTGTTGCGCGTAGTGGATACAGTTGTATGGTGAGACTTTTTCCATGATGCCTAGGTCTGCAAGGGTACAGTTTGACGTAACCATCACTTTATGGCAAAGATTCTTGAGTGCTTGGATGAGTAATCCTTCTGAGTCAAATTATGTATTCACAAGTTTAGATGCAGACATGTTCAGGTACAATGATGTTTTCTTGACTATGTACAACTAATAACTACACAGCGCTCACACAGCTAGTATAGTTATTTTATGCAGTATTTAACAATGCTGCTCTCAATTTAATCTTTCTGTTTAAATCTTCTGCTTCTTCAGCAGTTCAAATTTTCATTAAATAAAGATTAAAATGAAGTTTTTAGTAAAACACAGACTTAGGAAGAAAGTTTGAAAAGGAGAGGCAAATGTAACTTTTGGGGAGATTTTTGTCACTTCTTTTTCCTTGTGTCATTTTCATTTCCTCTTATTTTCTGATTTCAAACTAACTGGACCTGGTTCAAATATTCATGTTACTTCAATGCTATTTATGGATCAAAAGGGTATGATTTCCATGGCAACTGCTCCAGGTTTTGAGCGAATATCAGCTTTGGAGGTGCTTTCTCTTCTTTGGGTTTGTATTTTGTGCTTATTGATTAACCCCAGGAGGGATTTAGATCTTGTTTATAAACAGAGGACAATTTGAAGAAGAAAAGCAAAGTTCAAAATAGAATGGAGTGTTAAAGATATTAGATCTAGCTGCAGAGTTCTATCAGATTCTGGCTTTGTCCTTGGCTATGTAAGCTGGTACAGCTTTCAAAAAGCAATCTTTAGCATAAGAAATGCGATGTTGCCTATAATCATGTTGTTTCATAGTTTCTAAATAAGCGTTCTGAAAGAGTTATTCTTATTTATAGGTTTGTGGGCCACCGGCTGTCCATTTGATGGTGGTGCATGTGATGTGGGTAGATTACATGGTGAAAATGTAGCTGCTGAGCTGAAAGGGATAAATGTTCTGAGTGTTTTCTTTCTAATATTACTTTTCCAAGCAAGGAACTGCTATAGTTATCACAGGTATTTTTTTTGTGTGTGAATGCAATTGAAATGTTTCGTGTTGTCAAAAATAAGATGGCAAATGCAATCTTTCATTCCGAGATCATTTTATACTGTGCAAAAGTTCTAGGAATCAAACTTAAGCGGAAGTGATGTGACAACATTTTAGCGGTCGTTCTCACATGAGTCAAGTTGCAACACAGATAGTACAGTTTGAAAGAGACCGTTCAAAGCACAAGTACTGCAGATGCAGGCTGCCTTTGTCGAACATGCGGGTGGACAGGAAGGAGCAAACTGGATTCTCCTCTTGAGAAGTGGAAGTTGCTCACATGTGATAGCTGGTAGGCAAGAGCCTTGCTGGCAACTCTCTGCTGCCATTTCATGTTTCTGTTAGGAAGTGATGACTTTCCATAACTCTAGGAAGCTTCCTCTGTAAGCGGTGATGATAACTGAACCTGAGTGTTGCCTGCACATAGCCAAATGCACGAGGACAAAGTTTTCCGGTTTAGAATGCCTGCTCTGCCTGCGTGTTACCTCCTACCACTTGTAGACCTTAATCCTGAAACAGCTGTAATATCCTTGTGTTTGGTGTACACAGCACCAGATTCTTCCAAAGGAGCATGTATTTATTGCCCATCTTTATAAGGAAAAAAAAAAAGTATTAAATTAAGAGATTCATGAAGGGCATATCAAATTTTGATAAGTATTTCATGAATTATTGAAGTTAGTGATACTAAAAAATAATGAATCCCTGACTTTAAAGATGGAATAAATCTTGCTAAGGCTCAGCTTTTCTGACTGTGGTTCAGAAGCGCTGTTGTGTGTGTATGTTTATGCACTACCATGTCCACACATGAGCAGTTGTGGGAATAGCTGCATTTGTCAACATAACATCTATTCTTCGTTGTCCTTTGGGGCTGGATCTCAAGGAGTGAGGCAGGGGACTTGTAGGGCACAAGAGCGTGTGATCGCCTCATGGGTAAATTTTAACTACGTGTCACAGTACCTATTCATGAGAAGGCATAACTGAGGCTGCACAGGCGTTTCCTAGTTCTCTTGTATGTACCTGAAACGTCTTTCAGAGAAAACAGTTAAGGTATTGGTTATGAGGAACACCTCCCCCTGTGTTATTGGCAAGACTAGAGACCTCACTTCTGGGCATTGCACCATCAGTTGTGAACTCCTGGGCTACAGTAGGTGGAGGCACAAAGATTCTAGAGATGGGTAAAGAGCTGAAATCTGTGTAGAAGAGAACCTGGAAAGGGGCTTGCACTGTGGACCAGTTCAGTGCCAGCACGGGGTTAGTATTCGGTGGGGATGGCAGCGTGAGCACCTGCACGGCTGTTATATTACACGATGCTTTATTACTGTTGTTGCACCGTTACAGCGTCATGGAGTGCACTGCAGCAAGCAGTGAATTCACAGTGCCCACCGCCGTGCCGCCGCAGGTCAGGGGGCCTCAGTGACAGCCTGCAGAACTGCATGACTCACCTCCTTTCACTGTTGTACTTGTTCTGTCTCTTCATTTTCCCACTCTGTGTTGGTCATGCAGCCACCGAGGCACTGGGCAGTAAGCTGTATTATCCTAATTGGCTTTGATTAAACGCTGCTCAGAACTTTTGCAGCCTAACAATAAAGCAAAGGCACTAGGACACGTTTCTGGTCTCTTCAGGGAACCACTCTCTATAAATATCCTGGTTAGGTTGTTGCGAGCTACCATGTTGACTAATTTTGATCACAAGCCTTTAAATAAATGCAGTATATGGATGTGTTTTATGGGACATTGGAGGAAAATGAAAAGAAAAAACCCTTAGAATACGTCTCTTCATATTTTTCTGTCACCACCCACACTGTCAGCTGCTGTCATATTTTTCTGGCTTTGATAATGTTGTTCATTAAAGAAAATAACAGAGCAAGGTAGCTTTGGCTACTCAGCTCCTCTGGAGTCTTGAAGTTTGCGTGCCATTTCGTGGTACCACATGACTGGGAAGTCCTGGATGCCAACAGTAGTGTTCTTTAAAAAGCCAGATAGTAACAAGACTTTCCAGTTTTATTTTCTAATTTGATTTATTACTTTGTTCCTCAGGGAGATAGGGCATAACTCTATTTACAATGTATTTGTTTTCTCAGACCTATATAGGAATGGAAGTACTTGGCAAAATGCTATGAATTTTTTCCGTGTCTTTTTTTTTTTAAACGAAATTTTGTGTGAGGAAACAAGGCTGATGCCCTCATGTGGGGGGCCCTCCCATACTTGCACAGAGCATTTTGTCTTTGCTAGACCCAGATACTGCTTTTATTGTAGTCAGGTTACAGACACCCCATCGTAGGAATGAAAGCAGATTGTAGCGCAGAACTGGAAAAACTGACCAAAGTGTTTTGGTTAGGATTGTTTCACTAAATTTCACATTTGAATTAAGATATTAGAATAAAAGAGAATCAGAGAATGTTTTTCAAGTTTTTAACTGGAAGTGTGAATTCAAAAGAGGTAACATTTCAAGAGTCTGTGCAGTGAGGCATGTTGCACTGAGTTATGGTTTTGATTAACCCACGCAAATACACTCTAGTTTGGTGTCTTCTCACAAACAGCTTTTGTAAACTGTAGTCAGCCTACTAAGGTTCAAGAGTCACAAGTTTGTACTGAAAGGGAAAGTCAGGAAACTTCTTTCTGGCAGATTCTGCACTGATAAGCACATTTTAAGACTCTGAACAGGATAAAAAAAAATTGTTGCTTCAGGTTTCCATGTGAATGTTTCTTATAGTTCTAGCTGTGAAGTATTTCTGGTCTGTTTGGAAAGCTCACTGCTCGTATACTTTTTAAAACCAAGAATGGGTTTTAAACAGCTTTGTTTGGGTGGCTTCTTTAGCGATGTCTTTTTAATATTTGAGAATTGCAAGTAAAGTTATGCATAGACATACCTGGTTGATTCAGCCTGTATGTTTTGCATACTAATTTTATCCTGGTAGAGCTGTATTTAATTCAGCTGAGTTACCTTTGATGTTTGTACGAGTTCTGAAGTAAAACTGCTCTTTTCTAACTCAGGAGCTGAACAACTTCTGGAGGGATGCTAAAGGGATGCTGCATGGTGTGCCATGCACCTCAGCTCCTTGGTAAAAGGGAGCTGCAGGTATGTAGCACTTTGGTCACATCAAGCATACCCTGATACACTGTTTCTTTTCAGAGTAAACCTAATCTATTTATTTCCTTGCTAAAGGGTAATATTTTTGAATCTTGGCTAGGGCATCCTGTTTTTTTTCCCCCGAGATATATATATATAAAAATGTCCTGTTTTCAGAAACAATGTGCAATTTCCACTTAAGTAGTGTTGAACTATTTCTGTTGAATAGAAAATTCCGTGTTTCGGGTCTATATACAGCTGAGCTCCTAACAAGGGGGATGCTTTGACTTCAGGAGACGTAATAGCATACAGAGACTTTAACCTTTAGGTCACTTGAATGAATGCTGCCCGATTTGCCATAGCGTCATTTGTATGTGCTGGCTTCACTGGCCTGTGTGAAATGAGTTCATGGCGTCAGTTTGCTTCACAGAGGAGGATTCTTGTTGCAGGTGGCAAAAGCTGTTGAAGGCTCTTCTGGCAGAGACGTTAACATTGGACTGCGACTGGAGGGAGGGACATAGACAAGGAGGGGTAGGGACGCTCGTGCTGCTGCCGCCAGATCCCTACAAACATTCAGCGGTTGCCAGTGCTGCCACACTACTGAGACAAAAATGCCTCTTTTATTTAAATTTGACAGAAGGAAGAATAGTGACTAAAATGACTAAATAAGGAGTAAATAATGACTAAAAGGTAAGATCTCAGTTCTACCCTTTGCTGAACCTGCATTTGTGTTACTCTGTGGGTCCCTGGAACTGTGAAACCAAATACGGAGCAACATGGGTTAGAGAAGCTGTGAGCCTTGCCCTGCACCCTGGCCCTCCGCAGCATTATCTGCTCCTGATCCTGCTTTGTTTCTGCTCCGTGGTCATCCGCAGCGGCCTGCAGCCTGGCCGCGCTCGCTGTGCTAGCTGGTGGCGTGACACTGCTGACTGCAGCGCATTTGCTGCTGTTTTTCACAGGCACTGCACTGCAACTAATGCCTTTACCTAAAAAACTCTTTCACTTCTTTCTGGTTCCCTGTTGAGAAACTACCATTTGCTCATGCAGAGTCACAATGGAAAATTTCAAGTAATTTTGGATTTGCCAGGATCTGGGGAGGAAGGGAGAAAGCCTTGTAACAGAAATAACTTTTATGAGGGTGAACCAAGCCAGGCATTTAACTCCTCTTCATCGTATGGTTTTATTATATAATGCTTTAAATACAGAAGAGGAAGACAGGTGGCAAAGAGCAGGAGAGGACACCAGCCACTGGAGAACAAGACCATGTGGTCCCTAGGCAGTGGGGCTGAATAGGAGGGAGGGAATACAGCCACAGATGTCGTAACATTAATGGAGGCGTACAGGGCTGACCCAGATGGGAGACTAAGAGCAGATACAGGGTTCATACCATGTGATATCTTCTTTCCCTTGCTCTCTTTCTCTGTGCTGTTTTAAATTAATTTTCCTGTGTGGCTCCAGCACTGTTGTGATTTCTTTCCCCTGAGGACTGGCTTTCTATTACTTCTGGCTACCATGTACCTTTCATTTTTGATTTAGGTTTAATGGAGTCTAGGCGTGAATGTAAAATAGCCTGAGATGGTTGCATTTTTCACAAGTCTGTGAAAACTGTTGCATGTCTGGTTTATGGCAGTGATATTGGAAGGAGACCAAGTGAATTAGATAATTACAGAAAAATGATTTGGATTCTTGTTAATTCTGTAAATGTACAGAGTTAAGTAGCTATCACTAGGTCACATGAACTAATTGTTCAGCACTTAAAAAATAAATAAAATCAAAGTAACAGGACTTTGACTTCTCCAGTTACACAGCTGGAGAATCTGACCATCGAGATGCTGTTTCACGTTGACAAAACGTTCTTGTTTACAGCCCTACAAGTCTCAGAGTTACCAGGTTTTTAAAAGGCAATGCTTCAACTGGCTTTAGACATTTCTTTGTATTAGACCACATGAGTTTCACCAGAGAGTCCCAAATAGCCAATTTCTTGAGCTCTTGCAATGAGGAGTTCAGGACAATGCAGTGTGTCTAGTTCCGACAGCAGTAGTGATACAAGAAAAATAAACTCAAGTCAGCGTCAGATCTATGCCATTTCAACGCATCCCCTTGAATCTCTCACTAGCTGTCTGTCTCTGCATTTATACTGTGTTCTTGCTGTTGAAAGTCTGTTTACTTCACTATGTTATTTTGCTTATAAGGTTGTAATAAGGCTAAAAGACTTGATTCTCCAAGCTGCTAAGTACCTCTTGTATTGTGCTGTACGCCCTCAACTTCTATTGCTTCAAGCACTCAATACCTTCCAAGATCCTGCCATTCTAGAAAGAGAAACACACTCAGTGTTTTGCAATTCTCTGATGAAAGTCACTATAGCCTATAGAAGTGCCAGGTACAACTATTATTATTCAGGCATTGTACCAGTACCATCTATTTCTGCATTTCACTTATTCTTCAAAAGTTTTGAGTAATTGTTCTCTGTTACCAGAGGTGAGAAGGGTTTGAGTATCCCTATCATCCCACACTTTTTACCTGCTACTTATTTGTCTCTACCAAAAGCGATTCCCCCAACTTTCTTCCAAGGTCCTGCCTGATAGGTGTAAGTTTTTATTTAAGAATTAAAACCAGAAGCAATAATTTTCACAAAGATTATGTACCTGTTCCGTTCACTTTTCCTTCGCCTAAAGCACAAAGTCTACATGAATAATTATCCTAGTAGTAGTTTTTCAGTCTCACCATAACTAGATTTTGTTGAAATTTATTTGAACTTTTCACAGGAAGGAGCCATGTTTGAAATTAGCTTTCTCAATGATCTAAATGATCTAAAGGGAAGATGCCTCTTGACGTCTTTTGTAATACGTTTGGAGAAAGCAGCCGCCACTGTCAGGTCCAACAGCAGCTGTTTTTTTAAAAAAACTGAACGCTCTGATACAAGGGGCTTCCATCTCAATCATCTTGCTCATGGAAAAATTGAGCCACTACTCTAGGCTCTTTAGTCAGTGGAGAGGGCAAGCAGCTCCGCAGGGCAGTACATCCCCTACAAAAGACCTATTTTAGGATGGAGTGAGTTTCTCTCTGGAGACACTCATCTTTCTTGTCTATGGAGATACATAAATAATAAACCTAGACTAGACGCCCATGTTCTGATGTTAAAAGATAATCTGAGTTGATTCTCACCCTAAAATCATGTATTATCACAACTTAACAATACACTTTTGGCATCCAAGTTGAAGAGGACTGTAATTAGTCATTATCTTTGAACCATTACTCAAGCAAACCTTTAAGGGAATTGTTCTTGATTAATGATTCCAGGACCAAGATCTGTAAGAATCGCTGTAGAAGAAACTGTGATCGCTGCTGCTTTAATGAGTTTTAGTTCTGAGATTCATTATAGCTGAGCTGGCCTTCTGAGTGGCCCTGAAAAATTATTTCTCTCAAAGTATGCCGCTAGCACTGAGCTGGATAAGTGTTTGTAAGGGGCTCTTGCAAACATCCTAGGTTTTTATTTTTTTATTTTTCTTGAAGTGGAGTCCACCTTTGATTCTCTTTGCATACCTCTTTTTTTTCCTTTTGTAGAATGTGTGAGAAACAGGGCTAGAAACGTGATTATATTCCTGGCTATGTAAATCAGAGTAGCTTCACTCGCTGAAAGCACTGTCTTACTGTTTCATGAAAAGATGAAAGCTGTGGTTGTCTGAGGTTCTTTCTTTACACTTGTATGTCTGGTGCTCCAGCACAGGAGATACTTTCTTGTAGTCTAATACTGAAAGTGTGGAATCCTGGGTGGGTCTAATTTCGACTATTGGTATAGGTGAAGTAGGTATGCAAGAGGCTATACAAATAATAATTTGCTAGAAATAGTAGGTGTTTGAATGGGAAACAACTGAGAATCTTATGTAAACTTAAAATTTATCTGTACTGTAAATGTAGTCAATCTAATAAAAGCATATATGAAGAGTGGAAGGGGGATTAAGACAATTTTCTTAGATAATGATGGGGAGTTTTGTTATTTAAGGTGTTGACTTTTGACAAAGTAAGAACATACCTTAATGGCAAGTTCTTGCATCCTCTGAGGTTTCATTCTCTTTTAGCATTTCCTTTGATTTTGCTGCTAGATAGGTGCTTCAGATCTTAGCAGCTGGAAAATGATAAGCCGGAGAGGTCACTCTGATTCCTTCCTGCCTGCCCACCCCCCAGCTCTTCTAGCCCCAGTGAATTGTTTCCCTCCTCTTCCATAAGAATTGCCATCCTCTCTGAAAGGTCATTGTCTAGGAACTTACTGATCATCATTCTGCAGTATGTAGCTTGACTGAGAGGCCTGTGATTCAGGCTGGAGACTATGAAGCACAGTCGTTGGGGTTGTTTTTTTTTTTATCTTAAGCGCATGCTCTTTGCTAAAAAACACGTGCGCGCGCACTCCTTTTCTTAAACCACAGTGCATTTTAGCACAATGTGTTACAGTTGTGTGAATTTGACTTCTTTAAATCTGCTTTTATTTTTAAACATCCTGTCACGGAGAAACTTTATCCTCCATCATTTAGTCACAAAAGGATGTTTTGTGTTTGGCTGTGTTTTTGTCTTTTCTTTGGCCTCACTTAACATTAGCTTATTGCTGTTAGTTTTAACAAGATTTTTACTCTTGTATCAGGTAGTAATCAATCTCTTCTGCCTTAATGAAGTATTGCTGCGAACTGAAGTTTGGGTCTACAGTCAAGTAAGAATGCCAGCTGCCTATGGCTGGGGGAGGTCTGGGTTCTGCAGGTTTCTAGATTGTCCTTTGTAGAGACGTTTACTGCAATAATCACATTAACGTGGTATTTCAGACAGAAGTCGGAGAGCAACTCTGTTACTCCCATCCTCTGTGGTGTCTTTTGTTTCCAGTAAGGCTGTCTGGCCATATCCACTCTGAAAAGTAGTACACTTAATTTACCTTTAAAAAAAAAAAAAGGAAGATTAATGAATAAATTTTTTTTCCTTGACAGCTGTCTATAACAATGTCTTTCATAAAGTTCCCTTTCTTCATTTTTCACAGAAGGAAAGCAAAGAATCAAAGCTCAGACCATGTTAATCACAAGATGTAGAACATAGTAGTTTTCTGAATGGGATCTTGGCTCTGTCCAGGCCTGTTTAATAAAATGGCTTCCAGCTGCTTCCCTCAAAACTCTTCCAGGTGAGGGAGAATCATTAGGAAGCAGTCGCACATGTAAAACTAGAATTTGCACTGCTGTTTACGTTTCCTTGCCCAAGAGACTTGTAGTATCTTCGAGTGTGTGCACACAGAAATACAAATACAAATATATGCATATGCAGTCTCCTGCTCCTAATGGTTACTACTTAAACTGGGATTCTTTCCATTCCCTTTGTAGCTATGTTAGAATTGCCTGTTCTTAAATAACATGGTAAACTGTCATGATTGTCATCTTACAAGCTACTTGGGGATACAGAAGGGAAAAAAATCTCTAAACATTGACAGACCTGTCTGGTTAAACTTCAAATTTTATTAGCTGTAGTAGGTGAAAAGATTACTTCTTTCTTCTGGGAAGACAATTAAGTGCTGCTTCACTGCGTGGATTATTAAGTTGACAGAAAGACACCAGAGAGAGGGTCTGTGTTAGCTAGTTAATAGGTGCTGGGCAGACAGAATTACTTTCAAGAATGCTTCATAAAAAAACCGATGACACCATACCTGCCAACCTCAAGTGGTACATGGGAAAGAGTTACTTGGATCCATTAATTTCTATATTTATATTTTAAACCATGTAATTCCCATACTATCCCTACTGTATATAAGCCTGTGTGATACTGGGAAGGATCCTGGCTAAATGGGCCAGGTTTTACCCCCAGTCCATTCTGAAGGTGGATCCAGTCCGGGTTTGACCACCAGTCCATTCTGAGGGCGGGTCCGGTCAGGGTTTTACCCCCAGTCCATTCTCAGGAGGGATCCGGTCCGGCTTTTATACCCCCGGTCCATTCTGAGGGCGGATCCAGTCCAGGTTTGACCCCCAGTCCATTCCGAGGGCGGATCCGGTCTGGGTTTTACCCCCAGTCAATTCCCCGGATGGATCCCCTCCAGGTTTTAACGCCAGTCAATTCTGCGGGCGGATCCGTTCCGGATTTTATGCCCAGTCACTTCTGAGGGCGGATCAGATCCGGGTTTGACCCCCAGTCTATTCCGAGGACAGATCTGGTCTGGGTTTTACCCCCAGTCAATTCCCCGGATGGCTCCCCTCCAGGTTTTAACGCCAGTCAATTCTGCGGGCGGATCCGTTCCGGATTTTATGCCCAGTCACTTCTGAGGGCGGATCAGATCCGGGTTTGACCCCCAGTCTATTCCGAGGACAGATCCGGTCTGGGTTTTACCCCCCAGTCAATTCCGAGGGCTGATTCAGTCCGGGTTATACCCCCAGTCCATTCCGAGGGCGGAATCGATACGGGTTTTACCCCCAGTCCATTCCGAGGGCGGAATCGATCCGGGTTTTACCCCCAGTCCATTCCGAGGGTGGATCCAGCCCGTGTTTTACCCCCAGTCCATTCTGAGGGTGGATCCGGTCTGGGTTTTACCCCCAGTCCATTCCAAGGGTGGATCCAGTCTGTGTTTTACCCCCAGTCCGTTCCGAGGGCGCATCCGGTCCGGGTTTTACCCCCAGTCCATTCCAAGGGCGGATCTGGTCCAGGTTTTACCCCCAGTCCATTCTCAGGACGGATCCAGTCCAAGTTTTAACCAGGACGCCAGGTTTTAACCTGGACGCCAGTCCATTCTAGAGGGCGGATTCAGTCCGAGTTTTATGCCCAGTCAATTCTCATGACAGATCCGATCCAGGTTTTACCCCCATTCCATTCCGAGGGCGGATCCAGTCCGGGTTTTGCCCCCAGTCCATTCCGAGGGCAGATCCAGTCTGGGTTTTACCCCCAGTCCATTCTCAGAACGGATCTGGTCCAGATTTTAACCCCAGTCCATTCTGAGGGTGGATTCAGTCCGAGTTTTACCCTCAGTCCATTCTCAGGACAGATCTATCCGGGTTTTACCCCCAGTCCATTCCGAGGGTGGATCCGGTCCAGGTTTCACCCCCAGTCCATTCCGAGGGCGGATCCGGTCCAGGTTTTCCCCGCCAGTCTATTCTGTGGGCGGATCCGGTCTGGGTTTTACCCCCAGTCCATTCCGAGGGTGGAATCGATCCAGGTTTTACCACCAGTCCATGCATAGGGTGCGTTCGGTCCGTGTTTTACCCCCAGTCCATTCCAAGGGTGGATCCGGTCGGGGTTTTACCCCCAGTCCAATCCGAGTGCAGATCCGGTCCGTGTTTTACCCCCAGTCAATTCCAAGGACGTTTCCAGTCCGGGTTTTACCCCCATTCCATTCCAAGTGCGGATCCGGTCTGGGTTTTACCCCCAGTCTGTTCCGAGGGCATATCCGGTCCGGGTTTTAACTCCCCAGTCCCTTCCCTGGGTGGATTCTGTCCGTGTTTTACCCCCAGTCCATTTCGAAGGTGGATCCGGTCCGGGTTTGACCACCAGTCCATACCAAGGGTGGATCCAGTCTGGGTTTTACCCCCAGTTCATTCCGAGGGTGGATTCGGCCTGGGTTTTACTGCCAGTCAATTCTGCGAGCGGATGCAGTCCGGGTTTGACCCCCCAGTCCATTCTGAAGGCGGATCCAGCTCAGGTTTTACCCCCAGTCCATTCTCAGGACGGATCCGGTCCAGATTTTACCCCCAGTCCATTCTTGGACAGATCTATCCGGGTTTGACCCACAGTCCATTCCGAGGGTGGATCCGGTCTGGGTTTTACCCCCAGTCCATTCCGAGGGAGGATCTGGTCCGGGTTTTACCCCCAGTCGATTCCAAAGACAGATCCACTCTGGGTTTTGCCACCAGTCCATTCCGAGGGCGGATCCAGTCCGGGTTTTACTGCCAGTACATTCTCAGGACAGATCTATCCGGGTTTTACCCCCAGTCCATTCCCGGGGCCGTATCCGGTCCGGGTCTTCCGCGGCAGTCCATTCCGGGGCCTGGATCCGGTCCGGGTTTTCCCCGGCAGTCCATTACAAGGTCCGGATCCGGTCAGGGTTTTCCCCGGCAGTCCATTCCGGGGCCTGGATCTGGTCTGGGTTTTCCCCGGCAGTCCATTCCGGGGGCCGGATCCGGTCCGGGTTTTCCCCGGCAGTCCATTCCGGGGGCCGGATCCAGTCCGGGTTTTCCCCGGCAGTCCATTCCGGGGGCCGGATCCGGTCCAGGTTTTCCCCGGCAGTCCATTCCGGGGGCCGGATCCGGTCTGGGTTTTCCACGGCAGTCCATTCCGGGGGCCAAATCCGGTCCGGTTTTTCCGCGGTTACTCCATACTGGGGGCCGGATCCGGTCCGGTTTTTCCGTAGCAGTCCATTCTGGGGGCCGGACCCGGTCTGGTTTTTCCACGGCAGTCCATTCCGGGGGCCAAATCTGGTCCGGGTTTTCTTGGCCACATCATTCCGGGGCCCAGATCCGGTCCGGGTTTTCCGCGGCAGTCCATTCCCAGGACCGGATCCAGTCGGGTTCTCCCCGGCAGTCCATTCAGGGGGCCAAATCCAGTTCGAGTCTTCCGCGGCAGTCCATTCCGGGGTCCGGATCCAGACCGGGTCTTCCTCGGCAGTCCGTTCCGGGGGCCAAATCTGGTCCGGCTTTTTCCCAGCAGTCCATTCCGGGGTCCGGATCCAGTTCGGGTCTTCCGCGACAGTCCATTCCGGGGTCGGATCCGGTCCGGTTTTTCCACGGCACGCCATTCCGGGGTCCGGATCCGGTCCGGGTTTTGCGCGGCAGTCCATTCCGGGGTCCGGATCCGGTCCTGTTTTTCCGCGGCAGTCCATGCCGGGGGCCGGATCCGGTCCGGGTTTTGCGCGGCAGTCCATTCCGGGGGCCGGATCCGGTCCGGTTTTTCCGTGGCACTCCATTCAGGGGGCCGGATCCGGTCCGGATTTTCCGCGGCACGCCATTTCGGAGGCCGGATCCGGTCCAGTTTTTCTGCGAAACGCCATACCGGGGGCCGGACCCGGTCTGGTTTTTCCGCGGCAGTCCATTCCGGGGGCCGGATCCGGTCCGGTTTTTCCCCGACCACTCCATTCCGGGGGCCGATCCGGTCCGGTTCTTCCGCGCCACTCCATTCCGGGGTCGGATCCGCTCCAGCTTTTCCGCGGCAGTCCATTCCGGGGGCGGGATCCGGTCCGCTTTTTCCGTGGCACTCCATTCCGGGGGCCGGATCCGGTCCGGTTTTTCCGTGGCAGTGCATTCCGGGGGCCGGATCCGCTCCGCTTTTTCCGCAGCAGTGCATTCCGGGGTCCGGATCCGGTCCGGGTTTTGCGCGGCAGTCCATTCCTGGGGCCGGATCCGGTCCTGTTTTTCCGCGGCAGTCCATTCCGGGGGCCGGATCCGGTCCGGTTTTTCCGCGGCAGTCCATGCTGGGGGCCGGATCCGGTCCGGGTTTTGCGCGGCAGTCCATTCCGGGGGCTGGGTCCGGTCCGGTTTTTCCGCGGCAGTCCATTCCGGGGGCCGGATGCGGTCCGGTTTTTGCGCGGCAGTCCATTCCGGGGGCTGGATCCGGTCCGGTTCTTCCGCGGCAGTCCATTCCGGGGGCCGGATGCGGTCCAGATTTTCCGCGGCAGTCCATTCCGGGTGCGGGATCCGGTCCGGTTTTTCCGTGGCACTCCATTCCGGGGGCCGGATCCGGTCCGGTTCTTCCACGCCACACCATTCCGGGGTAGGATCCGCTCCGGTTTTTCCGCTGCAGTCCATTCCGGGGACCGGATCCGGTCCGGTTTTTCCGCGGCAGTCCATTCCAGGTGCGGGATCCGGTCCGGTTTTTCCGTGGCACTCCATTCCGGGGGCCGGATCCGGTCCGGATTTTCCGCGGCACGCCATTTCGGAGGCCGGATCCGGTCCGGTTTTTCTGCGAAACGCCATACCGGGGGCCGGACCCGGTCTGGTTTTTCCGCGGCAGTCCATTCCGGGGGCGGATCCGGTCCGGTTTTTCCCCGACCACTCCATTCCGGGGGCCGATCCGGTCCGGTTCTTCCGCGCCACTCCATTCCGGGGTCGGATCTGCTCCGGCTTTTCCGCGGCAGTCCATTCCGGGGGCGGGATCCGGTCCGCTTTTTCCGTGGCACTCCATTCCGGGGCACGGATCCGGTCCGGTTTTTCCGTGGCAGTGCATTCCGGGGGCCGGATCCGGTCCGCTTTTTCCGCGTCAGTGCATTCCGGGGGCCGGATCCGGTCCGGGTTTTGCGCGGCAGTCCATTCCGGGGGCCGGATCCGGTGTCTGGGTTTTGCGTGGCAGTCCATTCCGGGGTCCGGATCCGGTCCGCTTTTTGCGCGGTACTCCATTCCGGGGGCCGCATCCGGTCCGGATTTTCCGCGGCACGCCATTCCGGGGTCCGGATCCGCTCCAGTTTTTCCACGGCAGTGCATTCCAGGGGCCGGATCCGGTCCGGATTTTCCACGGCACGCCATTCCGGGGTCGGATCTGCTCCAGCTTTTCCGCGGCACGCCATTCCGGGGGCCGGATCCGGTCCGGTTTTTCCGCGGCACGCCATTCCGGGGGCCGGATCCGGTCCGTATTTTCCGCGGCACTCCATTCCGGGGGCCGGATGCGGTCCGGTTTTTCCGCGGCACGCCATTTCGGGGCCCGGATCCGGTCTGGTTTTTCCGCGGCAGTCCGTTCCGGGGGCCGGATCCGGTCCGGTTTTTCCACGAAACGCCATTCCGGGTGCCGGATCCGGTCCAGTTTTTCCGTGGCCCGGATCCGGTCTGGTTTTTCCGCGAAACGCCATTCCGGGGGCAGGATCCAGTCCGGATTTTCGGCGGCACGCTATGCCGGGGGCCGGATGAGTCCAGTTTTTCCGCGGCACGCCATTCCGGGGGCCGGATCCGGTCCGGTTTTTCCGCGGCAGTCCATTCCGGGGGCCGGATCCGGTCCGGTTTTTCCGCGGCACGCCATTCCGGGGGCCGGATCCGGTCCGGGTTTTCCGCGGCAGTCCATTCCGGGACCTGGATCTGGTCCGGGTTTTCCGCGGCAGTCCATTCCGGGGGCCGGATCTGGTCCGGTTCTTCCGCGGCAGTCCATTCCGGGGGCCGGATCCGGTCCGGGTTTTCTGCGGCAGTCCATTCCGGGGGCCGGATCCGGTCCGGGTTTTCCACGGCAGTCCATTCCAGGGCCCGGATCCGGTCCGGGTTTTCCACGGCAATCCATTCCGGGGGCCAAATCCGGTCCAGTTTTTCCGCGGTCACTCCATACTGGGGACCCGATCCGGTCCGGTTTTTCCGTGGCAGCCCATTCCGGGGGCCAAATCTGGTCCGGGTTTTCTTGGCCACAGCATTCCGGGGCCCAGATCCGGTCCGGTTTTTCCGCGGCAGTCCATTCCCGGGACCGGATCCAGTCGGGTTCTCCCCGGCAGTCCATTCAGGGGGCTAAATCCAGTTCGGGTCTTCCGCGGCAGTCCGTTCCGGGGTCCGGATCTGGACCGGGTCTTCCTCGGCAGTCCGTTCCGGGGGCCAAATCTGGTCTGGCTTTTTCCCAGCAGTCCATTCCGGGGTCCGGATCCAGTTCGGGTCTTCCGTGGCTGTCCATTCCGGGGCCGGATCCGGGCCAGGTTTTCCGCGGCAGTCCATTCCGGGGTCCGGATCCAGTCCGCTTTTTGCGCGGTACTCCATTTCGGGGCCGGATCCGGGCCAGGTTTTCCGCGGCACTCCATTCCGGGGGCCAGATCCGGTCTGGTTTTTCCGCGGCAGTGCATTCCGGGGGCCGGATCCGGCCCGGTTTTTCCGCTGTACTCCATTCCGGGGGCCGGATCCGGTCCGGTTTTTCCGCGGCACGCCATTTCGGGGGCCGGATGCGGTCTGGTTTTTCCGCGGCACGCCATTTCGGGGGCCGGATCCTGTCCGCTTTTTCCGCGGCACGCCATTCTGGAGGCCGGATCCGGTCCGGTTTTTCCACGGCACTCCATTCCGGGGGCCGGATCCGGTCCAGTTTTTCCGCGGCCTGGGTCCGGTCCGGTTTTTCCGCGGCAGTCCATTCCGGGGGCCGGATCCGGTCCGGTTTTTCCGTGGCAGTCCATTCCGGGGGCCGTATCCAGTCCGGTTTTCCCGCGGCAGTCCATTCCGGGGGCCGGATCCAGTCCGGTTTTTCCGCGGCACTCCATTCCGGGGTCCGGATCTGGTCCGGTTTTTCCGCGGCATGCCATTCCGGGGGCTGGATCCGGTCCGGTTTTTCCGCGGCACGCCATTCTGGGGGCCGGATCCGGTCCGGTTTTTCCGCGGCACTCCATTCCGGGGGCCGGATCCGGTCCGGTTTTTCCGCGGCACGCCATTCCTGGTGCCCGATCCGGTCCGGATTTTCCGTGGCTCTCCATTCCGGGAGCCGGATCCGGTCCGGTTTTTCCGCGGCACACTGTTCGGGGGTCGGATCCGGTCCGGTTTTTCCGCGGCACGCCATTCTGTGGGCCCGATCCGGTCCGGATTTTCCGCGGCACTCCGTTCCGGGGTCCGGATCCGGTCCGGTTTTTCCGTGGCACGCCATTCCGGGGACCCGATCCGGTCTGGTTTTTCCGCGGCACACTGTTCGGGGGTCCGGATCCGGTCCGGTTTTTCCGTGGCACGCCATTCCGGGGGCCGGATCCGGTCCGGTTTTTCCGCGGCATGCCATTCCAGGGCCCGATCCGGTCCGGTTTTTCCGTGGCAGTCCATTCCGGGGGCCGGATCCGGTCCGGTTTTTCCACGGCAGTCCATTCCGGGGGCCGGATCCTGTCCGGATTTTCCGCGGCAGTCCATTCCGGGGGCCGGGTCCGGTCTGGTTTTTCCGCGGCAGTCCTTTCCGGGGGCCGGATCCGGTCCGGTTTTTCCGCGGCAGTCCGTTCCGGGGGCCGGATCTGGTCCGGTTTTTCCGCGGCATGCCATTCCGGGGGCCGGATCCAGTCCGGTTTTTCCGTGGCACACTGTTCGGAGGGTCGGATCCTCTCCGGTTTTTCCGCAGCATGCCATTCCGGGGGCCGGATCCGGTCCGGTTTTTCCGCGGCACGCCATTCCGGGGGCCGGATGCGGTCCGGGTTTTCCGCGGCAGTCCATTCCGGGGGCCGGATCCCGTCCGGTTTTTCCGCGGCAGTCCATTCCGGGGGCTGGATCCGGTCCGGTTCTTCCGCGGCAGTCCATTCCGGGGGCCGGATGCGGTCCAGATTTTCCGCGGCAGTCCATTCCGGGGGCTGGATCCGGTCCGGTTTTTCCGCGGCAGTCCATTCCGGGGACCGGATCCGGTCCGGTTCTTCCACGCCACACCATTCCGGGGTAGGATCCGCTCCGGTTTTTCCGCTGCAGTCTATTCCGGGGACCGGATCCGGTCCGGTTTTTCCGCGGCAGTCCATTCCGGGTGCGGGATCCGGTCCGGTTTTTCCGTGGCACTCCATTCCGGGGGCCGGATCCGGTCCGGATTTTCCGCGGCAGTCCATTCCGGGTGCGGGATCCGGTACGGTTTTTCCGTGGCACTCCATTTCGGAGGCCGGATCCGGTCCAGTTTTTCTGCGAAACGCCATACCGGGGGCCGGACCCGGTCTGGTTTTTCCGCGGCAGTCCATTCTGGGGGCCCGATCCGGTCCGGATTTTCCCCGACCACTCCATTCCGGGGGCCGATCCGGTCCGGTTCTTCCGCGCCACTCCATTCTGGGGTCGGATCTGCTCCGGCTTTTCCGTGGCAGTGCATTCCGGGGGCCGGATCCGGTCCGGGTTTTGCGCGGCAGTCCATTCCGGGGTCCGGATCCGGTCTGCTTTTTGCGCGGTACTCCATTCCGGGGGCCGCATCCGGTCCGGATTTTCCGCGGCAGTCCATTCCGGGGGCCGGATCCGCTCCAGTTTTTCCACGGCAGTGCATTCCAGGGGCCGGATCCGGTCCGGATTTTCCGCGGCACGCCATTCCGGGGTCGGATCTGCTCCAGCTTTTCCGCGGCACGCCATTCCGGGGGCCGGATCCGGTCCGGTTTTTCCGCGGCACGCCATTCCGGGGGCCGGATGCGGTCCGTATTTTCCGCGGCACTCCATTCCGGGGGCCGGATCCGGTCTGGTTTTTCCGCGGCACGCGATTTCGGGGCCCGGATCCGGTCTGGTTTTTCCGCGGCAGTCCGTTCCGGGGGCCGGATCCGGTCCGGTTTTTCCGCGAAACGCCATTCCGGGTGCCGGATCCGGTCCACTTTTTCCGTGGCCCGGATCCGGTCTGGTTTTTCCGCGAAACGCCATTCCGGGGGCAGGATCCGGTCCAGTTTTTCCGCGAAATGCCATTCCGGGGGCCGGATCCAGTCCGGATTTTCGGCGGCACGCTATGCCGGGGGCCAGATGAGTCCATTTTTTCCGCGGCACGCCATTCCGGGGGCCGGATCTGGTCTGGTTTTTCCGCGAAACGCCATTCCGGGGGCAGGATCCGGTCCAGTTTTTCCGCGAAATGCCATTCCGGGGGCCGGATCCGGTCCGGATTTTCGGCGGCACGCTATGCCGGGGGCCGGATGAGTCCAGTTTTTCCGCGGCACGCCATTCCGGGGGCCGGATCCGGTCCGGTTTTTCCGCGGCAGTCCATTCCGGGGGCCGGATCCGGTCCGGTTTTTCCGCGGCACGCCATTCCGGGGGCCGGATCCGGTTCGGGTTTTCCGCGGCAGTCCATTCCGGGTCCTGGATCTGGTCCGGGTTTTCCGCGGCAGTCCATTCCGGGGGCCGGATCTGGTCCGGTTCTTCCGCGGCAGTCCATTCCGGGGGCCGGATCCGGTCCGGGTTTTCTGCGGCAGTCCATTCCGGGGGCCGGATCCGGTCCGGGTTTTCCACGGCAGTCCATTCCAGGGCCCGGATCCGGTCCGGGTTTTCCACGGCAATCCATTCCGGGGGCCAAATCCGGTCCAGTTTTTCCGCGGTCACTCCATACTGGGGACCCGATCCGGTCCGGTTTTTCCGTGGCAGCCCATTCCCGGGGCCGGATCTGGTCTGGGTATTTTGCGGCAGTCCATTCCGGGGGCCAAATCTGGTCCGGGTTTTCTTGGCCACAGCATTCCGGGGCCCAGATCCGGTCTGGTTTTTCCGCGGCAGTCCATTCCCGGGACCGGATCCAGTCGGGTTCTCCCCGGCAGTCCATTCAGGGGGCTAAATCCAGTTCGGGTCTTCCGCGGCAGTCCGTTCCGGGGTCCGGATCTGGACCGGGTCTTCCTCGGCAGTCCGTTCCGGGGGCCAAATCTGGTCTGGCTTTTTCCCAGCAGTCCATTCCGGGGTCCGGATCCAGTTCGGGTCTTCCGTGGCTGTCCATTCCGGGGCCGGATCCGGGCCAGGTTTTCCGCGGCAGTCCATTCCGGGGTCCGGATCCGGTCCGCTTTTTGCGCGGTACTCCATTTCGGGGCCGGATCCGGGCCAGGTTTTCCGCGGCACTCCATTCCGGGGGCCAGATCCGGTCTGGTTTTTCCGCGGCAGTGCATTCCGGGGGCCGGATCCGGCCCGGTTTTTCCGCGGTACTCCATTCCGGGGGCCGGATCCGGTCCGGTTTTTCCGCGGCACGCCATTTCGGGGGCCGGATGCGGTCTGGTTTTTCCGCGGCACGCCATTTCGGGGGCCGGATCCTGTCCGCTTTTTCCGCGGCACGCCATTCTGGAGGCCGGATCCGGTCCGGTTTTTCCACGGCACTCCATTCCGGGGGCCGGATCCGGTCCAGTTTTTCCGCGGCCTGGGTCCGGTCCGGTTTTTCCGCGGCAGTCCATTCCGGGGGCCGGATCCGGTCCGGTTTTTCCGTGGCAGTCCATTCCGGGGGCCGTATCCAGTCCGGTTTTCCCGCGGCAGTCCATTCCGGGGGCCGGATCCAGTCCGGTTTTTCCGCGGCACTCCATTCCGGGGTCCGGATCTGGTCCGGTTTTTCCGCGGCATGCCATTCCGGGGGCCGGATCCGGTCCGGTTTTTCCGTGGCAGTCCATTCCGGGGGCCGGATCCGGTCCGGTTTTTCCGCGGCACTCCATTCCGGGGGCCGGATCCGGTCCGGTTTTTCCGCGGCACGCCATTCTGGGGGCCCGATCCGGTCCGGATTTTCCGTGGCTCTCCATTCCGGGAGCCGGATCCGGTCCGGTTTTTCCGCGGCACACTGTTCGGGGGTCGGATCCGGTCCGGTTTTTCCGCGGCACGCCATTCTGTGGGCCCGATCCGGTCCGGATTTTCCGCGGCACTCCGTTCCGGGGTCCGGATCCGGTCCGGTTTTTCCGTGGCACGCCATTCCGGGGACCCGATCCGGTCTGGTTTTTCCGCGGCACACTGTTCGGGGGTCCGGATCCGGTCCGGTTTTTCCGTGGCACGCCATTCCGGGGGCCGGATCCGGTCCGGTTTTTCCGCGGCATGCCATTCCAGGGCCCGATCCGGTCCGGTTTTTCCGTGGCAGTCCATTCCGGGGGCCGGATCCAGTCCGGTTTTTCTGCGGCACGCCATTCCGGGGGCCGGATCCGGTCCGGTTTTTCCACGGCAGTCCATTCCGGGGGCCGGATCCTGTCCGGATTTTCCGCGGCAGTCCATTCCGGGGGCCGGGTCCGGTCTGGTTTTTCCGCGGCAGTCCTTTCCGGGGGCCGGATCCGGTCCGGTTTTTCCGCGGCAGTCCGTTCCGGGGGCTGGATCTGGTCCGGTTTTTCCGCGGCATGCCATTCCGGGGGCCGGATCCGGTCCGGTTTTTCCGTGGCACACTGTTCGGAGGGTCGGATCCTCTCCGATTTTTCCGCAGCACGCCATTCCGGGGGCCGGATCCGGTCCGGTTTTTCCGCGGCACGCCATTCCGGGGGCCGGATGCGGTCCGGGTTTTCCGCGGCAGTCCATTCCGGGGGCCGGATCCCGTCCGGTTTTTCCGCGGCAGTCCATTCCGGGGGCTGGATCCGGTCCGGTTCTTCCGCGGCAGTCCATTCCGGGGGCCGGATGCGGTCCAGATTTTCCGCGGCAGTCCATTCCGGGTGCGGGATCCGGTCCGGTTTTTCCGCGGCAGTCCATTCCGGGGACCGGATCCGGTCCGGTTCTTCCACGCCACACCATTCCGGGGTAGGATCCGCTCCGGTTTTTCTGCTGCAGTCCATTCCGGGGACCGGATCCGGTCCGGTTTTTCCGCGGCAGTCCATTCCGGGTGCGGGATCCGGTCTGGTTTTTCCGTGGCACTCCATTCCGGGGGCCGGATCCGGTCCGGATTTTCCGCGGCAGTCCATTCCGGGTGCGGGATCCGGTCCGGTTTTTCCGTGGCACTCCATTTCGGAGGCCGGATCCGGTCCAGTTTTTCTGCGAAACGCCATACCGGGGGCCGGACCCGGTCTGGTTTTTCCGCGGCAGTCCATTCTGGGGGCCCGATCCGGTCCGGATTTTCCCCGACCACTCCATTCCGGGGGTCGATCCGGTCCGGTTCTTCCGCGCCACTCCATTCTGGGGTCGGATCTGCTCCGGCTTTTCCGTGGCAGTGCATTCCGGGGGCCGGATCCGGTCCGGGTTTTGCGCGGCAGTCCATTCCGGGGTCCGGATCCGGTCCGCTTTTTGCGCGGTACTCCATTCCGGGGGCCGCATCCGGTCCGGATTTTCCGCGGCAGTCCATTCCGGGGGCCGGATCCGCTCCAGTTTTTCCACGGCAGTGCATTCCAGGGGCCGGATCCGGTCCGGATTTTCCACGGCACGCCATTCCGGGGTCGGATCTGCTCCAGCTTTTCCGCGGCACGCCATTCCGGGGGCCGGATCCGGTCCGGTTTTTCCGCGGCACGCCATTCCGGGGGCCGGATCCGGTCCGTATTTTCCGCGGCACTCCATTCCGGGGGCCGGATCCGGTCTGGTTTTTCCGCGGCACGCAATTTCGGGGCCCGGATCCGGTCTGGTTTTTCCGCGGCAGTCCGTTCCGGGGGCCGGATCCGGTCCGGTTTTTCCGCGAAACGCCATTCCGGGGGCAGGATCCGGTCCAGTTTTTCCGCGAAATGCCATTCCGGGGGCCGGATCCAGTCCGGATTTTCGGCGGCACGCTATGCCGGGGGCCAGATGAGTCCATTTTTTCCGCGGCACGCCATTCCGGGGGCCGGATCCGGTCCGGTTTTTCCGCGGCAGTCCATTCTGGGGGCCGGATCCGGTCCGGGTTTTCCGCGGCAGTCCATTCCGGGACCTGGATCTGGTCCGGGTTTTCCGCGGCAGTCCATTCCGGGGGCCGGATCTGGTCCGGTTCTTCCGCGGCAGTCCATTCCGGGGGCCGGATCCGGTCCGGGTTTTCTGCGGCAGTCCATTCCGGGGGCCGGATCCGGTCCGGGTTTTCCACGGCAGTCCATTCCAGGGCCCGGATGCGGTCCGGGTTTTCCACGGCAATCCATTCCGGGGGCCAAATCCGGTCCAGTTTTTCCGCGGTCACTCCATACTGGGGACCCGATCCGGTCCGGTTTTTCCGTGGCAGCCCATTCCCGGGGCCGGATCCGGTCTGGGTTTTCTGCGGCAGTCCATTCCGGGGGCCAAATCTGGTCCGGGTTTTCTTGGCCACAGCATTCCGGGGCCCAGATCCGGTCCGGGTTTTCCGCGGCAGTCCATTCCCGGGACCGGATCCAGTCGGGTTCTCCCCGGCAGTCCATTCAGGGGGCTAAATCCAGTTCGGGTCTTCCGCGGCAGTCCGTTCCGGGGTCCGGATCCGGACCGGGTCTTCCTCGGCAGTCCGTTCCGGGGTCCGGATTTGGACCGGGTCTTCCTCGGCAGTCCGTTCCGGGGGCCAAATCTGGTCTGGCTTTTTCCCAGCAGTCCATTCCGGGGTCCGGATCCAGTTCGGGTCTTCCGTGGCTGTCCATTCCGGGGCCGGATCCGGGCCAGGTTTTCCGCGGCAGTCCATTCCGGGGTCCGGATCCGGTCCGCTTTTTGCGCGGTACTCCATTTCGGGGCCGGATCCGGGCCAGGTTTTCCGCGGCACTCCATTCCGGGGGCCGGATCCGGTCCGGTTTTTCCGCGGCACGCCATTCTGGGGGCCCGATCCGGTCCGGATTTTCCGCGGCAGTCCATTCCGGGGTCCGGATCCGGTCCGTTTTTTCCGTGGCATGCCATTCCGGGGACCCGATCCGGTCCGGTTTTTCCGTGGCACACTGTTCGGGGGTCTGGATCCGGTCCGGTTTTTCCGCGGCACGCCATTCTGTGGGCCCGATCCGGTCCGGATTTTCCGCGGCACTCCGTTCCGGGGTCCGGATCCGGTCCGGTTTTTCCGTGGCACGCCATTCCGGGGACCCGATCCGGTCTGGTTTTTCCGCGGCACACTGTTCGGGGGTCCGGATCCGGTCCGGTTTTTCTGCGAAACGCCATACCGGGGGCCGGATCCGGTCCGGTTTTTCCGCGGCATGCCATTCCAGGGCCCGATCCGGTCCGTTTTTTCCGTGGCAGTCCATTCCGGGGGCCGGATCCAGTCCGGTTTTTCTGTGGCAGTCCATTCCGGGGGCCGGATCCGGTCCGGTTTTTCCGTGGCAGTCCATTCCGGGGGCCGGATCCTGTCCGGATTTTCCGCGGCAGTCCATTCCGGGGGCCGGGTCCGGTCTGGTTTTTCCGCGGCAGTCCTTTCCGGGGGCCGGATCCGGTCCGGTTTTTCCGCGGCAGTCCGTTCCGGGGCCCGGATCTGGTCCGGTTTTTCCGCGGCAGTCCATTCCGGGGTCCGGATCCAGTCCGGTTTTTCCGTGGCACACTGTTCGGAGGGTCGGATCCTCTCCGGTTTTTCCGCAGCATGCCATTCCGGGGGCCGGATCCGGTCCGGTTTTTCCGCGGCACGCCATTCCGGGGGCCGGATCCGGTCCGGGTTTTCCGCGGCACTCCATTCCGGGGGCCGGATCCCGTCCGGTTTTTCCGCGGGAGTCCATTCCGGGGGCCGGATCCGGTCCGGTTATTTTGTGGCACACTGTTCGGCGGGTCAATCCGGTCCGGGTTTTCCGCGGCAGTCCGTTCCAGGGGCCGGATATGGTTCGGTTTTTCTGCGGCACGCCATTCATGGGGCCGGATCCGGTCCGGTTTTTCCGCGGCAGTCCACTCCGGGGGCCGGATCCGGTCTTGTTTTTCCGCGGCACACTGTTCGGGGGGCCGGATCCGGTCCGGTTTTTCCGCGGCAGTCCATTCCGGGGGCGGGATCCGGTCCGGTTTTTCCGCGGCACGCCTTACCGGGGGCCGGACCCGGTCTGGTTTTTCCGCGGCACGCCATTCCGGGGGCCGGACCCGGTCCGGTTTTTCCGCGGCACGCCATTCCGGGGTCCGGGTCCGGTCTGGTTTTTCCGCGGCACGCCATTTCGGAGGCCGGACCCGGTCCGGTTTTTCCGCGGCAGTCCATTCCGGGGGCCGGATCCGGTCCGGTTTTTCCACGGCAGTCCATTCCGGGGGCCGGATCCGGTCCGGTTTTTCCGCGGCCTGGGTCCGGTCCGGTTTTTCCGCGGCAGTCCATTCTGGGGGCCGATTCCGGTCCGGTTTTTCCGCGGCCTGGGTCCGGTCCGGTTTTTCCGTGGCACGCCATTTCGGAGGCCGGATCCGGTCCAGTTTTTCCGTGGCCTGGGTCCGGTCCGGTTTTTCCGCGGCACTCCATTCCGGGGGCCAGATCCGGTCCTCTTTTTCCGCGGCACGCCATTCTGGAGGCCGGATCCGGTCTGGTTTTTCCACGGCACGGCATTTCGGAGGCCGGATCCGGTCCAGTTTTTCCGCGGCCTGGGTCCGGTCCGGGTTTTCCGCGGCAGTCCATTCCGGGGGCCGGATACAGTCCGGATTTTCGGCGGCACGCTATGCTAAGGGCCGGATGAGTCCAGTTTTTCCGCAGCACGCCATTCCGGGGGCCGGATCCGGTCCGGTTTTTCCGTGGCAGTCCATTCCGGGGTCCGGATCCGGTCCAGCTTTTCCGCGGCACGCCATTCCGGGGGCCGGCCGTGGTCCGGTTTTTCCGCGGCACGCCATTCCGGGGGCCGTATCCAGTCCGATTTTTCCGCGGCAGTCCATTCCGGGGGCCGGATCCGGTCCGGTTTTTCCGCGGCACTCCATTCCGGGGGCCGGATCCCGTCCGGTTTTTCCGCGGCAGTCCATTCCGGGGGCCGATTCCGGTCCGGTTTTTCCGCGGCACTCCATTCCGGGGGCCGGATGTGGTCCGGTTTTTCCGCGGCAGTCCATTCTGGGGGCCGGATCCGGTCCGGTTTTTCACGGCACGCCATTCCGGGGGCCGGATGAGTCCGGTTTTTCCGCGGTACTCCATTCCGGGGGCCGGATCCGGTCCGGTTTTTCCGCGGCAGTCCATTCCGGGGGCGGGATCCGGTCCGGTTTTTTTGCGGCACTCCATTCCGGGGGCTGGATCCGGTCCGCTTTTTCCGCGGCACGCCATTCTGGAGGCCGGATCCGGTCTGATTTTTCCACGGCACGCCACTCCGGGGGCCGGATGAGTCCAGTTTTTCCGCGGCACGCCATTCTGGGGGCCGGATCCAGTCCGGATTTTCGGTGGCACGCTATGCCAGGGGCCGGATGAGTCCAGTTTTTCCGCGCTATGCCATTCCGGGGGCCAGATCCGGTCCGGTTTTTCTGCGGCAGTCCATTTGGGTCCGGATCCGGTCCGGTTTTTCCGCGGCACGCCATTCCGGGGGCCGGATCCGGTCCGGTTTTTCCGCGGCACGCCATTCCGGGGGCCGGATCCGGTCCGGTTTTTCCGCGGCAGTCCATTTCGGAGGCCGGATCCGGTCCGGTTTTTCCGCGGCACGCCATTTCGGAGGCCGGATCCGGTCCGGTTTTTCCACGGCACGCCATTCCGGGGGCCGGATCCGGTCCGGTTTTTACACGGCACGCCATGCCGGGGGCCGGATCCGGTCCGGTTTTTCCACGCACGCCATTCCGGGGGCCGGATCCGTTCCAGTTTTTCCGCGAAATGCCATTCCGGGGGCCGGATCTAGTCCGGATTTTCGGCGGCACGCTATGCCGGGGGCCGGATGAGTCCAGTTTTTCCGCGGCAGTCCATTCCGGGGGCCAGATCCAGTCCGGTTTTTCCGCGGCAGTCCATTCCGGGGTCCGGATCCGGTCCGGTTTTTCCGCGGCATGCCATTCCGGAGGCCGGATCCTGTCCGCATTTTCCGTGGCAGTCCATTCCGGGGGCCGGATCCGGTCCGGTTTTTCCGCGGCACGCCATTCCAGGGGCCGGATCCGGTCCGGTTTTTCCGCGGCAGTCCATTCCGGGGGCCGGATCCAGTCCGGATTTTCGGCGGCACGCTATGCCGGGGGCCGGATGAGACCGTTTTTTCCGCGCTATGCCATTCCGGGGGCCGGATCCGGTCCGGTTTTTCCGCGGCACTCTATTCCGGTGGCTGGATCCGGTTCGGTTTTTCCGCGGCACGCCATTCTGGAGGCCGGATCCGGTCTGATTTTTCCACGGCACTCCATTCCGGGGGCCGGATCCGGTCCAGTTTTTCCGCGGCCTGGGTCCGGTGCGGTTTTTCTGCGGCAGTCCATTCCGGGGGCCGGATCCGGTCCGGTTTTTCCGCGGCAGTCCATTCCGGGGACCGGATCCAGTCCGGATTTTCGGCGGCACGCTATGCCAGGGGCCGGATGAGTCCAGTTTTTCCGCGCTATGCCATTCCGGGGGCCGGATCCGTTCCGGTTTTTCCGCGGCAGTCCATTCCGCGGTCCGGATCCGGTCCGGTTTTTCCGCGGCAGTCCATTCCGGGGGCCGGATCCGGTCCGGTTTTTCCGCGGCACTCCATTCCGGGGGCCGGATCCGGTCCGGTTTTTCCGTGGCACTCCATTCTGGGGGCCGGATCCGGTCCGGTTTTTCCACGGCACGCCATTTCGGAGGACGGATCTGGTCCGGTTTTTCCGCGGCACGCCATTCTGGAGGCCAGATCCAGTCTGATTTTTCCACGGCACGCCATTCCGGGGGCCGTATCTGGTCCGGATTTTCCGCGGCCTGGGTCCGGTCCGGTTTTTCCGCGGCACGCCATTTCGGAGGCCGGAACTGGTCCCGTTTTTCCGCGGCAGTCCATTCCGGGGGCTGGATCCAGTCCGGATTTTCGGCGGCACGCTATGCCAGGGGCCGGATGAGTCCAGTTTTTCCGCGCTATGCCATTCAGGGGGCCAGATCCGGTCCGGTTTTTCCGTGGCAGTCCATTCCGGGGTCCGGATCCGGTCCGGTTTTTCCGCGGCACGCCATTTCGGGGGCCGGATCCGGTCCGGTTTTTCCGCGGCACTCCATTCCGGGGGCCGTATCCAGTCCGGTTTTTCCGCGGCAGTCCATTCCGGGGTCCGGATCCGGTCCGGTTTTTCCACGGCACTCCATTCCGGGGGCCGGATCCGGTGCGGTTTTTCCACGGCACTCCATTCCGGGGGCCGGATCCGGTCCGGATTTTCCGCGGCACTCCATTCTGGGGGCCGGATCCGGTCTGGTTTTTCCACGGCACACCATTTCGGAGGCCGGATCCGGCCCGGTTTTTCCGCGGCAGTCCATTCCGGGGGCCGGATCCGGTCCGGATTTTCCGCGGCAGTCCATTCTGGGGGCCGGACCCGGTCTGGTTTTTCCGCGGCACGCCATTTCGGGGGCCGGATCCGGTCTGGTTTTTCCGCGAAACGCCATTCCGGGGGCCGGATTCGGTCCAGTTTTTCCGCGGCCCGGATCCGGTCCGGTTTTTCCGCGAAATGCCATTCCGGGGGCCGGATCCAGTCCGGATTTTCGGCAGCACGCTATGCCGGGGGCCGGATGAGTGCAGTTTTTCCGCACTACGCCATTCCGGGGTCCGGATCCAGTCCGGTTTTTCCCCGGCACGCCATTTCGGGGGCCGAAACCGGTCCGGTTTTTCCTCGGCATGCCATTCCAGGGGCCGGATCCTGTCCGGATTTTCCGCGGCACGCCATTCCGGGGGCCGGATCCGGTCCGGTTTTTCCGCGGCAGTCCATTCCGGGGGCCGGATCCGGTCCGGTTTTTCCACGGCACTCCATTCCGGGGGCCGGATCCGGTCCGGTTTTTCCGCGGCACGCCATTTCGGAGGCCGGATCCGGTCCGGTTTTTCCACGGCACGCCATGCCGGGGGCCGGATCCGGTCCGGTTTTTCCACGGCACGCCATGCCGGGGGCCGGATCCGGTCCGGTTTTTACACGGCACGCCATGCCGGGGGCCGGATCCGGTCCGGTTTTTCCGCGGCAGTCCATTCCGGGGTCCGGATCCAGTCCGGATTTTCGGCGGCACGCTATGCCGGGGGCCGGATGAGTCCAGTTTTTCCGCGCTATGCCATTCCGGGGGCCAGATCCGGTCCGGTTTTTCCGTGGCAGTCCATTCCGGGGTCCGGATCCGGTCCGGTTTTTCCGCGGCACGCAATTTCGGGGGCCGGATCCGGTCCGGTTTTTCCGCGGCACTCCATTCCGGGGGCCGGATCCGGTCCGGTTTTTCCGCGGTACTCCATTCCGGGGGTCGGATCCGGTCCGGTTTTTCCGCGGCACTCCATTCCGGGGGCCGGATCCGGTCCGGTTTTTCCGCGGCACTCCATTCCGGGGGTCGGATCCGGTGCGGTTTTTCCGCGGCACTCCATTCCGGGGGCCGGATCCGGTCCGGTTTTTCCGCGGTACTCCATTCCGGGGGCCTGATCCGGTCCAGTTTTTCCGCGGCCTGGGTCCGGTCCGGTTTTTCCGCGGCAGTCCATTCTGGGGGCCGATTCCGGTCCGGTTTTTCCGCGGCCTGGGTCCGGTCCGGTTTTTCCGTGGCACGCCATTTCGGAGGCCGGATCCGGTCTGGATTTCCGCGACCTGGGTCCGGTCCGGTTTTTCCGTGGCACGCCATTTCGGAGGCCGGATCCGGTCCAGTTTTTCCGTGGCCTGGGTCCGGTCCGGTTTTTCTGCGGCACTCCATTCCGGGGGCCAGATCCGGTCCTCTTTTTCCGCGGCACGCCATTCTGGAGGCCGGATCCGGTCTGGTTTTTCCACGGCACGGCATTTCGGAGGCCGGATCCGGTCCAGTTTTTCCGCGGCCTGGGTCCGGTCCGGTTTTTCCGCGGCAGTCCATTCTGGGGGCCGGATCCAGTCCGGATTTTCGGCGGCACGCTATGCTAAGGGCCGGATGAGTCCAGTTTTTCCGCAGCACGCCATTCCGGGGTCCGGATCCGGTCCGGTTTTTCCGTGGCAGTCCATTCCGGGGTCCGGATCCGGTCCAGTTTTTCCGTGGCACGCCATTCGGGGGGCCGGACGTGGTCCGGTTTTTCCGCGGCACGCCATTCCGGGGGCCGTATCCAGTCCGATTTTTCCGTGGCAGTCCATTCCGGGGGCCGGATCCGGTCCGGTTTTTCCGCGGCAGTCCATTCCGGGGGCCGGATCCGGTCCGGGTTTTCCGCGGCAGTCCATTCCGGGGGCCGATTCCGGTCCGGTTTTTCCGCGGCACTCCATTCCGGGGGCCGGATGTGGTCCGGTTTTTCCGCGGCACGCCATTCCGGGGGCCGGATGAGTCCGGTTTTTCCGCGGTACTCCATTCCGGGGGCCGGATCCGGTCCGGTTTTTCACGGCACGCCATTCCGGGGGCCGGATGAGTCCGGTTTTTCCGCGGTACTCCATTCCGGGGGCCGGATCCGGTCCGGTTTTTCCGCGGCAGTCCATTCCGGGGGCGGGATCCGGTCCGGTTTTTTCGCGGCACTCCATTCCGGGGGCCGGATCCGGTCCGGTTTTTCCGCGGCACGCCATTCTGGAGGCCGGATCCGGTCTGATTTTTCCACGGCACGCCACTCCGGGGGCCGGATCCGGTCCAGTTTTTCCGCGGCAGTCCATTCTGGGGGCCGGATCCAGTCCGGATTTTCGGCGGCACGCTATGCTAAGGGCCGGATGAGTCCAGTTTTTCCGCAGCACGCCATTCCGGGGTCCGGATCCGGTCCGGTTTTTCCGTGGCAGTCCATTCCGGGGTCCGGATCCGGTCCAGTTTTTCCGTGGCACGCCATTCGGGGGGCCGGACGTGGTCCGGTTTTTCCGCGGCACGCCATTCCGGGGGCCGTATCCAGTCCGATTTTTCCGTGGCAGTCCATTCCGGGGGCCGGATCCGGTCCGGTTTTTCCGCGGCAGTCCATTCCGGGGGCCGGATCCGGTCCGGGTTTTCCGCGGCAGTCCATTCCGGGGGCCGATTCCGGTCCGGTTTTTCCGCGGCACTCCATTCCGGGGGCCGGATGTGGTCCGGTTTTTCCGCGGCACGCCATTCCGGGGGCCGGATGAGTCCGGTTTTTCCGCGGTACTCCATTCCGGGGGCCGGATCCGGTCCGGTTTTTCCGCGGCACGCCATTCCGGGGGCGGGATCCGGTCCGGTTTTTTCGCGGCACTCCATTCCGGGGGCCGGATCCGGTCCGGTTTTTCCGCGGCACGCCATTCTGGAGGCCGGATCCGGTCTGATTTTTCCACGGCACGCCACTCCGGGGGCCGGATCCGGTCCAGTTTTTCCGCGGCACGCCATTCTGGGGGCCGGATCCAGTCCGGATTTTCGGTGGCACGCTATGCCAGGGGCCGGATGAGTCCAGTTTTTCCGCGCTATGCCATTCCGGGGGCCAGATCCGGTCCGGTTTTTCTGCGGCAGTGCATTTGGGTCCGGATCCGGTCCGGTTTTTCCGCGGCACGCCATTCCGGGGGCCGGATCTGGTCCGGTTTTTCCGCGGCAGTCCATTCCGCGGTCCGGATCCGGTCCGGTTTTTCCGCGGCAGTCCATTTCGGAGGCCGGATCCGGTCCGGTTTTTCCGCGGCACGCCATTTCGGAGGCCGGATCCGGTCCGGTTTTTCCGCGGCAGTCCATTCCGGGGGCCGGATGCGGTCCGGTTTTTCCTCGGCAGTCCATTCCGGGGTCCGGATCCGGTCCGGTTTTTCCATGGCAGTCCATTCCGGGAGCCGGATCCGGTCCGGTTTTTCCGCGGCACGCCATTCCGGGGGCCAGATCCGGTCCGGCTTTTCCGCGGCAGTCCATTCCGGGGGCCGGATCCGGTCCGGTTTTTCCGCGGCCTGGGTCCGGTCCGGTTTTTCCGCGGCAGTCCATTCCGGGGGCCGGATCCAGTCCGGATTTTCGGCGGCGCGCTATGCCAGGGGCCGGATGAGTCCAGTTTTTCCGCGCTATGCCATTCCGGGGTCCGGATCCGGTCCGGTTTTTCTGTGGCAGTCCATTCCGGGGTCCGGATCCGGTCCGGTTTTTCCGCGGCACGCCATTCCGGGGGCCGGATCCGGTCCGGTTTTTCCGCGGCAGTCCATTCCGGGGGCCGGATCCGGTCCGGTTTTTCCGCGGCACGCCATTCCGGGGGCCGTATCCAGTCCGGTTTTTCCGCGGCAGTCCATTCCGGGGTCCGGATCCGGTCCGGTTTTTCCGCGGCACTCTATTCCGGGGGCCGGATCCGGTCCGGTTTTTCCGTGGCAGTCCATTCCGGGGGCCGGATGCGGTCCGGTTTTTCCGCGAAACGCCATTCCGGGGGCCGGATTCGGTCCAGTTTTTCCGCGGCCCGGATCCGGTCCGGTTTTTCCACGGTACGCCATTCCGGGGGTCGGATCCAGTCCGGTTTTTCCGCGAAACGCCATTCCGGGGGCCGGATCCAGTCCGGATTTTCGGCGCACGCTATGCCGGGGGCCGGATGAGTCCAGTTTTTCCGCGCTACGCCATTCCGGGGGCCGGATCCAGTCCGGTTTTTCCGCGGCACGCCATTCCGGGGTCCGGATCCGGTCCGGTTTTTCCGCGGCACTCCATTCCGGGGGCCGTATCCAGTCCGGTTTTTCCGTGGCACTCCATTCCGGGGTCCAGATGCGGTCCGGTTTTTCCATGGCATGCCATTCCGGGGACCCGATCCGGTCTGGTTTTTCCTCGGCACACTGTTCGGGGGGCCGGATCCGGTCCGGTTTTTCCGTGGCACGCCATTCCGGGGGCCCGATCCGGCCCGGTTTTTCCGCGGAATGCCATTCCGGGGGCCCGATCCGGTCCGGTTTTTCCGCGGCAGTCCATTCCGGGGTCCGGATCCGGTCCGGTTTTTCCATGGCAGTCCATTCCGGGAGCGGGATCCGGTCCAGTTTTTCCGCGGCACGCCATTCCGGGGGCCAGATCCGGTCCGGTTTTTCCGCGGCCCGCATCCGGTCCGGTTTTTCCACGGTACGCCATTCCGGGGGCCGGATCCGTTCCGGTTTTTCCGCGAAATGCCATTCCGGGGGCCGGATCCAGTCCGGATTTTCGGCGGCACGCTATGCCGGGGGCCGGATGAGTCCAGTTTTTCCGCGGCATGCCATTTTGGGGGCCGGAGCCAGTCCGGTTTTTCCGCGAAATGCCATTCCGGGCGCCGGATCCAGTCCGGATTTTCGGCGGCACGCTATGCCGGGGGCCGGATGAGTCCAGTTTTTCCGCGCTATGCCATTCCGGGGTCCGGATCCAGTCCGGTTTTTCCGCGGCAGTCCATTCCGGGGGCCGGATCCGGTCCGGTTTTTCCGCGGCACTCTATTCCGGGGGCCGGATCCGGTCCGGTTTTTCCGTGGCAGTCCATTCCGGGGGCCGGATGCGGTCCGGTTTTTCCGCGGCACTCCATTCCGGGGGCCAGATCCGGTCCGGTTTTTCCGCGGCCCGCATCCGGTCCGGTTTTTCCACGGTACGCCATTCCGGGGGCCGGATCCGTTCCGGTTTTTCCGCGAAATGCCATTCCGGGGGCCGGATCCAGTCTGGATTTTCGGTGGCACGCTATGCCGGGGGCCGGATGAGTCCAGTTTTTCCGCGGCATGCCATTTTGGGGGCCGGAGCCAGTCCGGTTTTTCCGCGAAATGCCATTCCGGGCGCCGGATCCAGTCCGGATTTTCGGCGGCACGCTATGCCGGGGGCCGGATGAGTCCAGTTTTTCCGCGCTATGCCATTCCGGGGGCCGGATCCAGTCCGGTTTTTCCGCGGCAGTCCATTCCGGGGGCCGGATCCGGTCCGGTTTTTCCGTGGCAGTCCATTCCGGGGGCCGGATCCGGTCCGGTTTTTCCGCGGCACGCCATTCCGGGGGCCGTATCCAGTCCGGTTTTTCCGCGGCACGGCATTCCGGGGACGCGATCCGGTCTGGTTTTTCCGCGGTACACTGTTCGGGGGGCCGGATGTGGTCCGGTTTTTACGCGGCACGCCGTACCGGGGGCCGGATCGGTCTGGTTTTTCCGCGGCACTCCATTCCGGGGGCCGGATTCGGTCCGGTTTTTCCACGGCAGTCCATTCGGGGGGCCGGATCCGGTCCGGTTTTTCCACGGCAGTCCGTTCCGGGGGCCGGATCCAGTCCGGATTTTCGGCGGCACGCTATGCCGGGGGCCGGATGAGTCCAGTTTTTCCGCGGCAGTCCATTCCGGGGGCCGGATCCGGTCCGGTTTTTCCGCGGCACGCCATTCCTGGGGCCGGATCCGGTCCGGTTTTTCCGCGGCACGCCATTCCAGGGGCCGGATCCGGTCCGGTTTTTCCGCGGCAGTCCATTCCGGGGGCCGGATCCAGTCCGGATTTTCGGCGGCACGCTATGCCGGGGGCCGGATGAGACCGTTTTTTCCGCGCTATGCCATTCCGGGGGCCGGATCCGGTCCGGTTTTTCCGCGGCACTCTATTCCGGTGGCTGGATCCGGTTCGGTTTTTCCGCGGCACGCCATTCTGGAGGCCGGATCCGGTCTGATTTTTCCACGGCACTCCATTCCGGGGGCCGGATCCGGTCCAGTTTTTCCGCGGCCTGGGTCCGGTGCGGTTTTTCTGCGGCAGTCCATTCCGGGGGCCGGATCCGGTCCGGTTTTTCCGCGGCACGCCATTCCGGGGGCCGGATCCGGTCCGGTTTTTCCGCGGCAGTCCATTTCGGAGGCCGGATCCGGTCCGGTTTTTCCGCGGCACGCCATTTCGGAGGCCGGATCCGGTCCGGTTTTTCCACGGCACGCCATTCCGGGGGCCGGATCCGGTCCGGTTTTTACACGGCACGCCATGCCGGGGGCCGGATCCGGTCCGGTTTTTCCACGCACTCCATTCTGGGGGCCGGATCCGTTCCAGTTTTTCCGCGAAATGCCATTCCGGGGGCCGGATCTAGTCCGGATTTTCGGCGGCACGCTATGCCGGGGGCCGGATGAGTCCAGTTTTTCCGCGGCAGTCCATTCCGGGGGCCAGATCCAGTCCGGTTTTTCCGCGGCAGTCCATTCCGGGGTCCGGATCCGGTCCGGTTTTTCCGCGGCATGCCATTCCGGAGGCCGGATCCTGTCCGCATTTTCCGTGGCAGTCCATTCCGGGGGCCGGATCCGGTCCGGTTTTTCCGCGGCACGCCATTCCTGGGGCCCGATCCGGTCCGGTTTTTCCGCGGCACGCCATTCCAGGGGCCGGATCCGGTCCGGTTTTTCCGCGGCAGTCCATTCCGGGGGCCGGATCCAGTCCGGATTTTCGGCGGCACGCTATGCCGGGGGCCGGATGAGACCGTTTTTTCCGCGCTATGCCATTCCGGGGGCCGGATCCGGTCCGGTTTTTCCGCGGCACTCTATTCCGGTGGCTGGATCCGGTTCGGTTTTTCCGCGGCACGCCATTCTGGAGGCCGGATCCGGTCTGATTTTTCCACGGCACTCCATTCCGGGGGCCGGATCCGGTCCAGTTTTTCCGCGGCCTGGGTCCGGTGCGGTTTTTCTGCGGCAGTCCATTCCGGGGGCCGGATCCGGTCCGGTTTTTCCGCGGCAGTCCATTCCGGGGACCGGATCCAGTCCGGATTTTCGGCGGCACGCTATGCCAGGGGCCGGATGAGTCCAGTTTTTCCGCGCTATGCCATTCCGGGGGCCGGATCCGTTCCGGTTTTTCCGCGGCAGTCCATTCCGCGGTCCGGATCCGGTCCGGTTTTTCCGCGGCAGTCCATTCCGGGGGCCGGATCCGGTCCGGTTTTTCCGCGGCACTCCATTCCGGGGGCCGGATTCGGTCCGGTTTTTCCGTGGCACTCCATTCTGGGGGCCGGATCCAGTCCGGTTTTTCCACGGCACGCCATTTCGGAGGACGGATCTGGTCCGGTTTTTCCGCGGCACGCCATTCTGGAGGCCAGATCCAGTCTGATTTTTCCACGGCACGCCATTCCGGGGGCCGTATCTGGTCCGGATTTTCCGCGGCCCGATCCGGTCCGGTTTTTCCGCGGCACGCCATTTCGGAGGCCGGAACTGGTCCCGTTTTTCCGCGGCAGTCCATTCCGGGGGCTGGATCCAGTCCGGATTTTCGGCGGCACGCTATGCCAGGGGCCGGATGAGTCCAGTTTTTCCGCGCTATGCCATTCAGGGGGCCAGATCCGGTCCGGTTTTTCCGTGGCAGTCCATTCCGGGGTCCGGATCCGGTCCGGTTTTTCCGCGGCACGCCATTTCGGGGGCCGGATCCGGTCCGGTTTTTCCGCGGCACTCCATTCCGGGGGCCGTATCCAGTCCGGTTTTTCCGCGGCAGTCCATTCCGGGGTCCGGATCCGGTCCGGTTTTTCCACGGCACTCCATTCCGGGGGCCGGATCCGGTGCGGTTTTTCCACGGCACTCCATTCCGGGGGCCGGATCCGGTCCGGATTTTCCGCGGCACTCCATTCTGGGGGCCGGATCCGGTCTGGTTTTTCCACGGCACACCATTTCGGAGGCCGGATCCGGCCCGGTTTTTCCGCGGCAGTCCATTCCGGGGGCCGGATCCGGTCCGGATTTTCCGCGGCAGTCCATTCTGGGGGCCGGACCCGGTCTGGTTTTTCCGCGGCACGCCATTTCGGGGGCCGGATCCGGTCTGGTTTTTCCGCGAAACGCCATTCCGGGGGCCGGATTCGGTCCAGTTTTTCCGCGGCCCGGATCCGGTCCGGTTTTTCCGCGAAATGCCATTCCGGGGGCCGGATCCAGTCCGGATTTTCGGCAGCACGCTATGCCGGGGGCCGGATGAGTGCAGTTTTTCCGCACTACGCCATTCCGGGGTCCGGATCCAGTCCGGTTTTTCCCCGGCACGCCATTTCGGGGGCCGAAACCGGTCCGGTTTTTCCTCGGCATGCCATTCCAGGGGCCGGATCCTGTCCGGATTTTCTGCGGCACGCCATTCCGGGGGCCGGATCCGGTCCGGTTTTTCCGCGGCAGTCCATTCCGGGGGCCGGATCCGGTCCGGTTTTTCCACGGCACTCCATTCCGGGGGCCGGATCCGGTCCGGTTTTTCCGCGGCACGCCATTTCGGAGGCCGGATCCGGTCCGGTTTTTCCACGGCACGCCATGCCGGGGGCCGGATCCGGTCCGGTTTTTCCACGGCACGCCATGCCGGGGGCCGGATCCGGTCCGGTTTTTACACGGCACGCCATGCCGGGGGCCGGATCCGGTCCGGTTTTTCCGCGGCAGTCCATTCCGGGGTCCGGATCCAGTCCGGATTTTCGGCGGCACGCTATGCCGGGGGCCGGATGAGTCCAGTTTTTCCGCGCTATGCCATTCCGGGGGCCAGATCCGGTCCGGTTTTTCCGTGGCAGTCCATTCCGGGGTCCGGATCCGGTCCGGTTTTTCCGCGGCACGCAATTTCGGGGGCCGGATCCGGTCCGGTTTTTCCGCGGCACTCCATTCCGGGGGCCGGATCCGGTCCGGTTTTTCCGCGGTACTCCATTCCGGGGGTCGGATCCGGTCCGGTTTTTCCGCGGCACTCCATTCCGGGGGCCGGATCCGGTCCGGTTTTTCCGCGGCACTCCATTCCGGGGGTCGGATCCGGTGCGGTTTTTCCGCGGCACTCCATTCCGGGGGCCGGATCCGGTCCGGTTTTTCCGCGGTACTCCATTCCGGGGGCCTGATCCGGTCCAGTTTTTCCGCGGCCTGGGTCCGGTCCGGTTTTTCCGCGGCAGTCCATTCTGGGGGCCGATTCCGGTCCGGTTTTTCCGCGGCCTGGGTCCGGTCCGGTTTTTCCGTGGCACGCCATTTCGGAGGCCGGATCCGGTCTGGATTTCCGCGACCTGGGTCCGGTCCGGTTTTTCCGTGGCACGCCATTTCGGAGGCCGGATCCGGTCCAGTTTTTCCGTGGCCTGGGTCCGGTCCGGTTTTTCTGCGGCACTCCATTCCGGGGGCCAGATCCGGTCCTCTTTTTCCGCGGCACGCCATTCTGGAGGCCGGATCCGGTCTGGTTTTTCCACGGCACGGCATTTCGGAGGCCGGATCCGGTCCAGTTTTTCCGCGGCCTGGGTCCGGTCCGGTTTTTCCGCGGCAGTCCATTCTGGGGGCCGGATCCAGTCCGGATTTTCGGCGGCACGCTATGCTAAGGGCCGGATGAGTCCAGTTTTTCCGCAGCACGCCATTCCGGGGTCCGGATCCGGTCCGGTTTTTCCGTGGCAGTCCATTCCGGGGTCCGGATCCGGTCCAGTTTTTCCGTGGCACGCCATTCGGGGGGCCGGACGTGGTCCGGTTTTTCCGCGGCACGCCATTCCGGGGGCCGTATCCAGTCCGATTTTTCCGTGGCAGTCCATTCTGGGGGCCGGATCCGGTCCGGTTTTTCCGCGGCAGTCCATTCCGGGGGCCGGATCCGGTCCGGGTTTTCCGCGGCAGTCCATTCCGGGGGCCGATTCCGGTCCGGTTTTTCCGCGGCACTCCATTCCGGGGGCCGGATGTGGTCCGGTTTTTCCGCGGCACGCCATTCCGGGGGCCGGATGAGTCCGGTTTTTCCGCGGTACTCCATTCCGGGGGCCGGATCCGGTCCGGTTTTTCCGCGGCACGCCATTCCGGGGGCGGGATCCGGTCCGGTTTTTTCGCGGCACTCCATTCCGGGGGCCGGATCCGGTCCGGTTTTTCCGCGGCACGCCATTCTGGGGGCCGGATCCAGTCCGGATTTTCGGTGGCACGCTATGCCAGGGGCCGGATGAGTCCAGTTTTTCCGCGCTATGCCATTCCGGGGGCCAGATCCGGTCCGGTTTTTCTGCGGCAGTGCATTTGGGTCCGGATCCGGTCCGGTTTTTCCGCGGCACGCCATTCCGGGGGCCGGATCTGGTCCGGTTTTTCCGCGGCAGTCCATTCCGCGGTCCGGATCCGGTCCGGTTTTTCCGCGGCAGTCCATTTCGGAGGCCGGATCCGGTCCGGTTTTTCCGCGGCACGCCATTTCGGAGGCCGGATCCGGTCCGGTTTTTCCACGGCACGCCATGCCGGGGGCCGGATCCGGTCCGGTTTTCCCGCGGCAGTCCATTCCGGGGGCGGGATCCGGTCCGGTTTTTTCGCGGCACTCCATTCCGGGGGCCGGATCCGGTCCGGTTTTTCCGCGGCACGCCATTCTGGAGGCCGGATCCGGTCTGATTTTTCCACGGCACTCCATTCCGGGGGCCGGATCCGGTCCGGTTTTTCCGCGAAATGCCATTCTGGGAGCCGGATCCAGTCCGGATTTTCGGCGGCACGCTATGCCGGGGGCCGGATGAGTCCAGTTTTTCCACGGCATGCCATTCCGGGGGCCGGATCCGGTCCGGTTTTTCCGCGGCAGTCCATTCCGGGGTCCGGATCCGGTCCGGTTTTTCCGCGGCAGTCCATTCCGGGGGCCGGATCCGGTCCGGTTTTTCCGCGGCACGCCATTCCACGGTCCGGATCCGGTCCGTTTTTTCCGTGGCAGTCCATTTCGGAGGCCGGATCCGGTGCGGTTTTTCCGCGGCACTCCATTCCGGGGTCCGAATACGGTCCGGTTTTTCCGCGGCAGTCCATTCCGGGGGCCGGATGCGGTCCGGTTTTTCCTCGGCAGTCCATTCCGGGGTCCGGATCCGGTCCGGTTTTTCCATGGCAGTCCATTCCGGGAGCCGGATCCGGTCCGGTTTTTCCGCGGCACGCCATTCCGGGGGCCAGATCCGGTCCGGCTTTTCCGCGGCAGTCCATTCCGGGGGCGGGATCCGGTCCGGTTTTTCCGCGGCCTGGGTCCGGTCCGGTTTTTCCGCGGCAGTCCATTCCGGGGGCCGGATCCAGTCCGGATTTTCGGCGGCGCGCTATGCCAGGGGCCGGATGAGTCCAGTTTTTCCGCGCTATGCCATTCCGGGGTCCGGATCCGGTCCGGTTTTTCTGTGGCAGTCCATTCCGGGGTCCGGATCCGGTCCGGTTTTTCCGCGGCACGCCATTCCGGGGGCCGGATCCGGTCCGGTTTTTCCGCGGCAGTCCATTCCGGGGGTCGGATCCGGTCCGGTTTTTCCGCGGCACGCCATTCCGGGGGCCGTATCCAGTCCGGTTTTTCCGCGGCAGTCCATTCCGGGGTCCGGATCCGGTCCGGTTTTTCCGCGGCACTCTATTCCGGGGGCCGGATCCGGTCCGGTTTTTCCGTGGCAGTCCATTCCGGGGGCCGGATGCGGTCCGGTTTTTCCGCGAAACGCCATTCCGGGGGCCGGATTCGGTCCAGTTTTTCCGCGGCCCGGATCCGGTCCGGTTTTTCCACGGTACGCCATTCCGGGGGTCGGATCCAGTCCGGTTTTTCCGCGAAACGCCATTCCGGGGGCCGGATCCAGTCCGGATTTTCGGCGCACGCTATGCCGGGGGCCGGATGAGTCCAGTTTTTCCGCGCTACGCCATTCCGGGGGCCGGATCCAGTCCGGTTTTTCCGCGGCACGCCATTCCGGGGTCCGGATCCGGTCCGGTTTTTCCGCGGCACTCCATTCCGGGGGCCGTATCCAGTCCGGTTTTTCCGTGGCACTCCATTCCGGGGTCCAGATGCGGTCCGGTTTTTCCATGGCATGCCATTCCGGGGACCCGATCCGGTCTGGTTTTTCCTCGGCACACTGTTCGGGGGGCCGGATCCGGTCCGGTTTTTCCGTGGCACGCCATTCCGGGGGCCCGATCCGGCCCGGTTTTTCCGCGGAATGCCATTCCGGGGGCCCGATCCGGTCCGGTTTTTCCGCGGCAGTCCATTCCGGGGTCCGGATCCGGTCCGGTTTTTCCATGGCAGTCCATTCCGGGAGCGGGATCCGGTCCAGTTTTTCCGCGGCACGCCATTCCGGGGGCCAGATCCGGTCCGGTTTTTCCGCGGCCCGCATCCGGTCCGGTTTTTCCACGGTACGCCATTCCGGGGGCCGGATCCGTTCCGGTTTTTCCGCGAAATGCCATTCCGGGGGCCGGATCCAGTCCGGATTTTCGGCGGCACGCTATGCCGGGGGCCGGATGAGTCCAGTTTTTCCGCGGCATGCCATTTTGGGGGCCGGAGCCAGTCCGGTTTTTCCGCGAAATGCCATTCCGGGCGCCGGATCCAGTCCGGATTTTCGGCGGCACGCTATGCCGGGGGCCGGATGAGTCCAGTTTTTCCGCGCTATGCCATTCCGGGGTCCGGATCCAGTCCGGTTTTTCCGCGGCAGTCCATTCCGGGGGCCGGATCCGGTCCGGTTTTTCCGCGGCACTCTATTCCGGGGGCCGGATCCGGTCCGGTTTTTCCGTGGCAGTCCATTCCGGGGGCCGGATGCGGTCCGGTTTTTCCGCGGCACTCCATTCCGGGGGCCAGATCCGGTCCGGTTTTTCCGCGGCCCGCATCCGGTCCGGTTTTTCCACGGTACGCCATTCCGGGGGCCGGATCCGTTCCGGTTTTTCCGCGAAATGCCATTCCGGGGGCCGGATCCAGTCTGGATTTTCGGTGGCACGCTATGCCGGGGGCCGGATGAGTCCAGTTTTTCCGCGGCATGCCATTTTGGGGGCCGGAGCCAGTCCGGTTTTTCCGCGAAATGCCATTCCGGGCGCCGGATCCAGTCCGGATTTTCGGCGGCACGCTATGCCGGGGGCCGGATGAGTCCAGTTTTTCCGCGCTATGCCATTCCGGGGGCCGGATCCAGTCCGGTTTTTCCGCGGCAGTCCATTCCGGGGGCCGGATCCGGTCCGGTTTTTCCGTGGCAGTCCATTCCGGGGGCCGGATCCGGTCCGGTTTTTCCGCGGCACGCCATTCCGGGGGCCGTATCCAGTCCGGTTTTTCCGCGGCACGGCATTCCGGGGACGCGATCCGGTCTGGTTTTTCCGCGGTACACTGTTCGGGGGGCCGGATGTGGTCCGGTTTTTACGCGGCACGCCGTACCGGGGGCCGGATCGGTCTGGTTTTTCCGCGGCACTCCATTCCGGGGGCCGGATTCGGTCCGGTTTTTCCACGGCAGTCCATTCGGGGGGCCGGATCCGGTCCGGTTTTTCCACGGCAGTCCGTTCCGGGGGCCGGATCCAGTCCGGATTTTCGGCGGCACGCTATGCCGGGGGCCGGATGAGTCCAGTTTTTCCGCGGCAGTCCATTCCGGGGGCCGGATCCGGTCCGGTTTTTCCGCGGCAGTCCATTCCGGGGTCCGGATCCGGTCCGGTTTTTCCATGGCAGTCCATTCCGTGGACCGGACCCGGTCCGGTTTTTCCGTGGCACGCCATTCTGGGGACCCGATCCGGTCCGGATTTTCCGTGGCAGTCCATTCCGGGGGCCGCATCCGGTCCGGTTTTTCCGCGGCACTCCATTCCGGGGTCCGGATCCGGTCCGGTTATTCCGCGGCAGTCCATTCCGGGGTCCGGATGCGGTCCGGTTTTTCCGTGGCATGCCATTCCGGGGTCCGGATGCGGTCCGGTTTTTCCGTGGCATGCCATTCCGGGGGCCGGATCCGGTCCTGTTTTTCCGCGGCAGTCCATGCCGGGGGCCGGATCCGGTCTGGTTTTTCCGCGGCAGTCCATTCCGGGGGCCGGATCCGGTCCAGTTCGTCCACGCTACGCCATTCCGGGGGCCGGATCCGGTCCGGTTTTTGCGCGGCAGTCCATTCCGGGGTCCGGATCCGGTCCGCTTTTTCCATGGCAGTCCATTCCGTGGACCGGACCCGGTCCAGTTTTTCCGTGGCACGCCATTCTGGGGGCCCGATCGGGTCCGGATTTTCCGTGGCAGTCCATTCCGGGGGCCGGATCCGGTCCGGTTTTTCCGCGGCACTCCATTCCGGGGTCCGAATCCGGTCCGGTTATTCCGCGGCAGTCCATTCCGGGGTTCGGATGCGGTCCGGTTTTTCCGTGGCATGCCATTCCGGGGACCAGATCCGGTCTGGTTTTTCCTCGGCACACTGTTCGGTGGGCCGCATCCAGTCCGGTTTTTCCGTGGCACGCCATTCCGGGGGCCCGATCCGGTCCGGTTTTTCCGTGGCATGCCATTCCGGGGGCCCGATCCGGTCCGGTTTTTCCCCGGCAGTCCATTCCGGGGTCCGGATCCCGTCCGGTTTTTCCGCGGCAGTCCATTCCGGGGGCCGGATCCGGTCCGGTTTTTCCGCGGCACGCCATTCCACGGTCCGGATCCGGTCCGGTTTTTCCGCGGCACGCCATTCCGGGGGCCGGATCCGGTCCGGTTTATCCGCGGCACTGCTTTCCGGGGGCCGGATCCGGTCCGGTTTTTCCGCGGCAGTCCATTCCGGGGGCCGGATCCGGTCCGGTTTTTCCGCGGCACGCCATTCCACGGTCCGGATCCGGTCCGGTTTTTCCGTGGCAGTCCATTTCGGAGGCCGGATCCGGTCCGGTTTTTCCGCGGCACTCCATTCCGGGGTCCGAATCCGGTCCGGTTTTTCCGCGGCAGTCCATTCCGGGGGCCGGATCCGGTCCGGTTTTTCCTCGGCAGTCCATTCCGGGGTCCGGATCCGGTCCGGTTTTTCCGCGGCACGCCATTCCGGGGGCCAGATCCGGTCCGGCTTTTCTGCGGCAGTCCATTCCGGGGGCCGGATCCGGTCCGGCTTTTCCGCGGCCTGGGTCCGGTCCGGTTTTTCCGCGGCAGTCCATTCCGGGGGCCGGATCCAGTCCGGATTTTCCGCGGCAGTCCATGCCGGGGGCCGGATCCGGTCTGGTTTTTCCGCGGCAGTCCATTCCGGGGGCCGGATCCGGTCCAGTTCGTCCACGCTACGCCATTCCGGGGGCCGGATCCGGTCCGGTTTTTGCGCGGCAGTCCATTCCGGGGTCCGGATCCGGTCCGCTTTTTCCATGGCAGTCCATTCCGTGGACCGGACCCGGTCCAGTTTTTCCGTGGCACGCCATTCTGGGGGCCCGATCGGGTCCGGATTTTCCGTGGCAGTCCATTCCGGGGGCCGGATCCGGTCCGGTTTTTCCGCGGCACTCCATTCCGGGGTCCGAATCCGGTCCGGTTATTCCGCGGCAGTCCATTCCGGGGTTCGGATGCGGTCCGGTTTTTCCGTGGCATGCCATTCCGGGGACCCGATCCGGTCTGGTTTTTCCTCGGCACACTGTTCGGTGGGCCGCATCCAGTCCGGTTTTTCCGTGGCACGCCATTCCGGGGGCCCGATCCGGTCCGGTTTTTCCGTGGCATGCCATTCCGGGGGCCCGATCCGGTCCGGTTTTTCCGCGGCAGTCCATTCCGGGGTCCGGATCCGGTCCGGTTTTTCCGCGGCAGTCCATTCCGGGGTCCGGATCCGGTCCGGTTTTTCCGCGGCACTCCATTCCGGGGTCCGGATCCGGTCCGGTTTTTCCGCGGCACTCTATTCCGGGGGCCGGACCCGGTCCGGTTTTTCCGTGGCAGTCCATTCCGGGGGCCAGATCCGGTCCGGTTTTTCCGCGAAACGCCATTCCGGGGGCCGGATCCGGTCCGGTTTTTCCGCGGCCCGGATCCGGTCCGGTTTTTCCACGGTACGCCATTCCGGGGGCCGGATCCGTTCCGGTTTTTCTGCAAAATGCCATTCCGGGGTCCGGATCCAGTCCGGAATTTCGGCGGCACGCTATGCCGGGGGCCGGATGAGTCCAGTTTTTCCGCGGCATGCCATTCCGGGGGCCGGATCCAGTCCGGTTTTTCCGCGAAATGCCATTCCGGGGGCCGGATCCAGTCCGGATTTTCGGCGGCACGCTATGCCGGGGGCCGGATGAGTCCAGTTTTTCCACGGCATGCCATTCCGGGGGCCGGATCCAGTCCGGTTTTTCCGCGAAATGCCATTCCGGGGGCCGGATCCAGTCCGGATTTTCGGCGGCACGCTATGCCGGGGGCCGGATGAGTCCAGTTTTTCCGCGCTACGCCATTCCGGGGGCCGGATCCAGTCCGGTTTTTCCGCGGCAGTCCATTCCGCGGTCCGGATCCGGTCCGGTTTTTCCGCGGCACTCCATTCCGGGGGCCGGATCCGGTCCGGTTTTTCCGCGGCAGTCCATTCCGGGGTCCGGATCCGGTCCGGTTTTTCCGCGGCAGTCCGTTCCGGGGGCCGGATCCGGTCCGGTTTTTCCGTGGCAGTCCATTTCGGAGGCTGGATCCGGTCCGGTTTTTCCATGGCAGTCCATTCCGTGGACCGGACCCGGTCCGGTTTTTCCGTGGCACGCCATTCTGGGGGCCCGATCGGGTCCGGATTTTCCGTGGCAGTCCATTCCGTGGACCGGACCCGGTCCGGTTTTTCCGCGGCACGCCATTCCGGGGGCCAGATCCGGTCCGGATTTTCCGCAGCAGTCCATTCTGGGGGCCGGATCCGGTCCGGTTTTTCCGCGGCCTGGGTCCCGTCTGGCTTTTCCGCGGCAGTCCATTCCGGGGGCCGGATCCGGTCCGGTTTTTCCGCGGCAGTCCATTCCGGGGGCCGGATCCAGTCCGGATTTTCGGCGGCGCGCTATGCCAGGGGCCGGATGAGTCCAGTTTTTCCGCGCTATGCCATTCCGGGGTCCGGATCCGGTCCGGTTTTTCCATGGCAGTCCATTCCGGGGTCCGGATCCGGTCCGGTTTTTCCACGGCACGCCATTCCGGGGGCCGGATCCAGTCCGGTTTTTCCGCGGCACGCCATACTGGGGGCCGGATCGCTCTGGTTTTTCCACGGCAGTCCATTCCGGGGGCCGGATGCGATCCGGTTTTTCCGCGGCACGCCATTCCGGGGACGCGGTCCGGTCTGGTTTTTCCGCGGCACTCCATTCCGGGGGCCGGATTCGGTCCGGTTTTTCCGCGGCACGCCATTCCGGGGGCCGGATCCAGTCCGGTTTTTCCGCGGCAGTCCATTCCGCGGTCCGGATCCGGTCCGGTTTTTCCACGGCAGTCCATTCTGGGGGCCGAATCCGGTCCGGTTTTTCCGCGGCAGTCCATTCCGGGGGCCGGATCCAGTCCGGATTTTCGGCGGCGCGCTATGCCAGGGGCCGGATGAGTCCAGTTTTTCCGCGCTATGCCATTTCGGGGGCCGGATCCGGTCTCGTTTTTCCGCGGCACTCCATTCCTGGTGCCCGATCCGGTCCGATTTTTCCGCGGTACGCCGTTCCGGGAGCCGGATCTGGTCTGATTCTTCCGCGGCATGCCGTTCCGGGAGCCGGATCCGGTCAGGTTTTTCTGCGGCAGTCCATTCCGGGGGCCGTATCCATTCCGGTTTTTCCGCGGCACGCCATTTCGGGGGCCGGATCCGGTCCGGTTTTTCCGCGGCACGCCATTTCGGAGGCCGGATCCGGTCCAGTTTTTCCGCGGCACGCCATTCCGGGGGCCGGATCCCGTCCGGATTTTCCGCGAAACGCCATTCCGGGGGCCGGATCCAGTCCGGATTTTAAGCGAAACGCCATTTCGGCGGCCGAATCCAGTCCGGATTTTCCGCTAAACGCCATTTCGGAGGCCGGATCCGGTCCGGTTTTTCCGCGGCAGTCCATTCCGGGGTCCGAATCCGGTCCGCTTTTTCCATGGCAGTCCATTCCGTGGAACGGACCCGGTCCGGTTTTTCCGTGGCAGTCCATTCCGGGGGTCGGATCTGGTCTGGTTTTTCCGCGAAACGCCATTCTGGGGACGCGATCCGGTCTGGTTTTTCCGCGGCACGCCGTTTCGGAGGCCGGATCCGGTCCGGTTTTTCCGCGGCAGTCCATTCTGGGGGCCGGACCCGGTCCGGTTTTTCCGCGGCACGCCATTCCGGGGGCCGGATCCGGTCTGGTTTTTCCGCGGCACACTGTTCGGGGGGCCGTATCCGGTCCGGTTTTTCCGCGGCACGCCATACCGGGGGCCGGATCGGTCTGGTTTTTCCGCGGCACTCCATTCCGGGGGCCGTATCCGGTCCGGTTTTTCCATGGCAGTCCATTCCGGGGTCCGGATCCGGTCCGGTTTTTCCGCGGCACGCCATTCCGGGGGCCGGATCCGGTCCGGTTTTTCCGCGGCAGTCCATTCCGGGGTCCGGATCTGGTCCGGTTTTTCCGCGGCATGCCATTCCGGGGGCCGGATCAGGTCCGGTTTTTCAGGGCACACTGTTCGGAGGGTCGGATCCGGTCCGGTTTTTCCGCGGTACTCCATTCCGGGGGCCGGATCCAGTCCGGTTTTTCCGCGGCACGCCATACCGGGGGCCGGATCGGTCTGGTTTTTCCGCGGCACTCCATTCTGGGGGCCGGATTCGGTCCGGTTTTTCCGCGGCACGCCATTCCGGGGGCCGGACCCGGTCCGGTTTTTCCGCGGCAGTCCATTCCGGGGGCCGGATCCGGTCCGGTTTTTCCGCGGCAGTCCATTCCGGGGGCCGGATCCGGTCCGGTTTTTCCGCGGCAGTCCATTCCGGGGTCCGGATCCGGTCCGTATTTTCCGCGTCACGCCATTTCAGGGGCCGGATCCGGTCCGGATTTTCCACGGCACGCCATTTCTGAGGCCGGATCCGGTCTGGTTTTTCCGCGGCATGCCATTTCGGAGGCCAGATCTGGTCCGGTTTTTCCACGGAACGCCATTTCGGGGGGTCGAATCCAGTCCGGTTTTATCACGGCACGTCCTTTTGGAGGTCGGATCCGTCCGTTTTTTCCGCGAAACGCCGCTCCGGGGCCGAATCCAGTCCGGTTTTTCCGCGGCAGTCCATTCCGGGGGCCGGATCCGGTCCGGGTTTTCCGCAGCACTCCATTCCGGGGTCCCGATCCGGTCCGGTTTCCGCGGCAGTCCATTCCGGGGACCCGATCCGGTCTGGTTTTTACTCGGCACACTGTTCGGGGGGCCGGATCCGGTCCGGTTTTTCCGCGGCACGCCATTTCGGGGGTCGGGTCCGGTCTGGTTTTTCCGCGGCACACCGTTCGGGGGGCCGGATCCGGTCCGGTTTTTCCGCGGCAGTCCATTCTGGGGGCCGGATCCGGTCCGGTTTTTCCGCGGCACGCCATTTCGGGCGCCGGGTCCGGTCTGGTTTTTCCGCGGCACACTGTTCGGGGGGCCGGATCCGGTCCGGTTTTTCCGTGGCAGTCCATTCTGGGGGCCGGATCCGGTCCGGTTTTTCCACGGCACTCCATTCCGGGGGCCGGACCCGGTCCAGTTTTTCCGCGGCCCGGATCCGGTCCGTTTTTTCACGGCACGCCATTCCGGGGGCCGGATGCGGTCCAGTTTTTCCGCGGCAGTGCATTCCGGGGGCCGGATCCGGTCCGGTTTTTCCGTGGCACGCCATTCTGGGGGCCCGATCCGGTCCGGCTTTTCCGCAGCAGTCCATTCCGGGGGCCGGATCCGGTCCGGTTTTTCCGCGGCACGCCATCCTGGAGGCCTGATCCGGTCTGTTTTTTCCACGGCAGTCCATTCCGGGGGCCGGATCCGGTCCAGTTTTTCCGCGGCCTGGGTCCGGTCCGGTTTTTCCGCGGCAGTCCATTCCGGGGTCCGGATCCGGTCCGGTTTTTCCACGGCAGTCCATTCCGGGGGCCGGATCCAGTCCGGATTTTCGGCGGGACGCTATGCCAGGGGCCGGATGAGTCCAGTTTTTCCGCGCTATGCCATTCCGGGGGCCAGATCCGGTCCGGTTTTTCTGTGGCAGTCCATTCCGGGGTCCGGATCCGGTCCGGTTTTTCCGCGGCAGTCCATTCCGGGGTCCGGATCCGGTCCGGTTTTTCCGCGGCACTCCATTCCGGGGGCCGGATGCGGTCCGGTTTTTCCGTGAAACGCCATTCCGGGGGCCGGATCCGGTCCGGTTTTTCCGCGGCAGTCCATTCCGGGGGCCGGATCCAGTCCGGTTTTTCCGCGGCACGCCATTCTGGAGGCCGGATCCGGTCTGATTTTTCCGCGGCACGCCATTCCGGGGTCCGGATCCGGTCCAGTTTTTCCGCAGCCTGGGTCCGGTCCGGTTTTTCCGCGGCACGCCATTCTGGGGTCCGGATCCGGTCCGGTTTTTCCACGGCAGTCCATTCCGGGGTCCGGATCCAGTCCGGATTTTCGGCGGCACGCTATGCCAGGGGCCGGATGAGTCCAGTTTTTCCGCGCTATGCCATTCCGGGGGCCAGATCCGGTCCAGTTTTTCCATGGCAGTCCATTCCGGGGTCCGGATAAGGTCCGGTTTTTCCGCGGCAGTCCATTCCGGGGGCCGGATCCGTTCCGGTTTTTCCGCGGCACGCCATTCCGGGGGCCGTATCCAGTCCGGTTTTTCCGCGGCAGTCCATTCCGGGGGCCGGATCCGGTCCGGTTTTTCCGCGGCATGCCATTCCGGGGGCCGGATCCAGTCCGGATTTTCGGCGGCACGCCATTCTGGGGGCCGGACCCGGTCTGGTTTTTCCGCGGAACGCCATTCCGGGGGCCGGATCCGGTCCGGTTTTTCCACGGCAGTCCGTTCCGGGGGCCGGATCCGGTCCGGTTTTTCCGCGAAACGCCATTCCGGGGGCCGGGTGCGGTCCAGTTTTTCCGCGGCCCGGATCCAGTCCGGTTTTTCCGCGAAATGCCATTCCGGGGGCCGGATCCAGTCCGGATTTTCGGCGGCACGCTATGCCGGGGGCCGGATGAGTCCAGTTTTTCCGCGCTACGCCATTCCGGGGGCCGGATCCAGTCCGGTTTTTCCACGGCAGTCCATTCCGGGGTCCGGATCCGGTCCGGTTTTTCCGCGGCAGTCCATTCCGGGGGCCGGATCCTGTCCGGATTTTCCTCGGCAGTCCATTCCGGGGGCCGGATCCGGTCCGGTTTTTCCGTGGCACTCCATTCCGGGGGCCGGATCCGGTCCGGTTTTTCCGCGGCATGCCATTTCGGAGGCCGGATCCGGTCCGGTTTTTCCGCGGCACGCCATTTCGGAGGCCGGATCCGGTCCGGTTTTTCCGCGGCACGCCATTTCGGAGGCCGGATCCGGTCCGGTTTTTCCGCGGCAGTCCGTTCCGGGGGCCAGGTCCGATCCGGTTTTTCCGCGAAACGCCATTCCGGGGGCCGGGTGCGGTCCAGTTTTTCCGCGGCCCGGATCCGGTCCGGTTTTTCCACGGCACGCCATTCCGGGGGCCGGATCCGTTCCGGTTTTTCCGCGAAATGCCATTCCGGGAGCCGGATCCAGTCCGGATTTTCGGCGGCACGCTATGCCAGGGGCCGGATGAGTCCAGTTTTTCCGCGCTATGCCATTCCGGGGGCCAGATCCGGTCCGGTTTTTCTGCGGCAGTCCATTCCGGGGTCCGGATCCAGTCCGGTTTTTCCACGGCACGCCATTCCGGGGGCCGGATCCGGTCCGGTTTTTCCACGGCAGTCCATTCCGGGGGTCGTATCCTGTCCGGTATTTCCGCGGCACGCCATTCCGGGGGCCGGCTCCGGTCCGGTTTTTCCGCGGCAGTCCATTCCGGGGGCCGGATCCAGTCCGGATTTTCGGCGGCACGTCATTCTGGGGGCCGGACCCGGTCTGGTTTTTCCGCGGCTGTCCATTCCGGGGTCCGGATCCGGTCCGGTTTTTCCGCGGCAGTCCGTTCCGGGGGCCGGATCCGGTCCGGTTTTTCCGCGAAACGCCATTCCGGGGGCCGGGTGCGGTCCAGTTTTTCCGCGGCCCGGATCCGTTCCGGTTTTTCCGCGAAATGCCATTCCGGGGGCCGGATCCGGTCCGGATTTTCGGCGGCACGCTATGCCGGGGGCTGGATGAGTCCAGTTTTTCCGCGGCAGTCCATTCCGGGGTCCGGATCCGGTCCGGTTTTTCCGCGGCAGTCCATTCCGGGGTCCGGATCCAGTCCGGTTTTTCCGCGGCAGTCCATTCCGGGGGCCGGATCCTGTCCGGTTTTTCCGCGGCAGTCCATTCCGGGGGTCGTATCCTGTCCGGTTTTTCCGCGGCAGTCCGTTCCGGGGGCCGGATCCGGTCCGGTTTTTCCGCGGCACGCCATTTCAGAGGCCGGATCCGGTCCGGTTTTTCCGCGGCACTCCATTCCGGGGACCGGATCCGGTCCGGTTTTTCCACGGCACGCCATTCCGGGGGCCGGATCCGGTCCGTTTTTTCCGCGGCAGTCCATTCCGGGGGCCGGATCCGGTCCGGTTTTTCTGCGGCACGCCATTCTGGAGGCCGGATCCGGTCTGATTTTTCCACGGCACGCCATTCCGGGGGCCGGATCCGGTCCGGTTTTTCCGCGGCCCGGATCCGGTCCGGTTTTTCCACGGCACGCCATTCCGGGGGCCGGATCCGGTCCGGTTTTTCCGCGAAATGCCATTCCGGGAGCCGGATCCAGTCCGGATTTTCGGCGGCACTCCATTCCGGGGGCCGGATCCAGTCCAGTTTTTCCGCGGCAGTCCATTCCGGGGTCCGGATCCGGTCCAGTTTTTCCGCGGCACGCCATTCCGGGGGCCGGATCCGGTCCGGTTTTTCCGCGGCCTGGGTCCGGTCCGGTTTTCCCGCGGCACGCCATTCCGGGGGCCGGATCCGGTCCGGTTTTTCCGCGGCAGTCCATTCCGGGGGCCGGATCCAGTCCGGATTTTCGGCGGCACGCTATGCCAGGGGCCGGATGAGTCCAGTTTTTCCGCGCTATGCCATTCCGGGGGCCAGATCCGGTCCGGTTTTTCTGCGGCAGTCCATTCCGGGGTCCGGATCCGGTCCGGTTTTTCCGCGGCACGCCATTCCGGGGGCCGGATCCGGTCCGGTTTTTCCGCGGCAGTCCATTCCGGGGTCCGGATCCGGTCCGGTTTTTCCGTGGCACGCCATTCCGGGGGCCGGATCCGGTCCGGTTTTTCCGCGGCAGTCCATTCCGGGGGCCGGATCCAGTCCGGATTTTCGGCGGCACGTCATTCTGGGGGCCGGACCCGGTCTGGTTTTTCCGCGGCTGTCCATTCCGGGGTCCGGATCCGGTCCGGTTTTTCTGCGGCAGTCCGTTCCGGGGGCCGGATCCGGTCCGGTTTTTCCGCGAAACGCCATTCCGGGGGCCGGGTGCGGTCCAGTTTTTCCGCGGCCCGGATCCGTTCCGGTTTTTCCGCGAAATGCCATTCCGGGGGCCGGATCCGGTCCGGATTTTCGGCGGCACGCTATGCCGGGGGCTGGATGAGTCCAGTTTTTCCGCGGCAGTCCATTCCGGGGTCCGGATCCGGTCCGGTTTTTCCGCGGCAGTCCATTCCGGGGTCCGGATCCAGTCCGGTTTTTCCGCGGCAGTCCATTCCGGGGGCCGGATCCTGTCCGGTTTTTCCGCGGCAGTCCATTCCGGGGGCCGGATCCGGTCCGGTTTTTCCGCGGCAGTCCATTCCGGGGTCCGGATCCGGTCCGGTTTTTCCGCGGCAGTCCATTCCGGGGGCCGGATCCGGTCCAGTTTTTCCGCGGCCTGGGTCCGGTCCGATTTTTCCGCGGCAGTCCATTCCGGGGTCCGGATCCGGTCCGGTTTTTCCGCGGCAGTCCATTCCGGGGGCCGGATCCAGTCCGGATTTTCGGCGGCACGCTATGCCAGGGGCCGGTTGAGTCCAGTTTTTCCGCGCTATGCCATTCCGGGGGCCAGATCCAGTCCGGTTTTTCTGTGGCAGTCCATTCCGGGGTCCGGATCCGGCCCGGTTTTTCCGCCGCACGCCGTTTCGGAGGCCGGATCCGGTCAGGTTTTTCCACAGCACGCCATTCCGGGGGCCGGATCCGGTCTCATTTTTCCGCGGGACGCCATTCCTGGTGCCCGATCCGGTCCGGTTTTTCCGCAGCACTTCATTGCTGGGGCTTGATCTGGTCTGGTTTTTTCGCGGCACGGCATTTCGGGGGCCGGATCCAGTCCAGTTTTTCCGCGGAACTGCGTTCCGGGGGCCGCATCCGGTCCGGTTTTTCCGCGGCAGTCCATTCCGGGGTCCAGATCCGGTCCGATTTTTCCGCGGCAGTCCATTCCGGGGGCCGGATCCAGTCCGGTTTTTCCACGGCAGTCCATTCCGGGGGCCGGATCCAGTCCGGATTTTCGGCGGCACGCTATGCTGGGGGCCGGATGAGTCCAGTTTTTCCGCGCTACGCCATTTCGGGGGCCGGATCCAGTCCGGTTTTTCCGCGGCAGTCCATTCCGGGGTCCGGATCCCGTCTGGTTTTTCCGCGGCATGACATTCCGGGGTCCGGATCCGGTCCGGTTTTTCCGCAGCACGCCATTCCGGGGGCCGTATCCAGTCCGCTTTTTCCGCGGCACGCCATTCCGGGGGCCGTATCCACTCTGGTTTTTCCGCGGCAGTCCATTCCGGGGGCCGGATCCGGTCCGGATTTACCGCGACACGCAATTTCGGAGGCCGGATCCGGTCCGGTTTTGCCGCGGCACGCCATTTCGGAGGCCGGATCCGGTCCGGTTTTTCCGCGAAACGCCATTTCGGAGGCCGGATCCGGTCCAGTTTTTCCGCGGCACGCCATTCTGGGGGCCGTATCCAGTCTGGTTTTTCCGTGGCAGTCCATTTCGGAGGCCGGATCCGGTCCGGTTTTGCCACGGCACGCCATTTCGGAGGCCGGATCCGGTCCGGTTTTTCCGCGAAACGCCATTTCGGAGGCCGGATCCGGCCCGGTTTTTCCGCGGCACGCCATTTCGGAGGCCGGATCCGGTCCGCTTTTTCTGCGGCATGCCATTTCGGAGGCTGGATCCGGTCCGGTTTTTCCACGGCACGCCATTTTGTAGGCCGGATCCGGTCCAGTTTTTCCGCGGCACGCCATTTCGGAGGCCGGATCCGGTCCGGTTTTTCCGCGGCACGCCATTCTGGGGGCCGGACCCGGTCTGGTTTTTCCGCGGCAGTCTGTTCCGGGGGCCGGAAACGGTCCGGTTTTTCCGCGGCACGCCATTCCGGGGGCCGGATCCGGTCTCATTTTTCCGCGGGACGCCATTCCTGGTGCCCGATCCGGTCCGGTTTTTCCGCAGCACTTCATTGCTGGGGCTTGATCTGGTCTGGTTTTTTCGCGGCACGGCATTTCGGGGGCCGGATCCAGTCCAGTTTTTCCGCGGAACTGCGTTCCGGGGGCCGCATCCGGTCCGGTTTTTCCGCGGCAGTCCATTCCGGGGTCCAGATCCGGTCCGATTTTTCCGCGGCACGCCATTCGGGGGGGCCGCACCCGGTCTGGTTTTTCCGCGAAACGCCATTCTGGGGGCCGGATCCGGTCCGGTTTTTCCACGGCACGCCATTTCTGAGGCCGGATCCGGTCCGGTTTTTCCGCGGCAGTCCATTCCGGGGGCCGGATCCGGTCCGGTTTTTCCACGGCAGTCCATTCCGGGGGCCAGATCCGGTCCGGTTTTTCCGCGGCACGCCATTCCGGGGGCCGGGTGCAGTCCAGTTTTTCCGCGGCCCGGATCCGGTCCGGTTTTTCCACGGCACGCCATTCCGGGGGCCGGATCCGGTCCGGTTTTTCCGCGAAACGCCATTCCGGGGGCCGGGTGCGGTCCAGTTTTTCCGCGGCCTGGGTCCGGTCCGGTTTTTCCGCGGCAGTCCATTCCGGGGTCCGGATCCGGTCCGGTTTTTCCGCGGCAGTCCATTCCGGGGGCCGGATCAAGTCCGGATTTTCGGCGGCACGCTATGCCAGGGGCCGGATGAGTCCAGTTTTTCCGTGCTATGCCATTCCGGGGGCCAGATCCGGTCCGGTTTATCTGCGGCAGTCCATTCCGGGGTCCGGATCCGGTCCGGTTTTTCCGCGGCACGCCATTCCGGGGGCCGGATCCGGTCCGGTTTTTCCGCGGCACGCCATTCCGGGGGCCGTATCCGGTCCGGTTTTTCCGCGGCAGTCCATTCCGGGGGCCGGATCCGGTCCGGTTTTTCCGCGGCACGCCATTTCGGAGGCCGGATCCGGTCCGGTTTTTCCACGGCACTCCATTCCGGGGGCCGGATCTGGTCCGGTTTTTCCGCGGCACGCCATTCCGGGGGCCGGATCCGGTCCGGTTTTTCCGCGGCACTCCATTCCGGGGGCCGGGTGCGGTCCAGCTTTTCCGCGGCCCGGATCCGGTCCGGTTTTTCCACGGCACGCCATTCCGGGGGCCGGATCCGGTCCGGTTTTTTCCGCGAAATGCCATTCCGGGAGCCGGATCCAGTCCGGATTTTCGGCGGCACGCTATGCCGGGGGCCGGATGAGTCCAGTTTTTCCGCGGCAGTCCATTCCGGGGGCCGGATCCAGTCCGGTTTTTCCGCGGCAGTCCATTCCGGGGTCCGGATCCGGTCCGATTTTTCCGCGGCAGTCCATTCCGGGGGCCGGATCCAGTCCGGTTTTTCCACGGCAGTCCATTCCGGGGGCCGGATCCAGTCCGGATTTTCGGCGGCACGCTATGCCGGGGGCCGGATGAGTCCAGTTTTTCCGCGCTACGCCATTTCGGGGTCTCGATCCAGTCCGGTTTTTCCGCGGCAGTCCATTCCGGGGTCCGGATCCCGTCTGGTTTTTCCGCGGCATGACATTCCGGGGTCCGGATCCGGTCCGGTTTTTCCGCAGCACTTCATTGCTGGGGCTTGATCTGGTCTGGTTTTTTCGCGGCACGGCATTTCGGGGGCCGGATCCAGTCCAGTTTTTCCGCGGAACTGCGTTCCGGGGGCCGCATCCGGTCCGGTTTTTCCGCGGCAGTCCATTCCGGGGTCCAGATCCGGTCCGATTTTTCCGCGGCAGTCCATTCCGGGGGCCGGATCCAGTCCGGTTTTTCCACGGCAGTCCATTCCGGGGGCCGGATCCAGTCCGGATTTTCGGCGGCACGCTATGCCGGGGGCCGGATGAGTCCAGTTTTTCCGCGCTACGCCATTTCGGGGGCCGGATCCAGTCCGGTTTTTCCGCGGCATGACATTCCGGGGTCCGGATCCGGTCCGGTTTTTCCGCAGCACGCCATTCCGGGGGCCGTATCCAGTCCGCTTTTTCCGCGGCACGCCATTCCGGGGGACGTATCCACTCTGGGTTTTCCGCGGCAGTCCATTCCGGGGGCCGGATCCGGTCCGGATTTACCGCGACACGCAATTTCGGAGGCCGGATCCGGTCCGGTTTTGCCGCGGCACGCCATTTCGGAGGCCGGATCCGGTCCGGTTTTTCCGCGAAACGCCATTTCGGAGGCCGGATCCGGTCCAGTTTTTCCGCGGCACGCCATTCTGGGGGCCGTATCCAGTCTGGTTTTTCCGTGGCAGTCCATTTCGGAGGCCGGATCCGGTCCGGTTTTGCCACGGCACGCCATTTCGGAGGCCGGATCTGGTCCGGTTTTTCCACGGCACGCCATTTCGGAGGCCGGATCCGGCCCGGTTTTTCCGCGGCACGCCATTTCGGAGGCCGGATCCGGTCCGCTTTTTCTGCGGCACGCCATTTCGGAGGCTGGATCCGGTCCGGTTTTTCCACGGCACGCCATTTTGTAGGCCGGATCCGGTCCAGTTTTTCCGCGGCACGCCATTTCGGAGGCCGGATCCGGTCCGGTTTTTCCGCGGCACGCCATTCTGGGGGCCGGACCCGGTCTGGTTTTTCCGCGGCAGTCTGTTCCGGGGGCCGCATCCGGTCCGGTTTTTCCGCGGCAGTCCATTCCGGGGTCCAGATCCGGTCTCATTTTTCCGCGGGACGCCATTCCTGGTGCCCGATCCGGTCCGGTTTTTCCGCAGCACTTCATTGCTGGGGCTTGATCTGGTCTGGTTTTTTCGCGGCACGGCATTTCGGGGGCCGGATCCAGTCCAGTTTTTCCGCGGAACTGCGTTCCGGGGGCCGCATCCGGTCCGGTTTTTCCGCGGCAGTCCATTCCGGGGTCCAGATCCGGTCCGATTTTTCCGCGGCACGCCATTCGGGGGGGCCGCACCCGGTCTGGTTTTTCCGCGAAACGCCATTCTGGGGGCCGGATCCGGTCCGGTTTTTCCACGGCACGCCATTTCTGAGGCCGGATCCGGTCCGGTTTTTCCGCGGCAGTCCATTCCGGGGGCCGGATCCGGTCCGGTTTTTCCACGGCAGTCCATTCCGGGGGCCAGATCCGGTCCGGTTTTTCCGCGGCACGCCATTCCGGGGGCCGGGTGCAGTCCAGTTTTTCCGCGGCCCGGATCCGGTCCGGTTTTTCCACGGCACGCCATTCCGGGGGCCGGATCCGGTCCGGTTTTTCCGCGAAACGCCATTCCGGGGGCCGGGTGCGGTCCAGTTTTTCCGCGGCCTGGGTCCGGTCCGGTTTTTCCGCGGCAGTCCATACCGGGGGCCGGATCAAGTCCGGATTTTCGGCGGCACGCTATGCCAGGGGCCGGATGAGTCCAGTTTTTCCGTGCTATGCCATTCCGGGGGCCAGATCCGGTCTGGTTTATCTGCGGCAGTCCATTCCGGGGTCCGGATCCGGTCCGGTTTTTCCGCGGCACGCCATTCCGGGGGCCGGATCCGGTCCGGTTTTTCCGCGGCACGCCATTCCGGGGGCCGTATCCGGTCCGGTTTTTCCGCGGCAGTCCATTCCGGGGGCCGGATCCGGTCCGGTTTTTCCGCGGCACGCCATTTCGGAGGCCGGATCCGGTCCGGTTTTTCCACGGCACTCCATTCCGGGGGCAGGATCCGGTCCGGTTTTTCCGCGGCACGCCATTCTGGAGGCCGGATCCGGTCTGATTTTTCCACGGCACTCCATTCCGGGGGCCGGGTGCGGTCCAGCTTTTCCGCGGCCCGGATCCGGTCCGGTTTTTCCACGGCACGCCATTCCGGGGGCCGGATCCGGTCCGGTTTTTTCCGCGAAATGCCATTCCGGGAGCCGGATCCAGTCCGGATTTTCGGCGGCACGCTATGCCGGGGGCCGGATGAGTCCAGTTTTTCCGCGGCAGTCCATTCCGGGGGCCGGATCCAGTCCGGTTTTTCCGCGGCAGTCCATTCCGGGGTCCGGATCCGGTCCGATTTTTCCGCGGCAGTCCATTCCGGGGGCCGGATCCAGTCCGGTTTTTCCACGGCAGTCCATTCCGGGGGCCGGATCCAGTCCGGATTTTCGGCGGCACGCTATGCCGGGGGCCGGATGAGTCCAGTTTTTCCGCGCTACGCCATTTCGGGGTCTCGATCCAGTCCGGTTTTTCCGCGGCAGTCCATTCCGGGGTCCGGATCCCGTCTGGTTTTTCCGCGGCATGACATTCCGGGGTCCGGATCCGGTCCGGTTTTTCCGCAGCACTTCATTGCTGGGGCTTGATCTGGTCTGGTTTTTTCGCGGCACGGCATTTCGGGGGCCGGATCCAGTCCAGTTTTTCCGCGGAACTGCGTTCCGGGGGCCGCATCCGGTCCGGTTTTTCCGCGGCAGTCCATTCCGGGGTCCAGATCCGGTCCGATTTTTCCGCGGCAGTCCATTCCGGGGGCCGGATCCAGTCCGGTTTTTCCACGGCAGTCCATTCCGGGGGCCGGATCCAGTCCGGATTTTCGGCGGCACGCTATGCCGGGGGCCGGATGAGTCCAGTTTTTCCGCGCTACGCCATTTCGGGGGCCGGATCCAGTCCGGTTTTTCCGCGGCATGACATTCCGGGGTCCGGATCCGGTCCGGTTTTTCCGCAGCACGCCATTCCGGGGGCCGTATCCAGTCCGCTTTTTCCGCGGCACGCCATTCCGGGGGACGTATCCACTCTGGGTTTTCCGCGGCAGTCCATTCCGGGGGCCGGATCCGGTCCGGATTTACCGCGACACGCAATTTCGGAGGCCGGATCCGGTCCGGTTTTGCCGCGGCACGCCATTTCGGAGGCCGGATCCGGTCCGGTTTTTCCGCGAAACGCCATTTCGGAGGCCGGATCCGGTCCAGTTTTTCCGCGGCACGCCATTCTGGGGGCCGTATCCAGTCTGGTTTTTCCGTGGCAGTCCATTTCGGAGGCCGGATCCGGTCCGGTTTTGCCACGGCACGCCATTTCGGAGGCCGGATCTGGTCCGGTTTTTCCACGGCACGCCATTTCGGAGGCCGGATCCGGCCCGGTTTTTCCGCGGCACGCCATTTCGGAGGCCGGATCCGGTCCGCTTTTTCTGCGGCACGCCATTTCGGAGGCTGGATCCGGTCCGGTTTTTCCACGGCACGCCATTTTGTAGGCCGGATCCGGTCCAGTTTTTCCGCGGCACGCCATTTCGGAGGCCGGATCCGGTCCGGTTTTTCCGCGGCACGCCATTCTGGGGGCCGGACCCGGTCTGGTTTTTCCGCGGCAGTCTGTTCCGGGGGCCGGAAACGGTCCGGTTTTTCCGCGGCAGTCCATTCCGGGGGCCGGATCCGGTCTGGTTTTTCCGCGGGACGCCATTCCTGGTGCCCGATCCGGTCCGGTTTTTCCGCAGCACTTCATTGCTGGGGCTTGATCTGGTCTGGTTTTTTCGCGGCACGGCATTTCGGGGGCCGGATCCAGTCCAGTTTTTCCGCGGAACTGCGTTCCGGGGGCCGCATCCGGTCCGGTTTTTCCGCGGCAGTCCATTCCGGGGTCCAGATCCGGTCCGATTTTTCCGCGGCACGCCATTCGGGGGGGCCGCACCCGGTCTGGTTTTTCCGCGAAACGCCATTCTGGGGGCCGGATCCGGTCCGGTTTTTCCACGGCACGCCATTTCTGAGGCCGGATCCGGTCCGGTTTTTCCGCGGCAGTCCATTCCGGGGGCCGGATCCGGTCCGGTTTTTCCACGGCAGTCCATTCCGGGGGCCAGATCCGGTCCGGTTTTTCCGCGGCACGCCATTCCGGGGGCCGGGTGCAGTCCAGTTTTTCCGCGGCCCGGATCCGGTCCGGTTTTTCCACGGCACGCCATTCCGGGGGCCGGATCCGGTCCGGTTTTTCCGCGAAACGCCATTCCGGGGGCCGGGTGCGGTCCAGTTTTTCCGCGGCCTGGGTCCGGTCCGGTTTTTCCGCGGCAGTCCATACCGGGGGCCGGATCAAGTCCGGATTTTCGGCGGCACGCTATGCCAGGGGCCGGATGAGTCCAGTTTTTCCGTGCTATGCCATTCCGGGGGCCAGATCCGGTCCGGTTTATCTGCGGCAGTCCATTCCGGGGTCCGGATCCGGTCCGGTTTTTCCGCGGCACGCCATTCCGGGGGCCGGATCCGGTCCGGTTTTTCCGCGGCACGCCATTCCGGGGGCCGTATCCGGTCCGGTTTTTCCGCGGCAGTCCATTCCGGGGGCCGGATCCGGTCCGGTTTTTCCGCGGCACGCCATTTCGGAGGCCGGATCCGGTCCGGTTTTTCCACGGCACTCCATTCCGGGGGCAGGATCCGGTCCGGTTTTTCCGCGGCACGCCATTCTGGAGGCCGGATCCGGTCTGATTTTTCCACGGCACTCCATTCCGGGGGCCGGGTGCGGTCCAGCTTTTCCGCGGCCCGGATCCGGTCCGGTTTTTCCACGGCACGCCATTCCGGGGGCCGGATCCGGTCCGGTTTTTCCGCGAAATGCCATTCCGGGAGCCGGATCCAGTCCGGATTTTCGGCGGCACGCTATGCCGGGGGCCGGATGAGTCCAGTTTTTCCGCGGCAGTCCATTCCGGGGGCCGGATCCAGTCCGGTTTTTCCGCGGCAGTCCATTCCGGGGTCCGGATCCGGTCCGATTTTTCCGCGGCAGTCCATTCCGGGGGCCGGATCCAGTCCGGTTTTTCCACGGCAGTCCATTCCGGGGGCCGGATCCAGTCCGGATTTTCGGCGGCACGCTATGCCGGGGGCCGGATGAGTCCAGTTTTTCCGCGCTACGCCATTTCGGGGTCTCGATCCAGTCCGGTTTTTCCGCGGCAGTCCATTCCGGGGTCCGGATCCCGTCTGGTTTTTCCGCGGCATGACATTCCGGGGTCCGGATCCGGTCCGGTTTTTCCGCAGCACTTCATTGCTGGGGCTTGATCTGGTCTGGTTTTTTCGCGGCACGGCATTTCGGGGGCCAGATCCAGTCCAGTTTTTCCGCGGAACTGCGTTCCGGGGGCCGCATCCGGTCCGGTTTTTCCGCGGCAGTCCATTCCGGGGTCCAGATCCGGTCCGATTTTTCCGCGGCACGCCATTCGGGGGGGCCGCACCCGGTCTGGTTTTTCCGCGAAACGCCATTCTGGGGGCCGGATCCGGTCCGGTTTTTCCACGGCACGCCATTTCTGAGGCCGGATCCGGTCCGGTTTTTCCGCGGCAGTCCATTCCGGGGGCCGGATCCGGTCCGGTTTTTCCACGGCAGTCCATTCCGGGGGCCAGATCCGGTCCGGTTTTTCCGCGGCACGCCATTCCGGGGGCCGGGTGCAGTCCAGTTTTTCCGCGGCCCGGATCCGGTCCGGTTTTTCCACGGCACGCCATTCCGGGGGCCGGATCCGGTCCGGTTTTTCCGCGAAACGCCATTCCGGGGGCCGGGTGCGGTCCAGTTTTTCCGCGGCCTGGGTCCGGTCCGGTTTTTCCGCGGCAGTCCATACCGGGGGCCGGATCAAGTCCGGATTTTCGGCGGCACGCTATGCCAGGGGCCGGATGAGTCCAGTTTTTCCGTGCTATGCCATTCCGGGGGCCAGATCCGGTCCGGTTTATCTGCGGCAGTCCATTCCGGGGTCCGGATCCGGTCCGGTTTTTCCGCGGCACGCCATTCCGGGGGCCGGATCCGGTCCGGTTTTTCCGCGGCACGCCATTCCGGGGGCCGTATCCGGTCCGGTTTTTCCGCGGCAGTCCATTCCGGGGGCCGGATCCGGTCCGGTTTTTCCGCGGCACGCCATTTCGGAGGCCGGATCCGGTCCGGTTTTTCCACGGCACTCCATTCCGGGGGCAGGATCCGGTCCGGTTTTTCCGCGGCACGCCATTCTGGAGGCCGGATCCGGTCTGATTTTTCCACGGCACTCCATTCCGGGGGCCGGGTGCGGTCCAGCTTTTCCGCGGCCCGGATCCGGTCCGGTTTTTCCACGGCACGCCATTCCGGGGGCCGGATCCGGTCCGGTTTTTCCGCGAAATGCCATTCCGGGAGCCGGATCCAGTCCGGATTTTCGGCGGCACGCTATGCCGGGGGCCGGATGAGTCCAGTTTTTCCGCGGCAGTCCATTCCGGGGGCCGGATCCAGTCCGGTTTTTCCGCGGCAGTCCATTCCGGGGTCCGGATCCGGTCCGATTTTTCCGCGGCAGTCCATTCCGGGGGCCGGATCCAGTCCGGTTTTTCCACGGCAGTCCATTCCGGGGGCCGGATCCAGTCCGGATTTTCGGCGGCACGCTATGCCGGGGGCCGGATGAGTCCAGTTTTTCCGCGCTACGCCATTTCGGGGTCTCGATCCAGTCCGGTTTTTCCGCGGCAGTCCATTCCGGGGTCCGGATCCCGTCTGGTTTTTCCGCGGCATGACATTCCGGGGTCCGGATCCGGTCCGGTTTTTCCGCAGCACTTCATTGCTGGGGCTTGATCTGGTCTGGTTTTTTCGCGGCACGGCATTTCGGGGGCCAGATCCAGTCCAGTTTTTCCGCGGAACTGCGTTCCGGGGGCCGCATCCGGTCCGGTTTTTCCGCGGCAGTCCATTCCGGGGTCCAGATCCGGTCCGATTTTTCCGCGGCAGTCCATTCCGGGGGCCGGATCCAGTCCGGTTTTTCCACGGCAGTCCATTCCGGGGGCCGGATCCAGTCCGGATTTTCGGCGGCACGCTATGCCGGGGGCCGGATGAGTCCAGTTTTTCCGCGCTACGCCATTTCGGGGGCCGGATCCAGTCCGGTTTTTCCGCGGCATGACATTCCGGGGTCCGGATCCGGTCCGGTTTTTCCGCAGCACGCCATTCCGGGGGCCGTATCCAGTCCGCTTTTTCCGCGGCACGCCATTCCGGGGGACGTATCCACTCTGGGTTTTCCGCGGCAGTCCATTCCGGGGGCCGGATCCGGTCCGGATTTACCGCGACACGCAATTTCGGAGGCCGGATCCGGTCCGGTTTTGCCGCGGCACGCCATTTCGGAGGCCGGATCCGGTCCGGTTTTTCCGCGAAACGCCATTTCGGAGGCCGGATCCGGTCCAGTTTTTCCGCGGCACGCCATTCTGGGGGCCGTATCCAGTCTGGTTTTTCCGTGGCAGTCCATTTCGGAGGCCGGATCCGGTCCGGTTTTGCCACGGCACGCCATTTCGGAGGCTGGATCTGGTCCGGTTTTTCCACGGCACGCCATTTCGGAGGCCGGATCCGGCCCGGTTTTTCCGCGGCACGCCATTTCGGAGGCCGGATCCGGTCCGCTTTTTCTGCGGCACGCCATTTCGGAGGCTGGATCCGGTCCGGTTTTTCCACGGCACGCCATTTTGTAGGCCGGATCCGGTCCAGTTTTTCCGCGGCACGCCATTCCGGGGGCCGTATCCGGTCCGGTTTTTCCGCGGCAGTCCATTCCGGGGTCCGGATCCGGTCCGGTTTTTCCGCGGCTGTCCATTCCGGGGGCCGGATGCGGTCCGGTTTTTCCGCGGCAGTCCATTCCGGGGGCCGGATCCGGTCTGGTTTTTCCGCGGCACTCCATTCCGGGGGCCGGATCCGGTCCGGTTTTTCCGCGGCACGCCATTCCGGGGGCTGGGTCCGGTCCGGTTTTTCCACGGCAGTCCATTCCGGGGGCCGGATCCGGTCCAGTTTTTCCGCGGCCCGGATCCGGTCCGGTTTTTCCACGGCACGCCATTCCGGGGTCCGGATCCGGTCCGGTTTTTCCGCGAAATGCCATTCCGGGAGCCGGATCCAGTCCGGATTTTCGGCGGCACGCTATGCCGGGGGCGGATGAGTCCAGTTTTTCCGCGCTACGCCATTCCGGGGGCCGGATCCAGTCCGGTTTTTCCGCGGCAGTCCATTCCGGGGTCCGGATCCGGTCCGGTTTTTCCGCGGCTGTCCATTCCGGGGTCCGGATCCTGTCCGCATTTTCCGTGGCAGTCCATTCCGGGGGCCGGATCCGGTGCGGTTTTTCCGTGGCACTCCATTCCGGGGGCCAGATCCGGTCCGGTTTTTCCGCGGCATGCCATTCCGGGGGCCGGATCCTGTCCGGTTTTTCTGCGGAACGCCATTTCGGAGGCTGGATCCGGTCCGGTTTTTCCGCGGCACTCCATTCCGGGGTCCGGATCCGGTCCGGTTTTTCCATGGCAGTCCATTCCGGGGGCCGGTTCCGGTCCAGTTTTTCCACGGCACGCCATTCTGGGGGCCGTATCCAGTCCGGTTTTTCCGCGGCACTCCATTCCGGGGGCCGGATCGGTCTGGTTTTTCCGCGCTACGCCATTCCGGGGGCCGGATCCTGTCCGGTTTTTCCGCGGCAGTCCATTCCGGGGGCCGGATCCGGTCCGGTTTTTCCACGGCAGTCCATTCCGGGGGCCGGATCCGGTCCGGTTTTTCCGTGGCACGCCATTCTGGGGGCCCGATCCGGTCCGGCTTTTCCGCGGCAGTCCATTCCAGGGGCCGGATCCAGTCCGGTTTTTCCGCGGCAGTCCATTCTGGGGGCCGTATCCAGTCCGGTTTTTCCGCGGCAGTCCCTTCCGGGGGCCGGATCGGTCTGGTTTTTCCGCGGCAGTCCATTCCGGGGGCCGCATCCGGTCCGGTTTTTCTGCGGCAGTCCATTCTGGGGACCGGACCCGGTCCGGTTTTTCCGCGGCACGCCATTCCGGGGGCCGGGTCCGGTCTAGTTTTTCCGCGGCACACTGTTCGGGGGGCCGGATCCGGTCCGATTTTTCCGCGAAATGCCATTCCGGCGGCCGGATCCCGTCCGGTTTTTCCGCGGCAGTCCATTCCGGGGGCCGGATCCGGTCCGGTTTTTCCACGGCAGTCCATTCCGGAGGCCGGATGCGGTCCGGTTTTTCCGCGGCAGTCCATTCCGGGGGCCGGATCCGGTCCGGTTTTTCCGCGGCACGCCATTCCGGGGGCCGGATCCGGTCCGGTTTTTCGGCGGCACGCCATTCCGGGGGCCGGATCCGGTCCGGTTTTTCCGCGGCACGCCATTCTGGAGGCCGGATCCGGTCTGATTTTTCCACGGCATGCCATTCCGGGGGCAGGATCCGGTCCGGTTTTTCCGCGGCAGTCCATTCCGGGGGTCGTATCCTGTCCGGTTTTTCCGCGGCAGTCCGTTCCGGGGGCCGGATCCGGTCCGGTTTTTCCGCGGCACGCCATTTCAGAGGCCGGATCCGGTCCGGTTTTTCCGCGGCACTCCATTCCGGGGGCCGGATCCGGTCCGGTTTTTCCGCGGCACGCCATTCCGGGGGCCGGATCCGGTCCGGTTTTTCCGCAGCACTCCATTCCGGGGGCCGGATCCGGTCTGATTTTTCCACGGCACGCCATTCCGGGGGCTGGATCCGGTCCAGTTTTTCCGCGGCCTGGGTCCGGTCCGGTTTTTCCGCGGCACGCCATTCCGGGGGCCGGATCCGGTCCGGTTTTTCCGCGGCAGTCCATTCCGGGGGCCGGATCCAGTCCGGATTTTCGGCGGCACGCTATGCCAGGGGCCGGTTGAGTCCAGTTTTTCTGCGGCAGTCCATTCCGGGGTCCGGATCCGGTCCGGTTTTTCCGCGGCACGCCATTCCGGGGGCCAGATCCGGTCCGGTTTTTCTGCGGCAGTCCATTCCGGGGTCCGGATCCAGTCCGGTTTTTCCGCGGCAGTCCATTCCGGGGGCCGGATCCGGTCCGGTTTTTCCACGGCACGACATTTCGGAGGCCGGATCCGGTCCGGTTTTTTCGCAGCACTCCATTCCGGGGGCCGTATCCGGTCTGGTTTTTCCGCGGCTGTCCATTCCGGGGGCCGGATCCGGTCCGTTTTTTCCGTGGCACTCCTTTCCGGGGGCTAGATCCGGTCCGGTTTTTTCGCGGCACGCCATTCTGGAGGCCGGATCCGGTCTGATTTTTCCACGGCACGCCATTCCGGGGTCCGGATCCGGTCCGGTTTTTCCGCGGCAGTCCATTCCGTGGGCCGGATCCAGTCCGGATTTTCGGCGGCACGGTATGCCAGGGGCCGGATGAGGCCAGTTTTTCTGCGGCAGTCCGTTCCGGGGTCCGGATCCGGTCCGGTTTTTCCGCGGCACGCCATTCCGGGGGCCAGATCCGGTCCGGTTTTTCTGCGGCAGTCCATTCCGGGGTCCGGATCCAGTCCGGTTTTTCCACGGCAGTCCATTCCGGGGGCCGGATCCGGTCCGGTTTTTCCACGGCACGACATTTCGGAGGCTGGATCCGGTCCGTTTTTTCCGTGGCACTCCATTCCGGGGGCCAGATCCGGTCCGGTTTTTCCGCGGCACTCCATTCCGGGGGCCGGATCCGGTCCGTTTTTTCCGTGGCACTCCATTCCGGGGGCCAGATCCGGTCCGGTTTTTCCGCGGCACGCCATTCTGGAGGCCGGATCCGGTCCGGTTTTTCCGCGGCACGCCATTCCGGGGGCCGGATCCGGTCCGGTTTTTCCACGGCAGTCCATTCCGGGGTCCGGATCCAGTCCGGATTTTCGGCGGCACGCTATGCCAGGGGCCGGATGAGTCCAGTTTTTCCGCGCTATGCCATTCCGGGGGCCAGATCCGGTCCGGTTTTTCTGCGGCAGTCCATTCCGGGGTCCGGATCCGGTCCGGTTTTTCCGCGGCAGTCCATTCCGGGGGCCGGATCCGGTCCGGTTTTTCCATGGCAGTCCATTCCGGGGTCCGGATCCGGTCCGGTTTTTCCACGGCACGCCATTCTGGGGGCCGGACCCGGTCTGGTTTTTCTGCGGCTGTCCATTCCGGGGGCCGGATCCGGTCCGGTTTTTCTGCGGCAGTCCGTTCCGGGGGCCGGATCCGGTCCGGTTTTTCCGCGAAACGCCATTCCGGGGGCCGGATCCGGTCCGGTTTTTCCGCGGCAGTCCATTCCGGGGTCCGGATCCGGTCCGGTTTTTCCGCGGCAGTCCATTCCGGGGGCCGGATCCGGTCCGGTTTTTCCGCGGCACGCCATTCCACGGTCCGGATCCGGTCCGGTTTTTCCGTGGCAGTCCATTTCGGAGGCCGGATCCGGTGCGGTTTTTCCGCGGCACTCCATTCCGGGGTCCGAATACGGTCCGGTTTTTCCGCGGCAGTCCATTCCGGGGGCCGGATCCGGTCCGGTTTTTCCTCGGCAGTCCATTCCGGGGTCCGGATCCGGTCCGGTTTTTCCATGGCAGTCCATTCCGGGAGCCGGATCCGGTCCGGTTTTTCCGCGGCACGCCATTCCGGGGGCCGTATCCGGTCCGGCTTTTCCGCGGCAGTCCATTCCGGGGTCCAGATCCGGTCCGGTTTTTCCGCGGCCTGGGTCTGGTCCGGTTTTTCCGCGGCAGTCCATTCCGGGGGCCGGATCCAGTCCGGATTTTCGGCGGCGCGCTATGCCAGGGGCCGGATGAGTCCAGTTTTTCCGCGCTATGCCATTCCGGGGTCCGGATCCGGTCCGGTTTTTCCGTGGCAGTCCATTCCGGGGTCCGGATCCGGTCCGGTTTTTCCGCGGCACGCCATTCCGGGGGCCGGATCCGGTCCGGTTTTTCCGCGGCAGTCCATTCCGGGGGCCGGATCCGGTCCGGTTTTTCCGCGGCACGCCATTCCGGGGGCCGTATCCAGTCCGGTTTTTCCGCGGCAGTCCATTCCGGGGTCCGGATCCGGTCCGGTTTTTCCGCGGCACTCTATTCCGGGGGCCGGATCCGGTCCGGTTTTTCCGTGGCAGTCCATTCCGGGGGCCGGATGCGGTCCGGTTTTTCCGCGAAACGCCATTCCGGGGGCCGGATTCGGTCCAGTTTTTCCGCGGCCCGGATCCGGTCCGGTTTTTCCACGGTACGCCATTCCGGGGGTCGGATCCAGTCCGGTTTTTCCGCGGCAGTCCATTCCGGGGGCCGTATCCAGTCCGGTTTTTCGGCGCACGCTATGCCGGGGGCCGGATGAGTCCAGTTTTTCCGCGCTACGCCATTCCGGGGGCCGGATCCAGTCCGGTTTTTCCGCGGCACGCCATTCCGGGGACGCGATCCGGTCTGGTTTTTCCGCGGTACACTGTTCGGGGGGCCGGATGCGGTCCGTTTTTTCCGCGACACGCCATACCGGGGGCCGGATCGGTCTGGTTTTTCCGCGGCACTCCATTCCGGGGGCCGGATTCGGTCCGGTTTTTCCATGGCAGTCCATTCCGGGGGCCGGATCGGGTCCGGATTTTCGGCGGCACGCTATGCCGGGGGCCGGATGAGTCCAGTTTTTCCGCGGCAGTCCATTCCGGGGGCCGGATCCGGTCCGGTTTTTCCGCGGCAGTCCATTCCGGGGTCCGGATCCGGTCCGGTTTTTCCATGGCAGCCCATTCCGTTGACCGGACCCGGTCCGGTTTTTCCGTGGCACGCCATTCTGGGGGCCCGATCCGGTCCGGATTTTCCGTGGCAGTCCATTCCGGGGGCCGGATCCGGTCCGGTTTTTCCGCGGCACTCCATTCCGTGGTCCGAATCCGGTCCGGTTATTCCGCGGCAGTCCATTCCGGGGTTTGGATGCGGTCCGGTTTTTCCGTGGCATGGCATTCCGGGGACCCGATCCGGTCTGGTTTTTCCTCGGCACACTGTTCGGGGGGCCGGATCCGGTCCGGTTTTTCCGTGGCACGCCATTCCGGGGGCCCGATCCGGCCCGGTTTTTCCGCGGAATGCCATTCCGGGGGCCCGATCCGGTCCGGTTTTTCCGCGGCAGTCCATTCCGAGGGCCGGATCCGGTCCGGTTTTTCCATGGCAGTCCATTCCGGGAGCGGGATCCGGTCCAGTTTTTCCGCGGCACGCCATTCCGGGGGCCAGATCCGGTCCGGTTTTTCCGCGGCAGTCCATTCCGGGGGCCGGATCCGGTCTGGTTTTTCCGCGGCCTGGGTCCGGTCCGGCTTTTCTGCGGCACTCCATTCCGGGGGCCGGATCCAGTCCGGTTTTTCCGCGGCAGTCCATTCCGGGGGCCGGATCCAGTCCGGATTTTCGGCGGCGCGCTATGCCAGGGGCCGGATGAGTCCAGTTTTTCCGCGCTATGCCATTCCGGGGTCCGGATCCGGTCCGGTTTTTCCGTGGCAGTCCATTCCGGGGTCCGGATCCGGTCCGGTTTTTCCGCGGCACGCCATTCCGGGGGCCGGATCCGGTCCGGTTTTTCCGCGGCAGTCCATTCCGGGGGCCGGATCCGGTCCGGTTTTTCCGCGGCACGCCATTCCGGGGGCCGTATCCAGTCCGGTTTTTCCGCGGCAGTCCATTCCGGGGGCCGGATCCGGTCCGGTTTTTCCGCGGCACTCTATTCCGGGGGCCGGATCCGGTCCGGTTTTTCCGTGGCAGTCCATTCCGGGGGCCGGATGCGGTCCGGTTTTTCCGCGGCACTCCATTCCGGGGGCCAGATCCGGTCCGGTTTTTCCGCGGCCCGCATCCGGTCCGGTTTTTCCACGGTACGCCATTCCGGGGGCCGGATCCGTTCCGGTTTTTCCGCGAAATGCCATTCCGGGGGCCGGATCCAGTCCGGATTTTCGGCGGCACGCTATGCCGGGGGCCGGATGAGTCCAGTTTTTCCGCGGCATGCCATTTTGGGGGCCGGAGCCAGTCCGGTTTTTCCGCGAAATGCCATTCCGGGCGCCGGATCCAGTCCGGATTTTCGGCGGCACGCTATGCCGGGGGCCGGATGAGTCCAGTTTTTCCGCGCTATGCCATTCCGGGGGCCGGATCCAGTCCGGTTTTTCCGCGGCAGTCCATTCCGGGGGCCGGATCCGGTCCGGTTTTTCCGTGGCAGTCCATTCCGGGGGCCGGATCCGGTCCGGTTTTTCCGCGGCACGCCATTCCGGGGGCCGTATCCAGTCCGGTTTTTCCGCGGCACGGCATTCCGGGGACGCGATCCGGTCTGGTTTTTCCGCGGTACACTGTTCGGGGGGCCGGATGTGGTCCGGTTTTTACGCGGCACGCCGTACCGGGGGCCGGATCGGTCTGGTTTTTCCGCGGCACTCCATTCCGGGGGCCGGATTCGGTCCGGTTTTTCCACGGCAGTCCATTCGGGGGGCCGGATCCGGTCCGGTTTTTCCACGGCAGTCCGTTCCGGGGGCCGGATCCAGTCCGGATTTTCGGCGGCACGCTATGCCGGGGGCCGGATGAGTCCAGTTTTTCCGCGGCAGTCCATTCCGGGGGCCGGATCCGGTCCGGTTTTTCCGCGGCAGTCCATTCCGGGGTCCGGATCCGGTCCGGTTTTTCCATGGCAGTCCATTCCGTGGACCGGACCCGGTCCGGTTTTTCCGTGGCACGCCATTCTGGGGACCCGATCCGGTCCGGTTTTTCCGCGGTACTCCATTCCGGGGGCCGCATCCGGTCCGGTTTTTCCGCGGCACTCCATTCCGGGGTCCGAATCCGGTCCGGTTATTCCGCGGCAGTCCATTCCGGGGTCCGGATGCGGTCCGGTTTTTCCGTGGCATGCCATTCCGAGGTCCGGATGCGGTCCGGTTTTTCCGTGGCATGCCATTCCGGGGGCCGGATCCGGTCCTGTTTTTCCGCGGCAGTCCATGCCGGGGGCCGGATCCGGTCTGGTTTTTCCGCGGCAGTCCATTCCGGGGGCCGGATCCGGTCCAGTTCGTCCACGCTACGCCATTCCGGGGGCCGGATCCGGTCCGGTTTTTGCGCGGCAGTCCATTCCGGGGTCCGGATCCGGTCCGCTTTTTCCATGGCAGTCCATTCCGTGGACCGGACCCGGTCCAGTTTTTCCGTGGCACGCCATTCTGGGGGCCCGATCGGGTCCGGATTTTCCGTGGCAGTCCATTCCGGGGGCCGGATCCGGTCCGGTTTTTCCTCGGCAGTCCATTCCGGGGTCCGGATCCGGTCCGGTTTTTCCATGGCAGTCCATTCCGGGGTCCGGATCCGGTCTGGTTTTTCCGCGGCACGCCATTCCGGGGGCCAGATCCGGTCCGGCTTTTCCGCGGCAGTCCATTCCGGGGGCCGGATCCGGTCCGGTTTTTCCGCGGCCTGGGTCCGGTCCGGTTTTTCCGCGGCAGTCCATTCCGGGGGCCGGATCCAGTCCGGATTTTGAGCGGCAGTCCATGCCGGGGGCCGGATCCGGTCTGGTTTTTCCGCGGCAGTCCATTCCGGGGGCCGGATCCGGTCCAGTTCGTCCACGCTACGCCATTCCGGGGGCCGGATCCGGTCCGGTTTTTGCGCGGCAGTCCATTCCGGGGTCCGGATCCGGTCCGCTTTTTCCATGGCAGTCCATTCCGTGGACCGGACCCGGTCCAGTTTTTCCGTGGCACGCCATTCTGGGGGCCCGATCGGGTCCGGATTTTCCGTGGCAGTCCATTCCGGGGGCCGGATCCGGTCCGGTTTTTCCGCGGCACTCCATTCCGGGGTCCGAATCCGGTCCGGTTATTCCGCGGCAGTCCATTCCGGGGTCCGGATCCGGTCCGGTTTTTCCGCGGCACTCCATTCCGGGGTCCGGATCCGGTCCGGTTTTTCCGCGGCACTCTATTCCGGGGGCCGGACCCGGTCCGGTTTTTCCGTGGCAGTCCATTCCGGGGGCCAGATCCGGTCCGGTTTTTCCGCGAAACGCCATTCCGGGGGCCGGATCCGGTCCGGTTTTTCCGCGGCCCGCATCCGGTCCGGTTTTTCCACGGCAGTCCATTCCGGGGGCCGGATCCGTTCCGGTTTTTCTGCGAAATGCCATTCCGGGGTCCGGATCCAGTGCGGAATTTCGGCGGCACGCTATGCCGGGGGCCGGATGAGTCCAGTTTTTCCGCGGCATGCCATTCCGGGGGCCGGATCCAGTCCGGTTTTTCCGCGAAATGCCATTCCGGGGGCCGGATCCAGTCCGGATTTTCGGCGGCACGCCATGCCGGGGGCCGGATGAGTCCAGTTTTTCCGCGGCATGCCATTCCGGGGGCCGGATCCAGTCCGGTTTTTCCGCGAAATGCCATTCCGGGGGCCGGATCCAGTCCGGATGTTCGGCGGCACGCTATGCCGGGGGCCGGATGAGTCCAGTTTTTCCGCGCTACGCCATTCCGGGGGCCGGATCCAGTCCGGTTTTTCCGCGGCAGTCCATTCCGGGGTCCGGATCCGGTCCGGTTTTTCCGCGGCACTCCATTCCGGGGGCCGGATCCGGTCCGGTTTTTCCGCGGCAGTCCATTCCGGGGTCCGGATCCGGTCCGGTTTTTCCGCGGCAGTCCGTTCCGGGGGCCGGATCCGGTCCGGTTTTTCCGTGGCAGTCCATTTCGGAGGCTGGATCCGGTCCGGTTTTTCCATGGCAGTCCATTCCGTGGACCGGACCCGGTCCGGTTTTTCCGTGGCACGCCATTCTGGGGGCCCGATCGGGTCCGGATTTTCCGTGGCAGTCCATTCCGTGGACCGGACCCGGTCCGGTTTTTCCGCGGCACGCCATTCCGGGGGCCAGATCCGGTCCGGATTTTCCGCAGCAGTCCATTCCGGGGGCCGGATCCGGTCCGGTTTTTCCGCGGCCTGGGTCCGGTCTGGCTTTTCCGCGGCAGTCCATTCCGGGTGCCGGATCCGGTCCGGTTTTTCCGCGGCAGTCCATTCCGGGGGCCGGATCCAGTCCGGATTTTCGGCGGCGCGCTATGCCAGGGGCCGGATGAGTCCAGTTTTTCCGCGCTATGCCATTCCGGGGTCCGGATCCGGTCCGGTTTTTCCATGGCAGTCCATTCCGGGGTCCGGATCCGGTCCGCTTTTTCCGCGGCACGCCATTCCGGGGGCCGGATCCAGTCCGGTTTTTCCGCGGCACGCCATACTGGGGGCCGGATCGCTCTGGTTTTTCCACGGCAGTCCATTCCGGGGGCCGGATGCGGTCCGGTTTTTCCGCGGCACGCCATTCCGGGGACGCGATCCGGTCTGGTTTTTCCGCGGCACACTGTTCGGGGGGCCGGATGCGATCCGGTTTTTCCGCGGCACGCCATACCGGGGGCCGGATCGGTCTGGTTTTTCCGCGGCACTCCATTCCGGGGGCCGGATTCGGTCCGGTTTTTCCGCGGCACGCCATTCCGGGGGCCGGATCCAGTCCGGTTTTTCCGCGGCAGTCCATTCCGCGGTCCGGATCCGGTCCGGTTTTTCCGCGGCACGCCATTCCGGGGGAAGTATCCAGTCCTGTTTTTCCGCGGCACGCCATTTCGGGGGCCGGATCCGGTCTCGTTTTTCCGCGGCACTCCATTCCTGGTGCCCGATCCGGTCCGATTTTTCCGCGGTACGCCGTTCCGGGAGCCGGATCTGGTCTGATTCTTCCGCGGCATGCCGTTCCGGGAGCCGGATCCGGTCAGGTTTTTCTGCGGCAGTCCATTCCGGGGGCCGTATCCATTCCGGTTTTTCCGCGGCACGCCATTTCGGGGGCCGGATCCGGTCCGGTTTTTCCGCGGCACGCCATTTCGGAGGCCGGATCCGGTCCAGTTTTTCCGCGGCACGCCATTCCGGGGGCCGGATCCCGTCCGGATTTTCCGCGAAACGCCATTCCGGGGGCCGGATCCAGTCCGGATTTTAAGCGAAACGCCATTTCGGCGGCCGAATCCAGTCCGGATTTTCCGCTAAACGCCATTCCGGGGTCCGAATCCGGTCCGCTTTTTCCATGGCAGTCCATTCCGTGGAACGGACCCGGTCCGGTTTTTCCGTGGCAGTCCATTCCGGGGGTCGGATCTGGTCTGGTTTTTCCGCGAAACGCCATTCTGGGGACGCGATCCGGTCTGGTTTTTCCGCGGCACGCCATTCCGGGGGCCGGATCCGGTCCGGTTTTTCCGCGGCAGTCCATTCCGGGGGCCGGATCCGTTCCGGTTTTTCCTCGGCAGTCCATTCCGGGGGCCGGATCCGGTCCGGTTTTTCCATGGCAGTCCATTCCGGGGGCCGGATCCAGTCCGGTTTTTCCGCGGCACTCCATTCCGGGGTCCGGATCTGGTCCGGTTTTTCTGCGGCATGCCATTCCGGGGTCCGGATCCGGTCCGGTTTTTCCGTGGCACACTGTTCGGAGGGTCGGATCCGGTCCGGTTTTTCCGCTGCAGTCCATTCCGGGGGCCGGATCCAGTTCGGATTTTCCGCGGCACGCTATGCCGGGGGCCGGATGAGTCCAGTTTGTCCGCGCTACGCCATTCCGGGGGCCGGATCCAGTCCGGTTTTTCCATGGCACGCCATACCGGGGGCCGGATCGGTCTGGTTTTTCCACGGCAGTCCATTCTGGGGGCCGGATCGGTGTGGTTTTTCCACGGCAGTCCATTCCGGGGGCCGGATCCGGTCCGGTTTTTCCGCGGCAGTCCATTCTGGCGGCCGGACCCGGTCCGGTTTTTCCGCGGCACGCCATACCGGGGGCCGGGTCCGGTCTGGTTTTTCCGCGGCACACTGTTCGGGGGGCCGGATCGGTCTGGTTTTTCCGCGGCAGTCCATTCCGGGGGCCGGATCCCGTCCGGTTTTTCCGCGGCAGTCCATTCCGGGGGCGGGATCCGGTCCGGTTTTTCCGCGGCACTCCATTCCGGGGGCCGGATCCAGTCCGTTTTTTCCGCGGCATGCCATTCCGGTGGCCGGACCCGGTCCAGTTTTTCCGCGGCCTGGGTCCGGTCCGGCTTTTCCGCGGCAGTCCATTCCGGGGGCCGGATCCGGTCCGGTTTTTCCGCGGCAGTCCATTCCGGGGGCCGGATCCAGTCCGGATTTTCGGCGGGACGCTATGCCAGGGGCCGGATGAGTCCAGTTTTTCCGCGCTATGCCATTCCGGGGGCCGGATCCGGTCCGGTTTTTCCGCGGCAGTCCATTCCGGGGTCCGGATCCAGTCCGGTTTTTCGGCGGCAGTCCATTCCGGGGGCCGGATCCTGTCCAGTTTTTCCGCGGCAGTCCATTCCGGGGGCCGGATCCGGTCTGATTTTTCCACGGCAGTCCATTCCGGGGGCCGGATTCGGTCCAGTTTTTCCGCGGCCCGCTTCCGGTCCGGTTTTTCCACGGTACGCCATTCCGGGGGCCGGATCCGTTCCGGTTTTTCCGCGAAATGCCATTCCGGGGGCCGGATCCAGTCCGGATTTTCGGCGGCACGCTATGCCGGGGGCCGGATGAGTCCAGTTTTTCCGCGCTGCGCCATTCCGGGGGCCGGATCCAGTCCGGTTTTTCCGCGGCAGTCCATTCCGGTGTCCGGATCTGGTCCGGTTTTTCCGTGGCAGTCCATTCCGGGGGCCGGATCCGGTCCGGTTTTTCCGCGGCACGCCATTCCGGGGGCCGTATCCAGTCCGGTTTTTCCGCGGCACTACATTTCGGGGGCCGGATCCGGTCTCCTTTTTCCGCGGCAGTCCATTCCGGGGGCCGGATCCGGTCCGGTTTTTCCGTGGCACTCCATTCCGGGGGCCGGATCCGGTCCGATTTTTCCGCGGCACGCCATTCCGGGAGCCGGATCCGGTCTGATTTTTCCGCGGCACGCAGTTCCGGGAGCCGGATCCGGTCTGGTTTTTCCGCGGCACGCAGTTCCGGGAGCCAGATCCGGTCTGGTTTTTCCGCGGCGGTCCATTCCGGGGGCCGGATCCGGTCCGGTTTTTCCGCGAAACGCCATTCCGGGGTCCGGATCCGGTCCGGTTTTTCCGCGGCACGCCATTTCGGAGGCCGGATCCAGTCCAGTTTTTCCGTGGCAGTCCATTCCGGGGGCCGGATCCCGTCCGGATTTTCCGCGAAACGCCATTCCGGGGGCCGGATCCAGTCCGGTTTTTCCGCGAAACGCCATTCCGGGGGCCGGATCCAGTCCAGTTTTCCGCGGCCCGCATCCGGTCCGGTTTTTCCACGGTACGCCATTCCGGGGGCCGGATCCGTTCCGGTTTTTCCGCGAAATGCCATTCCGGGGGCCGGATCCAGTCCGGATTTTCCGCGAAACGCCATTTCGGCGGCCGAATCCAGTCCGGATTTTCCGCTAAACGCCATTTCGGAGGCCGGATCCGGTCCGGTTTTTCCGTGGCAGTCCATTCCGGGGTCCGAATCCGGTCCGCTTTTTCCATGGCAGTCCATTCCGTGGACCGGACCCGGTCCGGTTTTTCCGTGGCAGTCCATTCCGGGGGCCGCATCCGGTCTGGTTTTTCCGCGAAACGCCATTCCGGGGACGCGATCCGGTCTGGTTTTTCCGCGAAACGCCGTTTCGGAGGCCGGATCCGGTCCGGTTTTTCCGCGGCAGTCCATTCTGGGGGCCGGACCCGGTCCGGTTTTTCTGCGGCACGCCATTCCGGGGGCCGGATCCGGTCTGGTTTTTCCGCGGCACACTGTTCGGGGGGCCGGATGCGGTCCGGTTTTTTCGCGGCACGCCATACCGGGGGCCGGATCGGTCTGGTTTTTCCGCGGCACTCCATTCCGGGGGCCGGATCCGGTCCGTTTTTTCCGCGGCAGTCCATTCCGGGGGCCGGATCCGGTCCGGTTTTTCCGCGGCACGCCATTCCGGGGGCCGGATCCGGTCCGGTTTTTCCGCGGCAGTCCATTCCGGGGGCCGTATCCGGTCCGGTTTTTCCGCGGCATGCCATTCCGGGGGCCGGATCCGGTCCGGTTTTTCCGTGGCACACTGTTCGGAGGGTCGGATCCGGTCCGGTTTTTCCACTGCACTACATTCCGGGGGCCGGATCCGGTCCGGTTTTTCCACGGCAGTCCATTCTGGGGTCCGGATCCGGTCCGGTTTTTCCGTGGCAGTCCATTCCGGGGGCCGGATCCGGTCTGGTTTTTCCACGGCAGTGCATTCCGGGGGCCGGATCTGGTCCGGTTTTTCCGCGGCAGTCCATTCCGGGGGCCGGATCCAGTCCGTATTTTCGGCGGCACGCTATGCCGGGGGCCGGATCAGTCCAATTTTTCCGCGGCACGCCATTCATGGGGCTGGATCCGGTCCGGTTTTTCTGCGGCAGTCCATTCCGGGGGCCGGATCCGGTCTGGTTTTTCCACGGCATGTTATTCCAGGGGCCGGATTTGGTCCGATTTTTCCGCGGCACGCCATTCCGGGGGCCGGATCCGGTCCGGTTTTTCCGCGGAACGCCATTCCGGGGGCCGGATCCAGTCCGGATTTTCGGCGGCACGCTATGCCGGGGGCCGGATGAGTCCAGTTTTTCCATGGCAGTCCATTCCGGGGTCCGGATCCGGTCCGGTTTTTCCATGGCAGTCCATTCCGTGGACCGGACCCGGTCCGGTTTTTCCGTGGCACGCCATTCTGGGGGCCCGATCGGGTCCGGATTTTCCGTGGCAGTCCATTCCGGGGGCCGGATCTGGTCCGGTTTTTCCGCGGCAGTCCATTCCGGGGTCCGAATCCGGTCCGGTTATTCCGCAGCACTCCATTCCGGGGTCCAGATGCGGTCCGGTTTTTCCGTGGTATGCCATTCCGGGGACCCGATCCGGTCTGGTTTTTCCTCGGCACACTGTTCGGGGGGCCGGATCTGGTCCGGTTTTTCCGCGGCATGCCATTCCAGGGGCCCGATCCGGTCCGTTTTTTCCGTGGCAGTCCATTCCGGGGTCCGGATCCGGTCTGGTTTTTCCGCGGCAGTCCATTGCGGGGGCCGTATCCAGTCCGGTTTTTCCACGGCAGTCCATTCCGGGGGCCGGATCCGGTCCGGTTTTTCCGCGGCACGCCATTCCGGGGGCCGGATCCGGTCCGGTTTTTCCGTGGCACTCCATTCCGGGGGCCGGATCCGGTCCGTTTTTTCCGCGGCATGCCATTCCGGGGGCCGGATCCGGTCCGGTTTTTCCGTGGCACACTGTTCGGAGGGTCGGATCCGGTCCGGTTTTTCCACGGCAGTCCATTCCGGGGGCCGGATCCGGTCCGGTTTTTCCACGGCAGTCCATTCCGGGGTCCGGATCCGGTCCGGTTTTTCCGTGGCAGTCCATTCCGGGGGCCGGATCCGGTCTGGTTTTTCCACGGCAGTGCATTCCGGGGGCCGGATCTGGTCCGGTTTTTCCGCGGCACGCCATTCCGGGGGCCGGATTCAGTCCGGATTTTCGGCGGCACGCTATGCCGGGGGCCGGATCAGTCCAATTTTTCCGCGGCACGCCATTCATGGGGCTGGATCCGGTCCGGTTTTTCCGCGGCAGTCCATTCCGGGGGCCGGATCCGGTCTGGTTTTTCCACGGCATGTTATTCCAGGGGCCGGATTTGGTCCGATTTTTCCGCGGCACGCCATTCCGGGGGCCGGATCCGGTCTGATTTTTCCGCGGCATGCCATTCCGGGGGCCGGATCCGGTCCAGTTTTTCCACAGCAGTCCATTCCGGGGGCCGGATCCGGTCCGGTTTTTCCATGGCAGTCCATTCCGGGGGCCGGATCTGGTCCCATTTTTCCGCGGCACGCCATTCCTGGTGCCCGATCCAGTCCGGTTTTTCCGCAGCACTTCATTGCTGGGGCTGGATCTGGTCTGGTTTTTCCGCGGCAGTCCATTCCGGGGGCTGGATCCGGTCCGGTTTTTCCGCGGCAGTCCGTTCCGGGGGCCGGATCCGGTCCGGTTTTTCCGCGGCAGTCCATTCCGGGGTCCAGATCCGGTCCGATTTTTCCGCGCTACGCCATTCGGGGGCCGCACCCGGTCTTGTTTTTCCGCGAAACGCCATTCTGGGGGCGGGATCCGGTCCAGTTTTTCCGCGGCAGTCCATTCCGGGGGCCGGATCCGGTCTGGATTTACCGCGACACGCCATTTCGGAGGTCGGATATGGTCCGGATTTTCCGCTGCACGCCATTTCAGGGGCCGGATCCGGTCCGGTTTTTCCACGGCACGCCATTTCTGAGGCCGGATCCGGTCCGGTTTTTCCACGGCACGCCTTTTCGGGGGCCGGGTCCGGTCTGGTTTTTCCGCGGCAGTCCGTTCCGGGGCCGGATCTGGTCCGGTTTTTCCGTGAAACGCCATTCCGGGGGCCGGATCCAGTCCAGTTTTTCCGCGGCCCGGATCCGGTCCGGTTTTTCCGCGGCACGCCATTCCGGGGGCGGTGTCCGGTCCGGTTTTTCCGCGAAACGCCATTCCGGGGGCCGGATCCAGTCCGGATTTTCGGCGGCACGCTATGCCGGGGGCCGGATGAGTCCGGTTTTTCCGCGGCACGCCATTCCGGGGTCCGAATCTGGTCCGGTTTTTCCATGGCAGTCCATTCCGGGGTCCGGATCCGGTCCCATTTTTCCGCGGCACGCCATTCCTGGTGCCCGATCCGGTCCGGTTTTTCCGCTGCACTTCATTGCTGGGGCTGGATCTGGTCTGGTTTTTCCGCGGAACTGCGTTCCGGGGGCCGCATCCGGTCCGGTTTTTCCGCGGCAGTCCATTCCGGGGTCCAGATGCGGTCCGATTTTTCCGCGGCACGCCATTCGGGGGGCCGCACCCGGTCTGGTTTTTCCGCGAAACGCCATTCTGGGGGCGGGATCCGGTCCAGTTTTTCCACGGCACGCCATTTCAGGGGCCGGATCCGGTCCGGTTTTTCCGCGGCACTCCATTCCGGGGTCCGGATCCGGTCCGGTTTTTCCGCGTCACGCCATTTCAGGGGCCGGATCCGGTCCGGATTTTCCACGGCACGCCATTTCTGAGGCCGGATCCGGTCTGGTTTTTCCGCGGCATGCCATTTCGGAGGCCAGATCTGGTCCGGTTTTTCCACGGAACGCCATTTCGGGGGGTCGAATCCAGTCCGGTTTTATCACGGCACGTCCTTTTGGAGGTCGGATCCGTCCGTTTTTTCCGCGAAACGCCGCTCCGGGGCCGAATCCAGTCCGGTTTTTCCGCGGCAGTCCATTCCGGGGGCCGGATCCGGTCCGGGTTTTCCGCAGCACTCCATTCCGGGGTCCCGATCCGGTCCGGTTTCCGCGGCAGTCCATTCCGGGGACCCGATCCGGTCTGGTTTTTACTCGGCACACTGTTCGGGGGGCCGTATCCAGTCCGGTTTTTCCGTGGCAGTCCATTCGGGGGCCGGATCCGGTCCGGTTTTTCCGCGGCACGCCATTTCGGGGGTCGGGTCCGGTCTGGTTTTTCCGCGGCACACTGTTCGGGGGGCCGGATCCGGTCCGGTTTTTCCGTGGCAGTCCATTCTGGGGGCCGGATCCGGTCCGGTTTTTCCACGGCACTCCATTCCGGGGGCCGGACCCGGTCCAGTTTTTCCGCGGCCCGGATCCGGTCCGTTTTTTCACGGCACGCCATTCCGGGGGCCGGATGCGGTCCAGTTTTTCCGCGGCAGTGCATTCCGGGGGCCGGATCCGGTCCGGTTTTTCCGCGGCAGTCCATTCCGTGGGCGGGATCCGGTCCGGTTTTTCCGCGGCACTCCATTCCGGGGGCCGGATCCGGTCCGGTTTTTCCGCGGTACTCCATTCCGGAGGCCGGATCCGGTCCGGTTTTTCCGCGGCAGTCCATTCCGGGGGCGGGATCCGGTCCGGTTTTTCCGTGGCACGCCATTCTGGGGGCCCGATCCGGTCCGGCTTTTCCGCAGCAGTCCATTCCGGGGGCCGGATCCGGTCCGGTTTTTCCGCGGCACGCCATTCTGGAGGCCGGATCCGGTGTGTTTTTTCCACGGCAGTCCATTCCGGGGGCCGGATCCGGTCCAGTTTTTCCGCGGCCTGGGTCTGGTCCGGTTTTTCCGCGGCAGTCCATTCCGGGGTCCGGATCCGGTCCGGTTTTTCCACGGCAGTCCATTCCGGGGGCCGGATCCAGTCCGGATTTTCGGCGGGACGCTATGCCAGGGGCCGGATGAGTCCAGTTTTTCCGCGCTATGCCATTCCGGGGGCCAGATCCGGTCCGGTTTTTCTGTGGCAGTCCATTCCGGGGTCCGGATCCGGTCCGGTTTTTCCGTGGCAGTCCATTCCGGGGGCCGGATCCGGTCCGGTTTTTCCGCGGCACTCCATTCCGGGGGCCGGATGCGGTCCGGTTTTTCCGTGAAATGCCATTCCGGGGGCCGGATCCGGTCCGGTTTTTCCGCGGCACGCCATTCTGGAGGCCGGATCCGGTCTGATTTTTCCGCGGCACGCCATTCCGGGGTCCGGATCCGGTCCAGTTTTTCCGCAGCCTGGGTCCGGTCCGGTTTTTCCGCGGCACGCCATTCTGGGGTCCGGATCCGGTCCGGTTTTTCCACGGCAGTCCATTCCGGGGTCCGGATCCAGTCCGGATTTTCGGCGGCACGCTATGCCAGGGGCCGGATGAGTCCAGTTTTTCCGCGCTATGCCATTCCGGGGGCCAGATCCGGTCCAGTTTTTCCATGGCAGTCCATTCCGGGGTCCGGATAAGGTCCGGTTTTTCCGCGGCACGCCATTCCGGGGGCCGGATCCGGTCCGGTTTTTCCGCGGCACGCCATTCCGGGGGCCGTATCCAGTCCGGTTTTTCCGCGGCAGTCCATTCCGGGGGCCGGATCCGGTCCGGTTTTTCCGCGGCATGCCATTCCGGGGGCCGTATCCAGTCCGGATTTTCGGCGGCACGCCATTCTGGGGGCCGGACCCGGTCTGGTTTTTCCGCGGCTGTCCATTCCGGGGGCCGGATCCGGTCCGGTTTTTCCACGGCAGTCCGTTCCGGGGGCCGGATCCGGTCCGGTTTTTCCGCGAAACGCCATTCCGGGGGCCGGGTGCGGTCCAGTTTTTCCGCGGCCCGGATCCAGTCCGGTTTTTCCGCGAAATGCCATTCCGGGGGCCGGATCCAGTCCGGATTTTCGGCGGCACGCTATGCCGGGGGCCGGATGAGTCCAGTTTTTCCGCGCTACGCCATTCCGGGGGCCGGATCCAGTCCGGTTTTTCCACGGCAGTCCATTCCGGGGTCCGGATCCGGTCCGGTTTTTCCGCGGCATGCCATTCCGGGGGCCGGATCCTGTCCGGATTTTCCTCGGCAGTCCATTCCGGGGGCCGTATCCAGTCCGGTTTTTCCGTGGCACTCCATTCCGGGGGCCGGATCCGGTCCGGTTTTTCCGCGGCATGCCATTCCGGGGGCCGGATCCGGTCCGGTTTTTCCGCGGCACGCCATTTCGGAGGCCAGATCCGGTCCGGTTTTTCCGCGGCAGTCCGTTCCGGGGGCCAGGTCCGATCCGGTTTTTCCGCGAAACGCCATTCCGGGGGCCGGATCCAGTCCGGATTTTTGGCGGCACGCTATGCCAGGGGCCGGATGAGTCCAGTTTTTCCGCGCTATGCCATTCCGGGGGCCAGATCCGGTCCGGTTTTTCTGCGGCAGTCCATTCCGGGGTCCGGATCCGGTCCGGTTTTTCCACGGCACGCCATTCCGGGGGCCGGATCCGGTCCGGTTTTTCCACGGCAGTCCATTCCGGGGGTCGTATCCTGTCCGGTATTTCCGCGGCACGCCATTCCGGGGGCCGGGTCCGGTCCGGTTTTTCCGCGGCACGCCATTTCAGAGGCCGGATCCGGTCCAGTTTTTCCGCGGCACGCCATTCCGGGGGCCGGATCCGGTCCGTTTTTCCGCGGCAGTCCATTCCGGGGGCCGGATCCGGTCCGTTTTTTCCGCGGCAGTCCATTCCGGGGGCCGGATCCGGTCCGGTTTTTCTGCGGCACGCCATTCTGGAGGCCGGATCCGGTCTGATTTTTCGACGGCACGCCATTCCGGGGGCCGGATCCGGTCCAGTTTTTCCGCGGCCTGGGTCCGGTCCGGTTTTTCCGCGGCTGTCCATTCCGGGGGCCGGATCCGGTCCGGTTTTTCCGCGGCAGTCCATTCCGGGGGCCGGATCCAGTCCGGATTTTCGGCGGCATGCTATGCCAGGGGCCGGATGAGGCCAGTTTTTCTGCGGCAGTCCATTCCGGGGTCCGGATCCGTTCCGGTTTTTCCGCGGCAGTCCATTCCGGGGGCCGGACCCGGTCCGGTTTTTCCGCGGCACGCCATTTCGGAGGCCGGATCCGGTCCGGTTTTTCAGCGGCACGCCATTCTGGGGGCCGGACCCGGTCCGGTTTTTCCGCGGCTGTCCGTTCCGGGGGCCGGATCCGGTCCGTTTTTTCCGTGGCACTCCATTCCGGGGGCCAGATCCGGTCCGGTTTTTCCGCGGCACGCCATTCTGGAGGCCGGATCCGGTCTGATTTTTCCACGGCACGCCATTCCGGGGGCCGGATCCGGTCCAGTTTTTCCGCGGCCTGGGTCCGGTCCGGATTTTTCCGCGAAATGCCATTCCGGGGGCCGGATCCAGTCCGGATTTTCGGCGGCACGCTATGCCGGGGGCCGGATGAGTCCAGTTTTTCCGCGCTACGCCATTCCGGGGGCCGGATCCAGTCCGGTTTTTCCACGGCAGTCCATTCCGGGGTCCGGATCCGGTCCGGTTTTTCCGCGGCATGCCATTCCGGGGGCCGGATCCTGTCCGGATTTTCCTCGGCAGTCCATTCCGGGGGCCGGATCCGGTCCGGTTTTTCCGTGGCACTCCATTCCGGGGGCCGGATCCGGTCCGGTTTTTCCGCGGCATGCCATTCCGGGGGCCGGATCCGGTCCGGTTTTTCCGCGGCACGCCATTTCGGAGGCCGGATCCGGTCCGGATTCTCCGCGGCAGTCCGTTCCGGGGACCGGATCCAGTCCGGTTTTTCCGCGAAACGCCATTCCGGGGGCCGGGTGCGGTCCAGTTTTTCCGCGGCCCGGATCCGTTCCGGTTTTTCCGCGAAATGCCATTCCGGGAGCCGGATCCAGTCCGGATTTTCGGCGGCACGCTATGCCAGGGGCCGGATGAGTCCAGTTTTTCCGCGCTATGCCATTCCGGGGGCCGTATCCAGTCCGGTTTTTCCATGGCAGTCCATTCCGGGGTCCGGATCCGGTCCGGTTTTTCCACGGCAGTCCATTCCGGGGGCCGGATCCGGTCCGGTTTTTCCACGGCAGTCCATTCCGGGGGTCGTATCCTGTCCGGTTTTTCCGCGGCAGTCCGTTCCGGGGGCCGGATCCGGTCCGGTTTTTCCGCGGCACGCCATTTCAGAGGCCGGATCCGGTCCGGTTTTTCCGCGAAATGCCATTCCGGGGACCGGATCCGGTCCGGTTTTTCCACGGCACGCCATTCCGGGGGCCGGATCCGGTCCGTTTTTTCCGCGGCAGTCCATTCCGGGGGCCGGATCCGGTCCGGTTTTTCTGCGGCACGCCATTCTGGAGGCCGGATCCGGTCTGATTTTTCGACGGCACGCCATTCCGGGGGCCGGATCCGGTCCGGTTTTTCCGCGGCCCGGATCCGGTCCGGTTTTTCCACGGCACGCCATTCCGGGGGCCGGATCCGGTCCGGTTTTTCCGCGAAATGCCATTCCGGGAGCCGGATCCAGTCCGGATTTTCGGCGGCACGCCATTCCGGGGGCCGGATCCAGTCCAGTTTTTCCACGGCACGCCATTCCGGGGGCCGGATCCGGTCCGGTTTTTCCGCGGCACGCCATTCCGGGGGCCGGATCCGGTCCGGTTTTTCCGCGGCCTGGGTCCGGTCCGGTTTTCCCGCGGCACGCCATTCCGGGGGCCGGATCCGGTCCGGTTTTTCCACGGCAGTCCATTCCGGGGGCCGGATCCAGTCCGGTTTTTCGGCGGCACGCTATGCCAGGGGCCGGATGAGTCCAGTTTTTCCGCGCTATGCCATTCCGGGGGCCAGATCCGGTCCGGTTTTTCTGCGGCAGTCCATTCCGGGGTCCGGATCCGGTCCGGTTTTTCCGCGGCACGCCATTCCGGGGGCCGGATCCGGTCCGGTTTTTCCGCGGCAGTCCATTCCGGGGTCCGGATCCGGTCCGGTTTTTCCGTGGCACGCCATTCCGGGGGCCGGATCCGGTCCGGTTTTTCCGCGGCAGTCCATTCCGGGGGCCGGATCCAGTCCGGATTTTCGGCGGCACGTCATTCTGGGGGCCGGACCCGGTCCGGTTTTTCCGCGGCTGTCCATTCCGGGGTCCGGATCCGGTCCGGTTTTTCCGCGGCAGTCCGTTCCGGGGGCCGGATCCGGTCCGGTTTTTCCGCGAAACGCCATTCCGGGGGCCGGGTGCGGTCCGGTTTTTCCGCGGCCCGGATCCGTTCCGGTTTTTCCGCGAAATGCCATTCCGGGGGCCGGATCCGGTCCGGATTTTCGGCGGCACGCTATGCCGGGGGCTGGATGAGTCCAGTTTTTCCGCGGCAGTCCATTCCGGGGGCCGGATCCGGTCCGGTTTTTCCGCAGCACTCCATTCCGGGGGCCGGATCCAGTCCGGTTTTTCCGCGGCAGTCCATTCCGGGGGCCGGATCCTGTCCGGTTTTTCCGCGGCAGTCCATTCCGGGGGCCGGATCCGGTCCGGTTTTTCCGCGGCAGTCCATTCCGGGGTCCGGATCCGGTCCGGTTTTTCCGCGGCAGTCCATTCCGGGGGCCGGATCCGGTCCAGTTTTTCCGCGGCCTGGGTCCGGTCCGATTTTTCCGCGGCAGTCCATTCCGGGGTCCGGATCCGGTCCGGTTTTTCCGCGGCAGTCCATTCCGGGGGCCAGATCCAGTCCGGTTTTTCTGTGGCAGTCCATTCCGGGGTCCGGATCCGGCCCGGTTTTTCCGCCGCACGCCGTTTCGGAGGCCGGATCCGGTCCGGTTTTTCCACAGCACGCCATTACGGGGGCCGGATCCGGTCCGGTTTTTCCGCGGCATGCCATTCCGGGGGCCGTATCCAGTCCGGTTTTTCCGCGGCAGTCCGTTCCGGGGGCCGGATCCGGTCCGGTTGTTCCGCGGCACGCCATTTCGGAGGCCGGATCCGGTCCGGTTTTTCCGCGGCAGTCCATTCCGGGGGCCGGATCCGGTCCGGTTTTTCCGCGGCAGTCCATTCCGGGGGCCGGATCCGGTTCGGTTTTTCCCCTGCACGCCATTCCGGCGGCCGGATCCGGTCCGGATTTTGCGCGGCAGTCCATTCCGGGGGCCGGATCCAGTCCGGATTTTCGGCGGCACGCTATGCCGGGGGCCGGATGAGTCCAGTTTTTCCGCGCTACGCCATTCCGGGGGCCGGATCCAGTCCGGTTTTTCCGCGGCAGTCCATTCCGGGGTCCGGATCCGGTCTGGTTTTTCCGCGGCATGACATTCCGGGGGCCGGATCCGGTCCGGTTTTTCCGCAGCACGCCATTTCGGGGTCCGTATCCAGTCCGGTTTTTCCGCGGCACGCCATTCCGGGGCCCGTATCCACTCTGGTTTTTCCGCGGCATGCCATTCCGGGGGCCGGATCCGGTCCGGATTTACCGCGACACGCCATTTCGGAGGCCGGATCCGGTCCGCTTTTTCCGCGGCACGCCATTCCGGGGGCCGTATCCAGTCTGGTTTTTCCGTGGCAGTCCATTCCGGGGGCCGGATCCGGTCAGGATTTACCGCGACACGCCATTTTGGAGGCCGGATCCGGTCCGGTTTTGCCGCGGCACGCCATTTCGGAGGCCGGATCCGGTCCGGTTTTTCCGCGAAACGCCATTTCGGAGGCCGGATCCGGCCCGGTTTTTCCGCGGCACGCCATTTCGCAGGCCGGATCCGGTCCGCTTTTTCTGCGGCACGCCATTTCGGAGGCCGGATCCGGTCCGGTTTTTCCACGGCACGCCATTTTGTAGGCCGGATCCGGTCCAGTTTTTCCGCGGCACGCCGTTTCGGAGGCCGGATCCGGTCCGGTTTTTCCGCGGCACGCCATTCTGGGGGCCGGACACCGTCTGGTTTTTCCGCGGCAGTCTGTTCCGGGGGCCGGATCCGGTCCGGTTTTTCCGCGAAACGCCATTCCGGGGGCCGGATCCAGTCCAGTTTTTCAGCGGCCCGGATCCGGTCCGGTTTTTCCACGGTACGCCATTCCGGGGGCCGGATCCGGTCCGTTCTTTGCGCGGCACTCCATTCCGGGGGCCGGATCCAGTCCGGATTTTCGGCGGCACGCTATGCCGGGGGCCGGATGAGTCCGGTTTTTCCGCGGCAGTCCATTCCGGGGGCCGTATCCGGTCCGGTTTTTCCGCGGCAGTCCATTCCGGGGGCCGGATCCGGTCCGGTTTTTCCGCGGCACGCCATTCCGGGGGCCGGATCCGGTCTCATTTTTCCGCGGGACGCCATTCCTGGTGCCCGATCCGGTCCGGTTTTTCCGCAGCACTTCATTGCTGGGGCTTGATCTGGTCTGGTTTTTTCGTGGCACGGCATTTCGGGAGCCGGATCCAGTCCAGTTTTTCCGCGGAACTGCGTTCCGGGGGCCGCATCCGGTCCGGTTTTTCCGCGGCAGTCCATTCCGGGGTCCAGATCCGGTCCGATTTTTCCGCGGCAGTCCATTCCGGGGGCCGGATCCAGTCCGGTTTTTCCACGGCAGTCCATTCCGGGGGCCGGATCCAGTCCGGATTTTCGGCGGCACGCTATGCCGGGGGCCGGATGAGTCCAGTTTTTCCGCGCTACGCCATTCCGGGGGCCGGATCCAGTCCGGTTTTTCCGCGGCAGTCCATTCCGGGGTCCGGATCCCGTCTGGTTTTTCCGCGGCATGACATTCCGGGGTCCGGATCCGGTCCAGTTTTTCCGCAGCACGCCATTCCGGGGGCCGTATCCAGTCCGCTTTTTCCGCGGCACGCCATTCCGGGGGCCGTATCCACTCTGGTTTTTCCGCGGCAGTCCATTCCGGGGGCCGGATCCGGTCCGGATTTACCGCGACACGCCATTTCGGAGGCCGGATCCGGTCCGGTTTTGCCGCGGCACGCCATTTCGGAGGCCGGATCCGGTCCGGTTTTTCCGAGAAACGCCATTTCGGAGGCCGGATCCGGTCCAGTTTTTCCGCGGCACGCCATTCTGGGGGCCGTATCCGGTCCGGTTTTTCCGCGGCAGTCCATTTCGGAGGCCGGATCCGGTCCGGTTTTTCCGCGAAACGCCATTTCGTAGGCCGGATCCGGCCCGGTTTTTCCGTGGCACGCCATTTCGGAGGCCGGATCCGGTCCGCTTTTTCTGCGGCACACCATTTCGGAGGCTGGATCCGGTCCGGTTTTTCCACGGCACGCCATTTTGTAGGCCGGATCCGGTCCAGTTTTTTCGCGGCACGGCATTTCGGGAGCCGGATCCAGTCCAGTTTTTCCGCGGAACTGCGTTCCGGGGGCCGCATCCGGTCCGGTTTTTCCGCGGCAGTCCATTCCGGGGTCCAGATCCGGTCCGATTTTTCCGCGGCAGTCCATTCCGGGGGCCGGATCCAGTCCGGTTTTTCCACGGCAGTCCATTCCGGGGGCCGGATCCAGTCCGGATTTTCGGCGGCACGCTATGCCGGGGGCCGGATGAGTCCAGTTTTTCCGCGCTACGCCATTCCGGGGGCCGGATCCAGTCCGGTTTTTCCGCGGCAGTCCATTCCGGGGTCCGGATCCCGTCTGGTTTTTCCGCGGCATGACATTCCGGGGTCCGGATCCGGTCCAGTTTTTCCGCAGCACGCCATTCCGGGGGCCGTATCCAGTCCGCTTTTTCCGCGGCACGCCATTCCGGGGGCCGTATCCACTCTGGTTTTTCCGCGGCAGTCCATTCCGGGGGCCGGATCCGGTCCGGATTTACCGCGACACGCCATTTCGGAGGCCAGATCCGGTCCGGTTTTGCCGCGGCACGCCATTTCGGAGGCCGGATCCGGTCCGGTTTTTCCGAGAAACGCCATTTCGGAGGCCGGATCCGGTCCAGTTTTTCCGCGGCACGCCATTCTGGGGGCCGTATCCGGTCCGGTTTTTCCGCGGCAGTCCATTTCGGAGGCCGGATCCGGTCCGGTTTTTCCGCGAAACGCCATTTCGGAGGCCGGATCCGGCCCGGTTTTTCCGTGGCACGCCATTTCGGAGGCCGGATCCGGTCCGCTTTTTCTGCGGCACACCATTTCGGAGGCTGGATCCGGTCCGGTTTTTCCACGGCACGCCATTTTGTAGGCCGGATCCGGTCCAGTTTTTCCGCGGCACGCCATTTCGGAGGCCGGATCCGGTCCGGTTTTTCCGCGGCACGCCATTCTGGGGGCCGGACCCGGTCTGGTTTTTCCGCGGCAGTCTGTTCCGGGGGCCGGAAACGGTCCGGTTTTTCCGCGGCACGCCATTCCGGGGGCCGGATCCGGTCTCATTTTTCCGCGGGACGCCATTCCTGGTGCCCGATCCGGTCCGGTTTTTCCGCAGCACTTCATTGCTGGGGCTTGATCTGGTCTGGTTTTTTCGCGGCACGGCATTTCGGGGGCCGGATCCAGTCCAGTTTTTCCGCGGAACTGCGTTCCGGGGGCCGCATCCGGTCCGGTTTTTCCGCGGCAGTCCATTCCGGGGTCCAGATCCGGTCCGATTTTTCCGCGGCACGCCATTCGGGGGGGCCGCACCCGGTCTGGTTTTTCCGCGAAACGCCATTCTGGGGGCCGGATCCGGTCCGGTTTTTCCACGGCACGCCATTTCTGAGGCCGGATCCAGTCCGGTTTTTCCGCGGCAGTCCATTCCGGGGGCCGGATCCGGTCCGGTTTTTCCACGGCAGTCCATTCCGGGGGCCAGATCCGGTCCGGTTTTTCCGCGGCACGCCATTCCGGGGGCCGGGTGCAGTCCAGTTTTTCCGCGGCCCGGATCCGGTCCGGTTTTTCCACGGCACGCCATTCCGGGGGCCGGATCCGGTCCGGTTTTTCCGCGAAACGCCATTCCGGGGGCTGGGTGCGGTCCAGTTTTTCCGCGGCCTGGGTCCGGTCCGGTTTTTCCGCGGCAGTCCATTCCGGGGTCCGGATCCGGTCCGGTTTTTCCGCGGCAGTCCATTCCGGGGGCCGGATCAAGTCCGGATTTTCGGCGGCACGCTATGCCAGGGGCCGGATGAGTCCAGTTTTTCCGTGCTATGCCATTCCGGGGGCCAGATCCGGTCCGGTTTATCTGCGGCAGTCCATTCCGGGGTCCGGATCCGGTCCGGTTTTTCCGCGGCACGCCATTCCGGGGGCCGGATCCGGTCCGGTTTTTCCGCGGCACGCCATTCCGGGGGCCGTATCCGGTCCGGTTTTTCCGCGGCAGTCCATTCCGGGGGCCGGATCCGGTCCGGTTTTTCCGCGGCACGCCATTTCGGAGGCCGGATCCGGTCCGGTTTTTCCACGGCACTCCATTCCGGGGGCCGGATCTGGTCCGGTTTTTCCGCGGCACGCCATTCTGGAGGCCGGATCCGGTCTGATTTTTCCACGGCACTCCATTCCGGGGGCCGGGTGCGGTCCAGCTTTTCCGCGGCCCGGATCCGGTCCGGTTTTTCCACGGCACGCCATTCCGGGGGCCGGATCCGGTCCGGTTTTTTCCGCGAAATGCCATTCCGGGAGCCGGATCCAGTCCGGATTTTCGGCGGCACGCTATGCCGGGGGCCGGATGAGTCCAGTTTTTCCGCGGCAGTCCATTCCGGGGGCCGGATCCAGTCCGGTTTTTCCGCGGCAGTCCATTCCGGGGTCCGGATCCGGTCCGGTTTTTCCGCGGCTGTCCATTCCGGGGGCCGGATCCTGTCCGGATTTTCCGCGGCACGCCATTCCGGGGGCCGGATGAGTTCAGTTTTTCCGTGGCACGCCATTCCGGGGGCCGGATCCGGTCTGGTTTTTCCGCGGCAGTCCATTCCGGGGGCCGGATCCGGTCCAGTTCGTCCGCGCTACGCCATTCCGGGGGCCGGATCCAGTCCGTTTTTTCCGCGGCAGTCCATTCCGGGGTCCGGATCCGGTCCGGTTTTTCTGCGGCAGTCCATTCCGGGGTCCGGATCCTGTCCGGTTTTTCCGCGGCAGTCCATTCTGGGGGCCGTATCCAGTCCGGTTTTTCCGCGGCACTCCATTTTGGGGGCCGGATCGGTCTGGTTTTTCCACGGCAGTCCATTCCGGGGGCCGGATCCCGTCCGGTTTTTCCGCGGCAGTCCATTCCGGGGGCCGGACCCGGTCCAGTTTTTCCGCGGCCCGGATCCGGTCCGGTTTTTCCACGGCAGTCCATTCCGGGGGCCGGATGCGGTCCGGTTTTTCCGCGGTACTCCATTCCGGAGGCCGGATGCGGTCCGGTTTTTCCGCGGCTGTCCATTCCGGGGTCCGGATCCGGTCCGGTTTTTCCGCGGCTGTCCATTCCGGGGGCCGGATCCGGTCTGATTTTTCCGCGGCACGCCATTCCGGGGGCCGTATCCAGTCCGGTTTTTCGGCGGCACGCTATGCCAGGGGCCGGATGAGTCCAGTTTTTCCGCGCTACACCATTCCGGGGTCCGGATCCGGTCCGGTTTTTCCGCGGCAGTCCATTCCGGGGGCCGGATCCGGTCCAGTTCGTCCACGCTACGCCATTCCAGGGGCCGGATCCGGTCCGGTTTTTCCGCGGCAGTCCATTCCGGGGTCCGGATCCGGTCCGGTTTTTCCACGGCTGTCCATTCCGGGGGCCGGATGCGGTCCGGTTTTTCCGCGGCAGTCCATTCCGGGGGCCGGATCCGGTCTGGTTTTTCCGCGGCACTCCATTCCGGGGGCCGGATCCGGTCCGGTTTTTCCGCGGCACGCCATTCCGGGGGCTGGGTCCGGTCCGGTTTTTCCACGGCAGTCCATTCCGGGGGCCGGATCCGGTCCAGTTTTTCCGCGGCCCGGATCCGGTCCGGTTTTTCCACGGCACGCCATTCCGGGGTCCGGATCCGGTCCGGTTTTTCCGCGAAATGCCATTCCGGGAGCCGGATCCAGTCCGGATTTTCGGCGGCACGCTATGCCGGGGGCGGATGAGTCCAGTTTTTCCGCGCTACGCCATTCCGGGGGCCGGATCCAGTCCGGTTTTTCCGCGGCAGTCCATTCCGGGGTCCGGATCCGGTCCGGTTTTTCCGCGGCTGTCCATTCCGGGGTGCGGATCCTGTCCGCATTTTCCGTGGCAGTCCATTCTGGGGGCCGGATCCGGTGCGGTTTTTCCGTGGCACTCCATTCCGGGGGCCAGATCCGGTCCGGTTTTTCCGCGGCATGCCATTCCGGGGGCCGGATCCTGTCCGGTTTTTCTGCGGAACGCCATTTCGGAGGCTGGATCCGGTCCGGTTTTTCCGCGGCACTCCATTCCGGGGTCCGGATCCGGTCCGGTTTTTCCATGGCAGTCCATTCCGGGGGCCGGATCCGGTCCAGTTTTTCCACGGCACGCCATTCCGGGGGCCGTATCCAGTCCGGTTTTTCCGCGGCACTCCATTCCGGGGGCCGGATCGGTCTGGTTTTTCCGCGCTACGCCATTCCGGGGGCCGCATCCGGTCCGGTTTTTCTGCGGCAGTCCATTCCGGGGGCCGGATCCGGTCCGGTTTTTCCACGGCAGTCCATTCCGGGGGCCGGATCCGGTCCGGTTTTTCCGCGGCAGTCCATTCCGGGGTCCGGATCCGGTCTGGTTTTTCCGCGGCATGACATTCCGGGGGCCGGATCCGGTCCGGTTTTTCCGCAGCACGCCATTTCGGGGGCCGTATCCAGTCCGGTTTTTCCGCGGCAGTCCGTTCCGGGGGCTGGATCGGTCTGGTTTTTCCGCGGCAGTCCATTCCGGGGGCCGCATCCGGTCCAGTTTTTCTGCGGCAGTCCATTCTGGGGACCGGACCCGGTCCGGTTTTATCGCGGCACGCCATTCCGGGGGCCGGGTCCGGTCTGGTTTTTCCGCGGCACACTGTTCGGGGGGCCGGATCCGGTCCGATTTTTCCGCGAAATGCCATTCCGGCGGCCGGATCCCGTCCGGTTTTTCCGCGGCAGTCCATTCCGGGGGCCGGATCCGGTCCGGTTTTTCCACGGCACGCCATTCTGGGGGCCAGATCCAGTCCGGTTTTTCCGCGGCACGCCATTCCGGGGTCCGGATCCAGTCCGATTTTTCCGCGGCAGTCCATTCCGGGGGCCGGATCCGGTCCGGTTTTTCCACGGCACGACATTTCGGAGGCCGGATCCGGTCCGGTTTTTCCGCAGCACTCCATTCCGGGGGCCGTATCCGGTCTGGTTTTTCCGCAGCTGTCCATTCCGGGGGCCGGATCCGGTCCGTTTTTTCCGTGGCACTCCTTTCCGGGGGCTAGATCCGGTCCGGTTTTTTCGCGGCACGCCATTCTGGAGGCCGGATCCGGTCTGATTTTTCCACGGCACGCCATTCCGGGGTCCGGATCCGGTCCGGTTTTTCCGCGGCAGTCCATTCCGGGGGCCGGATCCAGTCCGGATTTTCGGCGGCATGGTATGCCAGGGGCCGGATGAGGCCAATTTTTCTGCGGCAGTCCGTTCCGGGGTCCGGATCCGGTCCGGTTTTTCCGCGGCACGCCATTCCGGGGGCCAGATCCGGTCCGGTTTTTCTGCGGCAGTCCATTCCGGGGTCCGGATCCAGTCCGGTTTTTCCACGGCAGTCCATTCCGGGGGCCGGATCCGGTCCGGTTTTTCCACGGCACGACATTTCGGAGGCTGGATCCGGTCCGGTTTTTCCGCGGCACGCCATTCTGGGGGCCGGACCCGGTCTGGTTTTTCCGCGGCTGTCCATTCCGGGGGCCGGATCCGGTCCGTTTTTTCCGTGGCACTCCATTCCGGGGGCCAGATCCGGTCCGGTTTTTCCGCGGCACTCCATTCCGGGGGCCGGATCCGGTCCGTTTTTTCCGTGGCACTCCATTCCGGGGGCCAGATCCGGTCCGGTTTTTCCGCGGCACGCCATTCTGGAGGCCGGATCCGGTCTGATTTTTCCACGGCACGCCATTCCGGGGGCCGGATCCGGTCCAGTTTTTCCGCGGCCTGGGTCCGGTCCGGTTTTTCCGCGGCACGCCATTCCGGGGGCCGGATCCGGTCCGGTTTTTCCACGGCAGTCCATTCCGGGGTCCGGATCCAGTCCGGATTTTCGGCGGCACGCTATGCCAGGGGCCGGATGAGTCCAGTTTTTCCGCGCTATGCCATTCTGGGGGCCAGATCCGGTCCGGTTTTTCTGCGGCAGTCCATTTGGGTCCGGATCCGGTCCGGTTTTTCCGCGGCACGCCATTCCGGGGGCCGGATCCGGTCCGGATTTTCGGCGGCACGCCATTCTGGGGGCCGGACCCGGTCTGGTTTTTCCGCGGCTGTCCATTCCGGGGGCCGGATCCGGTCCGGTTTTTCCGCGGCAGTCCGTTCCGGGGGCCGGATCCGGTCCGGTTTTTCCGCAGCACTCCATTCCGGGGGCCGGGTGCGGTCCAGTTTTTCCGCGGCCCGGATCCGGTCCGGTTTTTCCGCGGCAGTCCATTCCGGGGGCCGGATCCAGTCCGGATTTTCGGCGGCACGCTATGCCGGGGGCCGGATGAGTCCAGTTTTTCCGCGGCAGTCCATTCCGGGGGCCGGATCCAGTCCGGTTTTTCCATGGCAGTCCATTCCGGGGTCCGGATCCGGTCCGGTTTTTCCGCGGCATGCCATTCCGGGGGCCGGATCCTGTCCGGATTTTCCGCGGCAGTCCATTCCGGGGGCCGGATCCGGTCCGGTTTTTCCGCGGCCCTCCATTCCGGGGGCCGGATCCAGTCCGGTTTTTCCGCGGCACGCCATTCCGGGGGCCGGATCCGGTCCAGTTTTTCCGCGGCCTGGGTCCGGTCCGGTTTTTCCGCGGCACGCCATTCCGGGGGCCGGATCCGGTCCGGTTTTTCCACGGCAGTCCATTCCGGGGTCCGGATCCAGTCCGGATTTTCGGCGGCACGCTATGCCAGGGGCCGGATGAGTCCAGTTTTTCTGCGCTATGCCATTCCGGGGGCCAGATCCGGTCCGGTTTTCCTGCGGCAGTCCATTCCGGGGTCCGGATCCGGTCCGGTTTTTCCGCGGCACGCCATTCCGGGGGCCGGATCCGGTCCGGTTTTTCCATGGCAGTCCATTCCGGGGTCCGGATCCGGTCCGGTTTTTCCACGGCACGCCATTCTGGGGGCCGGACCCGGTCTGGTTTTTCTGCGGCTGTCCATTCCGGGGGCCGGATCCGGTCCGGTTTTTCTGCGGCAGTCCGTTCCGGGGGCCGGATCCGGTCCGGTTTTTCCGCGAAACGCCATTCCGGGGGCCGGGTGCGGTCCAGTTTTTCCGCGGCCCGGATCCGGTCCGGTTTTTCCGCGGCAGTCCATTCCGGGGGCCGGATCCAGTCCGGATTTTCGGCGGCACGCTATGCCGGGGGCTGGATGAGTCAAGTTTTTCCGCGGCAGTCCATTCCGGGGGCCGGATCCAGTCCGGTTTTTCCGCGGCAGTCCATTCCGGGGTCCGGATCCAGTCCGGTTTTTCCGCGGCAGTCCATTCCGGGGTCCGGATCCAGTCCGGTTTTTCCGCGGCACGCCATTCCGGGGGCCGTATCCAGTCCGGTTTTTCCGCGGCAGTCCGTTCCGGGGGCCGGATCCGGTCCGGTTTTTCCGCGGCACGCCATTTCGGAGGCCGGATGCGGTCCGGTTTTTCCGCGGCACTCCATTCCGGGGGCCGGATCCGGTCCGGTTTTTCCGCGGCAGTCCATTCCGGGGGCCGGATCCGGTCCGGTTTTTCCGCGGCACTCCATTCCGGGGGCCGGATCCGGTCCGCTTTTTCCGCGGCACGCCATTCTGGAGGCTGGATCCGGTCTGTTTTTTCCATGGCACGCCATTCCGGGGGCCAGATCCGGTCCAGTTTTTCCGCGGCCTGGGTCCGGTCCGGTTTTTTCGCGGCACGCCATTCCGGGGGCCGGATCCGGTCCGGTTTTTCCGCGGCAGTCCATTCCGGGGTCCGGATCCAGTCCGGATTTTCGGCGGCACGCTATGCCAGGGGCCGGATGAGTCCAGTTTTTCCGCGCTATGCCATTCCGGGGGCCAGATCCGGTCCGGTTTTTCTGCGGCAGTCCATTCCGGGGTCCGGATCCGGTCCGGTTTTTCCGCGGCACGCCATTCCGGGGGCCGGATCCGGTCCGGTTTTTCCGCGGCAGTCCATTCCGGGGTCCGGATCCGGTCCGGTTTTTCCGCGGCACGCCATTTCGGAGGCCGGATGCGGTCCGGTTTTTCCGCGGCACTCCATTCCGGTGGCCGGATCCGGTCAGGGTTTTCCACGGCACGCCATTCCGGGGGCCGGACCCGGTCTGGTTTTTCCGCGGCTCTCCATTCCGGGGGCCGGATCCGGTCCGGTTTTTCCGCGGCAGTCCATTCCGGGGGCCAGATCCGGTCCGGATTTTCCGCGAAACGCCATTCCGGGGGCCGGGTGCGGTCCAGTTTTTCCGCGGCCCGGATCCGGTCCGGTTTTTCCACGGCACGCCATTCCGGGGGCCGGATCCGTTCCGGTTTTTCCGCGAAACGCCATTCCGGGGGCCGGATCCAGTCCGGATTTTCGGCGGCACGCTATGCCGGGGGCCGGATGAGTCCAGTTTTTCCGCGGCAGTCCATTCCGGGGGCCGGATCCAGTCCGGTTTTTCCGCGGCAGTCCATTCCGGGGTCCGGATCCGGTCCGGTTTTTCCGCGGCAGTCCATTCCGGGGGCCGGATCCTGTCCGGATTTTCCGCGGCAGTCCATTCCGGGGGCCGGATCCGGTCCGCTTTTTCCGCGGCAGTCCATTCCGGGGGCCGGATCCGGTCTATTTTTTCCGTGGCACTCCATTCCGGGGTCTCGATCCGGTCCTGTTTTTCCGCGGCATGCCATTCCGGGGGCCGGATCCGGTCCGGTTTTTCTGCGGCACGCCATTTCGGAGGCCGGATCCGGTCCGGTTTTTCCGCGGCAGTCCGTTCCGGGGGCCGGACCCCGTCCCGTTTTTCCACGGCACGCTATTCCGGGGGCCGGATCCGGTCCGGTTTTTGCGCGGCAGTCCATTCCGGGGGCCGGATCCAGTCCGGATTTTCGGCGGCACGCTATGCCGGGGGCCGGATGAGTCCAGTTTTTCCGCGCTACGCCATTCCGGGGGCCGTATCCAGTCTGGTTTTTCCGCGGCAGTCCATTCCGGGGGCCGGATCCGGTCCGGATTTACCGCGACACGCCATTTCGGAGGCCGGATCCGGTCCGGTTTTGCCGCGGCACGCCATTTCGGAGGCCGGATCCGGTCCGGTTTTTCCCCGAAACGCCATTTCGGAGGCCGGATCCGGCCCGGTTTTTCCGCGGCACGCCATTTCGGAGGCCGGATCCGGTCCGCTTTTTCCGCGGCACGCCATTCCGGGGGCCGTATCCAGTCTGGTTTTTCCGTGGCAGTCCATTCCGGGGGCCGGATCCGGTCCGGATTTACCGCGACACGCCATTTCGGAGGCCGGATCCGGTCCGGTTTTTCCGCGGCACGCCATTCCGGGGGCCGGAACTGGTCCGGTTTTTCCACGGCAGTCCATTCCGCGGTCCGGATCCGGTCCGGTTTTTCCGCGGCACGCCATTCCGGGGGCCGGATCCGGTCCGGTTTTTCCGCGGCAGTCCATTCCGGGGGCCGGATCCGGTCCGGTTTTTCCGCGGCACGCCATTCCGGGGGCCGTATCCAGTCCGGTTTTTCCGCGGCAGTCCATTCCGGGGGCCGGATCCGGTCCGGTTTTTCCGCGGCACTCTATTCCGGGGGCCGGATCCGGTCCGGTTTTTCCGTGGCAGTCCATTCCGGGGGCCGGATGCGGTCCGGTTTTTCCGCGGCACTCCATTCCGGGGGCCAGATCCGGTCCGGTTTTTCCGCGGCCCGCATCCGGTCCGGTTTTTCCACGGTACGCCATTCCGGGGGCCGGATCCGTTCCGGTTTTTCCGCGAAATGCCATTCCGGGGGCCGGATCCAGTCCGGATTTTCGGCGGCACGCTATGCCGGGGGCCGGATGAGTCCAGTTTTTCCGCGGCATGCCATTTTGGGGGCCGGAGCCAGTCCGGTTTTTCCGCGAAATGCCATTCCGGGCGCCGGATCCAGTCCGGATTTTCGGCGGCACGCTATGCCGGGGGCCGGATGAGTCCAGTTTTTCCGCGCTATGCCATTCCGGGGGCCGGATCCAGTCCGGTTTTTCCGCGGCAGTCCATTCCGGGGGCCGGATCCGGTCCGGTTTTTCCGTGGCAGTCCATTCCGGGGGCCGGATCCGGTCCGGTTTTTCCGCGGCACGCCATTCCGGGGGCCGTATCCAGTCCGGTTTTTCCGCGGCACGGCATTCCGGGGACGCGATCCGGTCTGGTTTTTCCGCGGTACACTGTTCGGGGGGCCGGATGTGGTCCGGTTTTTACGCGGCACGCCGTACCGGGGGCCGGATCGGTCTGGTTTTTCCGCGGCACTCCATTCCGGGGGCCGGATTCGGTCCGGTTTTTCCACGGCAGTCCATTCGGGGGGCCGGATCCGGTCCGGTTTTTCCACGGCAGTCCGTTCCGGGGGCCGGATCCAGTCCGGATTTTCGGCGGCACGCTATGCCGGGGGCCGGATGAGTCCAGTTTTTCCGCGGCAGTCCATTCCGGGGGCCGGATCCGGTCCGGTTTTTCCGCGGCAGTCCATTCCGGGGTCCGGATCCGGTCCGGTTTTTCCATGGCAGTCCATTCCGTGGACCGGACCCGGTCCGGTTTTTCCGTGGCACGCCATTCTGGGGACCCGATCCGGTCCGGTTTTTCCGCGGTACTCCATTCCGGGGGCCGCATCCGGTCCGGTTTTTCCGCGGCACTCCATTCCGGGGTCCGAATCCGGTCCGGTTATTCCGTGGCAGTCCATTCCGGGGTCCGGATGCGGTCCGGTTTTTCCGTGGCATGCCATTCCGAGGTCCGGATGCGGTCCGGTTTTTCCGTGGCATGCCATTCCGGGGGCCGGATCCGGTCCTGTTTTTCCGCGGCAGTCCATGCCGGGGGCCGGATCCGGTCTGGTTTTTCCGCGGCAGTCCATTCCGGGGGCCGGATCCGGTCCAGTTCGTCCACGCTACGCCATTCCGGGGGCCGGATCCGGTCCGGTTTTTGCGCGGCAGTCCATTCCGGGGTCCGGATCCGGTCCGCTTTTTCCATGGCAGTCCATTCCGTGGACCGGACCCGGTCCAGTTTTTCCGTGGCACGCCATTCTGGGGGCCCGATCGGGTCCGGATTTTCCGTGGCAGTCCATTCCGGGGGCCGGATCCGGTCCGGTTTTTCCTCGGCAGTCCATTCCGGGGTCCGGATCCGGTCCGGTTTTTCCATGGCAGTCCATTCCGGGGTCCGGATCCGGTCTGGTTTTTCCGCGGCACGCCATTCCGGGGGCCAGATCCGGTCCGGCTTTTCCGCGGCAGTCCATTCCGGGGGCCGGATCCGGTCCGGTTTTTCCGCGGCCTGGGTCCGGTCCGGTTTTTCCGCGGCAGTCCATTCCGGGGGCCGGATCCAGTCCGGATTTTGAGCGGCAGTCCATGCCGGGGGCCGGATCCGGTCTGGTTTTTCCGCGGCAGTCCATTCCGGGGGCCGGATCCGGTCCAGTTCGTCCACGCTACGCCATTCCGGGGGCCGGATCCGGTCCGGTTTTTGCGCGGCAGTCCATTCCGGGGTCCGGATCCGGTCCGCTTTTTCCATGGCAGTCCATTCCGTGGACCGGACCCGGTCCAGTTTTTCCGTGGCACGCCATTCTGGGGGCCCGATCGGGTCCGGATTTTCCGTGGCAGTCCATTCCGGGGGCCGGATCCGGTCCGGTTTTTCCGCGGCACTCCATTCCGGGGTCCGAATCCGGTCCGGTTATTCCGCGGCAGTCCATTCCGGGGTCCGGATCCGGTCCGGTTTTTCCGCGGCACTCCATTCCGGGGTCCGGATCCGGTCCGGTTTTTCCGCGGCACTCTATTCCGGGGGCCGGACCCGGTCCGGTTTTTCCGTGGCAGTCCATTCCGGGGGCCAGATCCGGTCCGGTTTTTCCGCGAAACGCCATTCCGGGGGCCGGATCCGGTCCGGTTTTTCCGCGGCCCGCATCCGGTCCGGTTTTTCCACGGCAGTCCATTCCGGGGGCCGGATCCGTTCCGGTTTTTCTGCGAAATGCCATTCCGGGGTCCGGATCCAGTGCGGAATTTCGGCGGCACGCTATGCCGGGGGCCGGATGAGTCCAGTTTTTCCGCGGCATGCCATTCCGGGGGCCGGATCCAGTCCGGTTTTTCCGCGAAATGCCATTCCGGGGGCCGGATCCAGTCCGGATTTTCGGCGGCACGCCATGCCGGGGGCCGGATGAGTCCAGTTTTTCCGCGGCATGCCATTCCGGGGGCCGGATCCAGTCCGGTTTTTCCGCGAAATGCCATTCCGGGGGCCGGATCCAGTCCGGATGTTCGGCGGCACGCTATGCCGGGGGCCGGATGAGTCCAGTTTTTCCGCGCTACGCCATTCCGGGGGCCGGATCCAGTCCGGTTTTTCCGCGGCAGTCCATTCCGGGGTCCGGATCCGGTCCGGTTTTTCCGCGGCACTCCATTCCGGGGGCCGGATCCGGTCCGGTTTTTCCGCGGCAGTCCATTCCGGGGTCCGGATCCGGTCCGGTTTTTCCGCGGCAGTCCGTTCCGGGGGCCGGATCCGGTCCGGTTTTTCCGTGGCAGTCCATTTCGGAGGCTGGATCCGGTCCGGTTTTTCCATGGCAGTCCATTCCGTGGACCGGACCCGGTCCGGTTTTTCCGTGGCACGCCATTCTGGGGGCCCGATCGGGTCCGGATTTTCCGTGGCAGTCCATTCCGTGGACCGGACCCGGTCCGGTTTTTCCGCGGCACGCCATTCCGGGGGCCAGATCCGGTCCGGATTTTCCGCAGCAGTCCATTCCGGGGGCCGGATCCGGTCCGGTTTTTCCGCGGCCTGGGTCCGGTCTGGCTTTTCCGCGGCAGTCCATTCCGGGTGCCGGATCCGGTCCGGTTTTTCCGCGGCAGTCCATTCCGGGGGCCGGATCCAGTCCGGATTTTCGGCGGCGCGCTATGCCAGGGGCCGGATGAGTCCAGTTTTTCCGCGCTATGCCATTCCGGGGTCCGGATCCGGTCCGGTTTTTCCATGGCAGTCCATTCCGGGGTCCGGATCCGGTCCGCTTTTTCCGCGGCACGCCATTCCGGGGGCCGGATCCAGTCCGGTTTTTCCGCGGCACGCCATACTGGGGGCCGGATCGCTCTGGTTTTTCCACGGCAGTCCATTCCGGGGGCCGGATGCGGTCCGGTTTTTCCGCGGCACGCCATTCCGGGGACGCGATCCGGTCTGGTTTTTCCGCGGCACACTGTTCGGGGGGCCGGATGCGATCCGGTTTTTCCGCGGCACGCCATACCGGGGGCCGGATCGGTCTGGTTTTTCCGCGGCACTCCATTCCGGGGGCCGGATTCGGTCCGGTTTTTCCGCGGCACGCCATTCCGGGGGCCGGATCCAGTCCGGTTTTTCCGCGGCAGTCCATTCCGCGGTCCGGATCCGGTCCGGTTTTTCCGCGGCACGCCATTCCGGGGGAAGTATCCAGTCCTGTTTTTCCGCGGCACGCCATTTCGGGGGCCGGATCCGGTCTCGTTTTTCCGCGGCACTCCATTCCTGGTGCCCGATCCGGTCCGATTTTTCCGCGGTACGCCGTTCCGGGAGCCGGATCTGGTCTGATTCTTCCGCGGCATGCCGTTCCGGGAGCCGGATCCGGTCAGGTTTTTCTGCGGCAGTCCATTCCGGGGGCCGTATCCATTCCGGTTTTTCCGCGGCACGCCATTTCGGGGGCCGGATCCGGTCCGGTTTTTCCGCGGCACGCCATTTCGGAGGCCGGATCCGGTCCAGTTTTTCCGCGGCACGCCATTCCGGGGGCCGGATCCCGTCCGGATTTTCCGCGAAACGCCATTCCGGGGGCCGGATCCAGTCCGGATTTTAAGCGAAACGCCATTTCGGCGGCCGAATCCAGTCCGGATTTTCCGCTAAACGCCATTCCGGGGTCCGAATCCGGTCCGCTTTTTCCATGGCAGTCCATTCCGTGGAACGGACCCGGTCCGGTTTTTCCGTGGCAGTCCATTCCGGGGGTCGGATCTGGTCTGGTTTTTCCGCGAAACGCCATTCTGGGGACGCGATCCGGTCTGGTTTTTCCGCGGCACGCCATTCCGGGGGCCGGATCCGGTCCGGTTTTTCCGCGGCAGTCCATTCCGGGGGCCGGATCCGTTCCGGTTTTTCCTCGGCAGTCCATTCCGGGGGCCGGATCCGGTCCGGTTTTTCCATGGCAGTCCATTCCGGGGGCCGGATCCAGTCCGGTTTTTCCGCGGCACTCCATTCCGGGGTCCGGATCTGGTCCGGTTTTTCTGCGGCATGCCATTCCGGGGTCCGGATCCGGTCCGGTTTTTCCGTGGCACACTGTTCGGAGGGTCGGATCCGGTCCGGTTTTTCCGCTGCAGTCCATTCCGGGGGCCGGATCCAGTTCGGATTTTCCGCGGCACGCTATGCCGGGGGCCGGATGAGTCCAGTTTGTCCGCGCTACGCCATTCCGGGGGCCGGATCCAGTCCGGTTTTTCCATGGCACGCCATACCGGGGGCCGGATCGGTCTGGTTTTTCCACGGCAGTCCATTCTGGGGGCCGGATCGGTGTGGTTTTTCCACGGCAGTCCATTCCGGGGGCCGGATCCGGTCCGGTTTTTCCGCGGCAGTCCATTCTGGCGGCCGGACCCGGTCCGGTTTTTCCGCGGCACGCCATACCGGGGGCCGGGTCCGGTCTGGTTTTTCCGCGGCACACTGTTCGGGGGGCCGGATCGGTCTGGTTTTTCCGCGGCAGTCCATTCCGGGGGCCGGATCCCGTCCGGTTTTTCCGCGGCAGTCCATTCCGGGGGCGGGATCCGGTCCGGTTTTTCCGCGGCACTCCATTCCGGGGGCCGGATCCAGTCCGTTTTTTCCGCGGCATGCCATTCCGGTGGCCGGACCCGGTCCAGTTTTTCCGCGGCCTGGGTCCGGTCCGGCTTTTCCGCGGCAGTCCATTCCGGGGGCCGGATCCGGTCCGGTTTTTCCGCGGCAGTCCATTCCGGGGGCCGGATCCAGTCCGGATTTTCGGCGGGACGCTATGCCAGGGGCCGGATGAGTCCAGTTTTTCCGCGCTATGCCATTCCGGGGGCCGGATCCGGTCCGGTTTTTCCGCGGCAGTCCATTCCGGGGTCCGGATCCAGTCCGGTTTTTCGGCGGCAGTCCATTCCGGGGGCCGGATCCTGTCCAGTTTTTCCGCGGCAGTCCATTCCGGGGGCCGGATCCGGTCTGATTTTTCCACGGCAGTCCATTCCGGGGGCCGGATTCGGTCCAGTTTTTCCGCGGCCCGCTTCCGGTCCGGTTTTTCCACGGTACGCCATTCCGGGGGCCGGATCCGTTCCGGTTTTTCCGCGAAATGCCATTCCGGGGGCCGGATCCAGTCCGGATTTTCGGCGGCACGCTATGCCGGGGGCCGGATGAGTCCAGTTTTTCCGCGCTGCGCCATTCCGGGGGCCGGATCCAGTCCGGTTTTTCCGCGGCAGTCCATTCCGGTGTCCGGATCTGGTCCGGTTTTTCCGTGGCAGTCCATTCCGGGGGCCGGATCCGGTCCGGTTTTTCCGCGGCACGCCATTCCGGGGGCCGTATCCAGTCCGGTTTTTCCGCGGCACTACATTTCGGGGGCCGGATCCGGTCTCCTTTTTCCGCGGCAGTCCATTCCGGGGGCCGGATCCGGTCCGGTTTTTCCGTGGCACTCCATTCCGGGGGCCGGATCCGGTCCGATTTTTCCGCGGCACGCCATTCCGGGAGCCGGATCCGGTCTGATTTTTCCGCGGCACGCAGTTCCGGGAGCCGGATCCGGTCTGGTTTTTCCGCGGCACGCAGTTCCGGGAGCCAGATCCGGTCTGGTTTTTCCGCGGCGGTCCATTCCGGGGGCCGGATCCGGTCCGGTTTTTCCGCGAAACGCCATTCCGGGGTCCGGATCCGGTCCGGTTTTTCCGCGGCACGCCATTTCGGAGGCCGGATCCAGTCCAGTTTTTCCGTGGCAGTCCATTCCGGGGGCCGGATCCCGTCCGGATTTTCCGCGAAACGCCATTCCGGGGGCCGGATCCAGTCCGGTTTTTCCGCGAAACGCCATTCCGGGGGCCGGATCCAGTCCAGTTTTCCGCGGCCCGCATCCGGTCCGGTTTTTCCACGGTACGCCATTCCGGGGGCCGGATCCGTTCCGGTTTTTCCGCGAAATGCCATTCCGGGGGCCGGATCCAGTCCGGATTTTCCGCGAAACGCCATTTCGGCGGCCGAATCCAGTCCGGATTTTCCGCTAAACGCCATTTCGGAGGCCGGATCCGGTCCGGTTTTTCCGTGGCAGTCCATTCCGGGGTCCGAATCCGGTCCGCTTTTTCCATGGCAGTCCATTCCGTGGACCGGACCCGGTCCGGTTTTTCCGTGGCAGTCCATTCCGGGGGCCGCATCCGGTCTGGTTTTTCCGCGAAACGCCATTCCGGGGACGCGATCCGGTCTGGTTTTTCCGCGAAACGCCGTTTCGGAGGCCGGATCCGGTCCGGTTTTTCCGCGGCAGTCCATTCTGGGGGCCGGACCCGGTCCGGTTTTTCTGCGGCACGCCATTCCGGGGGCCGGATCCGGTCTGGTTTTTCCGCGGCACACTGTTCGGGGGGCCGGATGCGGTCCGGTTTTTTCGCGGCACGCCATACCGGGGGCCGGATCGGTCTGGTTTTTCCGCGGCACTCCATTCCGGGGGCCGGATCCGGTCCGTTTTTTCCGCGGCAGTCCATTCCGGGGGCCGGATCCGGTCCGGTTTTTCCGCGGCACGCCATTCCGGGGGCCGGATCCGGTCCGGTTTTTCCGCGGCAGTCCATTCCGGGGGCCGTATCCGGTCCGGTTTTTCCGCGGCATGCCATTCCGGGGGCCGGATCCGGTCCGGTTTTTCCGTGGCACACTGTTCGGAGGGTCGGATCCGGTCCGGTTTTTCCACTGCACTACATTCCGGGGGCCGGATCCGGTCCGGTTTTTCCACGGCAGTCCATTCTGGGGTCCGGATCCGGTCCGGTTTTTCCGTGGCAGTCCATTCCGGGGGCCGGATCCGGTCTGGTTTTTCCACGGCAGTGCATTCCGGGGGCCGGATCTGGTCCGGTTTTTCCGCGGCAGTCCATTCCGGGGGCCGGATCCAGTCCGTATTTTCGGCGGCACGCTATGCCGGGGGCCGGATCAGTCCAATTTTTCCGCGGCACGCCATTCATGGGGCTGGATCCGGTCCGGTTTTTCTGCGGCAGTCCATTCCGGGGGCCGGATCCGGTCTGGTTTTTCCACGGCATGTTATTCCAGGGGCCGGATTTGGTCCGATTTTTCCGCGGCACGCCATTCCGGGGGCCGGATCCGGTCCGGTTTTTCCGCGGAACGCCATTCCGGGGGCCGGATCCAGTCCGGATTTTCGGCGGCACGCTATGCCGGGGGCCGGATGAGTCCAGTTTTTCCATGGCAGTCCATTCCGGGGTCCGGATCCGGTCCGGTTTTTCCATGGCAGTCCATTCCGTGGACCGGACCCGGTCCGGTTTTTCCGTGGCACGCCATTCTGGGGGCCCGATCGGGTCCGGATTTTCCGTGGCAGTCCATTCCGGGGGCCGGATCTGGTCCGGTTTTTCCGCGGCAGTCCATTCCGGGGTCCGAATCCGGTCCGGTTATTCCGCAGCACTCCATTCCGGGGTCCAGATGCGGTCCGGTTTTTCCGTGGTATGCCATTCCGGGGACCCGATCCGGTCTGGTTTTTCCTCGGCACACTGTTCGGGGGGCCGGATCTGGTCCGGTTTTTCCGCGGCATGCCATTCCAGGGGCCCGATCCGGTCCGTTTTTTCCGTGGCAGTCCATTCCGGGGTCCGGATCCGGTCTGGTTTTTCCGCGGCAGTCCATTGCGGGGGCCGTATCCAGTCCGGTTTTTCCACGGCAGTCCATTCCGGGGGCCGGATCCGGTCCGGTTTTTCCGCGGCACGCCATTCCGGGGGCCGGATCCGGTCCGGTTTTTCCGTGGCACTCCATTCCGGGGGCCGGATCCGGTCCGTTTTTTCCGCGGCATGCCATTCCGGGGGCCGGATCCGGTCCGGTTTTTCCGTGGCACACTGTTCGGAGGGTCGGATCCGGTCCGGTTTTTCCACGGCAGTCCATTCCGGGGGCCGGATCCGGTCCGGTTTTTCCACGGCAGTCCATTCCGGGGTCCGGATCCGGTCCGGTTTTTCCGTGGCAGTCCATTCCGGGGGCCGGATCCGGTCTGGTTTTTCCACGGCAGTGCATTCCGGGGGCCGGATCTGGTCCGGTTTTTCCGCGGCACGCCATTCCGGGGGCCGGATTCAGTCCGGATTTTCGGCGGCACGCTATGCCGGGGGCCGGATCAGTCCAATTTTTCCGCGGCACGCCATTCATGGGGCTGGATCCGGTCCGGTTTTTCCGCGGCAGTCCATTCCGGGGGCCGGATCCGGTCTGGTTTTTCCACGGCATGTTATTCCAGGGGCCGGATTTGGTCCGATTTTTCCGCGGCACGCCATTCCGGGGGCCGGATCCGGTCTGATTTTTCCGCGGCATGCCATTCCGGGGGCCGGATCCGGTCCAGTTTTTCCACAGCAGTCCATTCCGGGGGCCGGATCCGGTCCGGTTTTTCCATGGCAGTCCATTCCGGGGGCCGGATCTGGTCCCATTTTTCCGCGGCACGCCATTCCTGGTGCCCGATCCAGTCCGGTTTTTCCGCAGCACTTCATTGCTGGGGCTGGATCTGGTCTGGTTTTTCCGCGGCAGTCCATTCCGGGGGCTGGATCCGGTCCGGTTTTTCCGCGGCAGTCCGTTCCGGGGGCCGGATCCGGTCCGGTTTTTCCGCGGCAGTCCATTCCGGGGTCCAGATCCGGTCCGATTTTTCCGCGCTACGCCATTCGGGGGCCGCACCCGGTCTTGTTTTTCCGCGAAACGCCATTCTGGGGGCGGGATCCGGTCCAGTTTTTCCGCGGCAGTCCATTCCGGGGGCCGGATCCGGTCTGGATTTACCGCGACACGCCATTTCGGAGGTCGGATATGGTCCGGATTTTCCGCTGCACGCCATTTCAGGGGCCGGATCCGGTCCGGTTTTTCCACGGCACGCCATTTCTGAGGCCGGATCCGGTCCGGTTTTTCCACGGCACGCCTTTTCGGGGGCCGGGTCCGGTCTGGTTTTTCCGCGGCAGTCCGTTCCGGGGCCGGATCTGGTCCGGTTTTTCCGTGAAACGCCATTCCGGGGGCCGGATCCAGTCCAGTTTTTCCGCGGCCCGGATCCGGTCCGGTTTTTCCGCGGCACGCCATTCCGGGGGCGGTGTCCGGTCCGGTTTTTCCGCGAAACGCCATTCCGGGGGCCGGATCCAGTCCGGATTTTCGGCGGCACGCTATGCCGGGGGCCGGATGAGTCCGGTTTTTCCGCGGCACGCCATTCCGGGGTCCGAATCTGGTCCGGTTTTTCCATGGCAGTCCATTCCGGGGTCCGGATCCGGTCCCATTTTTCCGCGGCACGCCATTCCTGGTGCCCGATCCGGTCCGGTTTTTCCGCTGCACTTCATTGCTGGGGCTGGATCTGGTCTGGTTTTTCCGCGGAACTGCGTTCCGGGGGCCGCATCCGGTCCGGTTTTTCCGCGGCAGTCCATTCCGGGGTCCAGATGCGGTCCGATTTTTCCGCGGCACGCCATTCGGGGGGCCGCACCCGGTCTGGTTTTTCCGCGAAACGCCATTCTGGGGGCGGGATCCGGTCCAGTTTTTCCACGGCACGCCATTTCAGGGGCCGGATCCGGTCCGGTTTTTCCGCGGCACTCCATTCCGGGGTCCGGATCCGGTCCGGTTTTTCCGCGTCACGCCATTTCAGGGGCCGGATCCGGTCCGGATTTTCCACGGCACGCCATTTCTGAGGCCGGATCCGGTCTGGTTTTTCCGCGGCATGCCATTTCGGAGGCCAGATCTGGTCCGGTTTTTCCACGGAACGCCATTTCGGGGGGTCGAATCCAGTCCGGTTTTATCACGGCACGTCCTTTTGGAGGTCGGATCCGTCCGTTTTTTCCGCGAAACGCCGCTCCGGGGCCGAATCCAGTCCGGTTTTTCCGCGGCAGTCCATTCCGGGGGCCGGATCCGGTCCGGGTTTTCCGCAGCACTCCATTCCGGGGTCCCGATCCGGTCCGGTTTCCGCGGCAGTCCATTCCGGGGACCCGATCCGGTCTGGTTTTTACTCGGCACACTGTTCGGGGGGCCGTATCCAGTCCGGTTTTTCCGTGGCAGTCCATTCGGGGGCCGGATCCGGTCCGGTTTTTCCGCGGCACGCCATTTCGGGGGTCGGGTCCGGTCTGGTTTTTCCGCGGCACACTGTTCGGGGGGCCGGATCCGGTCCGGTTTTTCCGTGGCAGTCCATTCTGGGGGCCGGATCCGGTCCGGTTTTTCCACGGCACTCCATTCCGGGGGCCGGACCCGGTCCAGTTTTTCCGCGGCCCGGATCCGGTCCGTTTTTTCACGGCACGCCATTCCGGGGGCCGGATGCGGTCCAGTTTTTCCGCGGCAGTGCATTCCGGGGGCCGGATCCGGTCCGGTTTTTCCGCGGCAGTCCATTCCGTGGGCGGGATCCGGTCCGGTTTTTCCGCGGCACTCCATTCCGGGGGCCGGATCCGGTCCGGTTTTTCCGCGGTACTCCATTCCGGAGGCCGGATCCGGTCCGGTTTTTCCGCGGCAGTCCATTCCGGGGGCGGGATCCGGTCCGGTTTTTCCGTGGCACGCCATTCTGGGGGCCCGATCCGGTCCGGCTTTTCCGCAGCAGTCCATTCCGGGGGCCGGATCCGGTCCGGTTTTTCCGCGGCACGCCATTCTGGAGGCCGGATCCGGTGTGTTTTTTCCACGGCAGTCCATTCCGGGGGCCGGATCCGGTCCAGTTTTTCCGCGGCCTGGGTCTGGTCCGGTTTTTCCGCGGCAGTCCATTCCGGGGTCCGGATCCGGTCCGGTTTTTCCACGGCAGTCCATTCCGGGGGCCGGATCCAGTCCGGATTTTCGGCGGGACGCTATGCCAGGGGCCGGATGAGTCCAGTTTTTCCGCGCTATGCCATTCCGGGGGCCAGATCCGGTCCGGTTTTTCTGTGGCAGTCCATTCCGGGGTCCGGATCCGGTCCGGTTTTTCCGTGGCAGTCCATTCCGGGGGCCGGATCCGGTCCGGTTTTTCCGCGGCACTCCATTCCGGGGGCCGGATGCGGTCCGGTTTTTCCGTGAAATGCCATTCCGGGGGCCGGATCCGGTCCGGTTTTTCCGCGGCACGCCATTCTGGAGGCCGGATCCGGTCTGATTTTTCCGCGGCACGCCATTCCGGGGTCCGGATCCGGTCCAGTTTTTCCGCAGCCTGGGTCCGGTCCGGTTTTTCCGCGGCACGCCATTCTGGGGTCCGGATCCGGTCCGGTTTTTCCACGGCAGTCCATTCCGGGGTCCGGATCCAGTCCGGATTTTCGGCGGCACGCTATGCCAGGGGCCGGATGAGTCCAGTTTTTCCGCGCTATGCCATTCCGGGGGCCAGATCCGGTCCAGTTTTTCCATGGCAGTCCATTCCGGGGTCCGGATAAGGTCCGGTTTTTCCGCGGCACGCCATTCCGGGGGCCGGATCCGGTCCGGTTTTTCCGCGGCACGCCATTCCGGGGGCCGTATCCAGTCCGGTTTTTCCGCGGCAGTCCATTCCGGGGGCCGGATCCGGTCCGGTTTTTCCGCGGCATGCCATTCCGGGGGCCGTATCCAGTCCGGATTTTCGGCGGCACGCCATTCTGGGGGCCGGACCCGGTCTGGTTTTTCCGCGGCTGTCCATTCCGGGGGCCGGATCCGGTCCGGTTTTTCCACGGCAGTCCGTTCCGGGGGCCGGATCCGGTCCGGTTTTTCCGCGAAACGCCATTCCGGGGGCCGGGTGCGGTCCAGTTTTTCCGCGGCCCGGATCCAGTCCGGTTTTTCCGCGAAATGCCATTCCGGGGGCCGGATCCAGTCCGGATTTTCGGCGGCACGCTATGCCGGGGGCCGGATGAGTCCAGTTTTTCCGCGCTACGCCATTCCGGGGGCCGGATCCAGTCCGGTTTTTCCACGGCAGTCCATTCCGGGGTCCGGATCCGGTCCGGTTTTTCCGCGGCATGCCATTCCGGGGGCCGGATCCTGTCCGGATTTTCCTCGGCAGTCCATTCCGGGGGCCGTATCCAGTCCGGTTTTTCCGTGGCACTCCATTCCGGGGGCCGGATCCGGTCCGGTTTTTCCGCGGCATGCCATTCCGGGGGCCGGATCCGGTCCGGTTTTTCCGCGGCACGCCATTTCGGAGGCCAGATCCGGTCCGGTTTTTCCGCGGCAGTCCGTTCCGGGGGCCAGGTCCGATCCGGTTTTTCCGCGAAACGCCATTCCGGGGGCCGGATCCAGTCCGGATTTTTGGCGGCACGCTATGCCAGGGGCCGGATGAGTCCAGTTTTTCCGCGCTATGCCATTCCGGGGGCCAGATCCGGTCCGGTTTTTCTGCGGCAGTCCATTCCGGGGTCCGGATCCGGTCCGGTTTTTCCACGGCACGCCATTCCGGGGGCCGGATCCGGTCCGGTTTTTCCACGGCAGTCCATTCCGGGGGTCGTATCCTGTCCGGTATTTCCGCGGCACGCCATTCCGGGGGCCGGGTCCGGTCCGGTTTTTCCGCGGCACGCCATTTCAGAGGCCGGATCCGGTCCAGTTTTTCCGCGGCACGCCATTCCGGGGGCCGGATCCGGTCCGTTTTTCCGCGGCAGTCCATTCCGGGGGCCGGATCCGGTCCGTTTTTTCCGCGGCAGTCCATTCCGGGGGCCGGATCCGGTCCGGTTTTTCTGCGGCACGCCATTCTGGAGGCCGGATCCGGTCTGATTTTTCGACGGCACGCCATTCCGGGGGCCGGATCCGGTCCAGTTTTTCCGCGGCCTGGGTCCGGTCCGGTTTTTCCGCGGCTGTCCATTCCGGGGGCCGGATCCGGTCCGGTTTTTCCGCGGCAGTCCATTCCGGGGGCCGGATCCAGTCCGGATTTTCGGCGGCATGCTATGCCAGGGGCCGGATGAGGCCAGTTTTTCTGCGGCAGTCCATTCCGGGGTCCGGATCCGTTCCGGTTTTTCCGCGGCAGTCCATTCCGGGGGCCGGACCCGGTCCGGTTTTTCCGCGGCACGCCATTTCGGAGGCCGGATCCGGTCCGGTTTTTCAGCGGCACGCCATTCTGGGGGCCGGACCCGGTCCGGTTTTTCCGCGGCTGTCCGTTCCGGGGGCCGGATCCGGTCCGTTTTTTCCGTGGCACTCCATTCCGGGGGCCAGATCCGGTCCGGTTTTTCCGCGGCACGCCATTCTGGAGGCCGGATCCGGTCTGATTTTTCCACGGCACGCCATTCCGGGGGCCGGATCCGGTCCAGTTTTTCCGCGGCCTGGGTCCGGTCCGGATTTTTCCGCGAAATGCCATTCCGGGGGCCGGATCCAGTCCGGATTTTCGGCGGCACGCTATGCCGGGGGCCGGATGAGTCCAGTTTTTCCGCGCTACGCCATTCCGGGGGCCGGATCCAGTCCGGTTTTTCCACGGCAGTCCATTCCGGGGGCCGGATCCGGTCCGGTTTTTCCGCGGCATGCCATTCCGGGGGCCGGATCCTGTCCGGATTTTCCTCGGCAGTCCATTCCGGGGGCCGGATCCGGTCCGGTTTTTCCGTGGCACTCCATTCCGGGGGCCGGATCCGGTCCGGTTTTTCCGCGGCATGCCATTCCGGGGGCCGGATCCGGTCCGGTTTTTCCGCGGCACGCCATTTCGGAGGCCGGATCCGGTCCGGATTCTCCGCGGCAGTCCGTTCCGGGGACCGGATCCAGTCCGGTTTTTCCGCGAAACGCCATTCCGGGGGCCGGGTGCGGTCCAGTTTTTCCGCGGCCCGGATCCGTTCCGGTTTTTCCGCGAAATGCCATTCCGGGAGCCGGATCCAGTCCGGATTTTCGGCGGCACGCTATGCCAGGGGCCGGATGAGTCCAGTTTTTCCGCGCTATGCCATTCCGGGGGCCGTATCCAGTCCGGTTTTTCCATGGCAGTCCATTCCGGGGTCCGGATCCGGTCCGGTTTTTCCACGGCAGTCCATTCCGGGGGCCGGATCCGGTCCGGTTTTTCCACGGCAGTCCATTCCGGGGGTCGTATCCTGTCCGGTTTTTCCGCGGCAGTCCGTTCCGGGGGCCGGATCCGGTCCGGTTTTTCCGCGGCACGCCATTTCAGAGGCCGGATCCGGTCCGGTTTTTCCGCGAAATGCCATTCCGGGGACCGGATCCGGTCCGGTTTTTCCACGGCACGCCATTCCGGGGGCCGGATCCGGTCCGTTTTTTCCGCGGCAGTCCATTCCGGGGGCCGGATCCGGTCCGGTTTTTCTGCGGCACGCCATTCTGGAGGCCGGATCCGGTCTGATTTTTCGACGGCACGCCATTCCGGGGGCCGGATCCGGTCCGGTTTTTCCGCGGCCCGGATCCGGTCCGGTTTTTCCACGGCACGCCATTCCGGGGGCCGGATCCGGTCCGGTTTTTCCGCGAAATGCCATTCCGGGAGCCGGATCCAGTCCGGATTTTCGGCGGCACGCCATTCCGGGGGCCGGATCCAGTCCAGTTTTTCCACGGCACGCCATTCCGGGGGCCGGATCCGGTCCGGTTTTTCCGCGGCACGCCATTCCGGGGGCCGGATCCGGTCCGGTTTTTCCGCGGCCTGGGTCCGGTCCGGTTTTCCCGCGGCACGCCATTCCGGGGGCCGGATCCGGTCCGGTTTTTCCACGGCAGTCCATTCCGGGGGCCGGATCCAGTCCGGTTTTTCGGCGGCACGCTATGCCAGGGGCCGGATGAGTCCAGTTTTTCCGCGCTATGCCATTCCGGGGGCCAGATCCGGTCCGGTTTTTCTGCGGCAGTCCATTCCGGGGTCCGGATCCGGTCCGGTTTTTCCGCGGCACGCCATTCCGGGGGCCGGATCCGGTCCGGTTTTTCCGCGGCAGTCCATTCCGGGGTCCGGATCCGGTCCGGTTTTTCCGTGGCACGCCATTCCGGGGGCCGGATCCGGTCCGGTTTTTCCGCGGCAGTCCATTCCGGGGGCCGGATCCAGTCCGGATTTTCGGCGGCACGTCATTCTGGGGGCCGGACCCGGTCCGGTTTTTCCGCGGCTGTCCATTCCGGGGTCCGGATCCGGTCCGGTTTTTCCGCGGCAGTCCGTTCCGGGGGCCGGATCCGGTCCGGTTTTTCCGCGAAACGCCATTCCGGGGGCCGGGTGCGGTCCGGTTTTTCCGCGGCCCGGATCCGTTCCGGTTTTTCCGCGAAATGCCATTCCGGGGGCCGGATCCGGTCCGGATTTTCGGCGGCACGCTATGCCGGGGGCTGGATGAGTCCAGTTTTTCCGCGGCAGTCCATTCCGGGGGCCGGATCCGGTCCGGTTTTTCCGCAGCACTCCATTCCGGGGGCCGGATCCAGTCCGGTTTTTCCGCGGCAGTCCATTCCGGGGGCCGGATCCTGTCCGGTTTTTCCGCGGCAGTCCATTCCGGGGGCCGGATCCGGTCCGGTTTTTCCGCGGCAGTCCATTCCGGGGTCCGGATCCGGTCCGGTTTTTCCGCGGCAGTCCATTCCGGGGGCCGGATCCGGTCCAGTTTTTCCGCGGCCTGGGTCCGGTCCGATTTTTCCGCGGCAGTCCATTCCGGGGTCCGGATCCGGTCCGGTTTTTCCGCGGCAGTCCATTCCGGGGGCCAGATCCAGTCCGGTTTTTCTGTGGCAGTCCATTCCGGGGTCCGGATCCGGCCCGGTTTTTCCGCCGCACGCCGTTTCGGAGGCCGGATCCGGTCCGGTTTTTCCACAGCACGCCATTACGGGGGCCGGATCCGGTCCGGTTTTTCCGCGGCATGCCATTCCGGGGGCCGTATCCAGTCCGGTTTTTCCGCGGCAGTCCGTTCCGGGGGCCGGATCCGGTCCGGTTGTTCCGCGGCACGCCATTTCGGAGGCCGGATCCGGTCCGGTTTTTCCGCGGCAGTCCATTCCGGGGGCCGGATCCGGTCCGGTTTTTCCGCGGCAGTCCATTCCGGGGGCCGGATCCGGTTCGGTTTTTCCCCTGCACGCCATTCCGGCGGCCGGATCCGGTCCGGATTTTGCGCGGCAGTCCATTCCGGGGGCCGGATCCAGTCCGGATTTTCGGCGGCACGCTATGCCGGGGGCCGGATGAGTCCAGTTTTTCCGCGCTACGCCATTCCGGGGGCCGGATCCAGTCCGGTTTTTCCGCGGCAGTCCATTCCGGGGTCCGGATCCGGTCTGGTTTTTCCGCGGCATGACATTCCGGGGGCCGGATCCGGTCCGGTTTTTCCGCAGCACGCCATTTCGGGGTCCGTATCCAGTCCGGTTTTTCCGCGGCACGCCATTCCGGGGCCCGTATCCACTCTGGTTTTTCCGCGGCATGCCATTCCGGGGGCCGGATCCGGTCCGGATTTACCGCGACACGCCATTTCGGAGGCCGGATCCGGTCCGCTTTTTCCGCGGCACGCCATTCCGGGGGCCGTATCCAGTCTGGTTTTTCCGTGGCAGTCCATTCCGGGGGCCGGATCCGGTCAGGATTTACCGCGACACGCCATTTTGGAGGCCGGATCCGGTCCGGTTTTGCCGCGGCACGCCATTTCGGAGGCCGGATCCGGTCCGGTTTTTCCGCGAAACGCCATTTCGGAGGCCGGATCCGGCCCGGTTTTTCCGCGGCACGCCATTTCGCAGGCCGGATCCGGTCCGCTTTTTCTGCGGCACGCCATTTCGGAGGCCGGATCCGGTCCGGTTTTTCCACGGCACGCCATTTTGTAGGCCGGATCCGGTCCAGTTTTTCCGCGGCACGCCGTTTCGGAGGCCGGATCCGGTCCGGTTTTTCCGCGGCACGCCATTCTGGGGGCCGGACACCGTCTGGTTTTTCCGCGGCAGTCTGTTCCGGGGGCCGGATCCGGTCCGGTTTTTCCGCGAAACGCCATTCCGGGGGCCGGATCCAGTCCAGTTTTTCAGCGGCCCGGATCCGGTCCGGTTTTTCCACGGTACGCCATTCCGGGGGCCGGATCCGGTCCGTTCTTTGCGCGGCACTCCATTCCGGGGGCCGGATCCAGTCCGGATTTTCGGCGGCACGCTATGCCGGGGGCCGGATGAGTCCGGTTTTTCCGCGGCAGTCCATTCCGGGGGCCGTATCCGGTCCGGTTTTTCCGCGGCAGTCCATTCCGGGGGCCGGATCCGGTCCGGTTTTTCCGCGGCACGCCATTCCGGGGGCCGGATCCGGTCTCATTTTTCCGCGGGACGCCATTCCTGGTGCCCGATCCGGTCCGGTTTTTCCGCAGCACTTCATTGCTGGGGCTTGATCTGGTCTGGTTTTTTCGTGGCACGGCATTTCGGGAGCCGGATCCAGTCCAGTTTTTCCGCGGAACTGCGTTCCGGGGGCCGCATCCGGTCCGGTTTTTCCGCGGCAGTCCATTCCGGGGTCCAGATCCGGTCCGATTTTTCCGCGGCAGTCCATTCCGGGGGCCGGATCCAGTCCGGTTTTTCCACGGCAGTCCATTCCGGGGGCCGGATCCAGTCCGGATTTTCGGCGGCACGCTATGCCGGGGGCCGGATGAGTCCAGTTTTTCCGCGCTACGCCATTCCGGGGGCCGGATCCAGTCCGGTTTTTCCGCGGCAGTCCATTCCGGGGTCCGGATCCCGTCTGGTTTTTCCGCGGCATGACATTCCGGGGTCCGGATCCGGTCCAGTTTTTCCGCAGCACGCCATTCCGGGGGCCGTATCCAGTCCGCTTTTTCCGCGGCACGCCATTCCGGGGGCCGTATCCACTCTGGTTTTTCCGCGGCAGTCCATTCCGGGGGCCGGATCCGGTCCGGATTTACCGCGACACGCCATTTCGGAGGCCGGATCCGGTCCGGTTTTGCCGCGGCACGCCATTTCGGAGGCCGGATCCGGTCCGGTTTTTCCGAGAAACGCCATTTCGGAGGCCGGATCCGGTCCAGTTTTTCCGCGGCACGCCATTCTGGGGGCCGTATCCGGTCCGGTTTTTCCGCGGCAGTCCATTTCGGAGGCCGGATCCGGTCCGGTTTTTCCGCGAAACGCCATTTCGTAGGCCGGATCCGGCCCGGTTTTTCCGTGGCACGCCATTTCGGAGGCCGGATCCGGTCCGCTTTTTCTGCGGCACACCATTTCGGAGGCTGGATCCGGTCCGGTTTTTCCACGGCACGCCATTTTGTAGGCCGGATCCGGTCCAGTTTTTTCGCGGCACGGCATTTCGGGAGCCGGATCCAGTCCAGTTTTTCCGCGGAACTGCGTTCCGGGGGCCGCATCCGGTCCGGTTTTTCCGCGGCAGTCCATTCCGGGGTCCAGATCCGGTCCGATTTTTCCGCGGCAGTCCATTCCGGGGGCCGGATCCAGTCCGGTTTTTCCACGGCAGTCCATTCCGGGGGCCGGATCCAGTCCGGATTTTCGGCGGCACGCTATGCCGGGGGCCGGATGAGTCCAGTTTTTCCGCGCTACGCCATTCCGGGGGCCGGATCCAGTCCGGTTTTTCCGCGGCAGTCCATTCCGGGGTCCGGATCCCGTCTGGTTTTTCCGCGGCATGACATTCCGGGGTCCGGATCCGGTCCAGTTTTTCCGCAGCACGCCATTCCGGGGGCCGTATCCAGTCCGCTTTTTCCGCGGCACGCCATTCCGGGGGCCGTATCCACTCTGGTTTTTCCGCGGCAGTCCATTCCGGGGGCCGGATCCGGTCCGGATTTACCGCGACACGCCATTTCGGAGGCCAGATCCGGTCCGGTTTTGCCGCGGCACGCCATTTCGGAGGCCGGATCCGGTCCGGTTTTTCCGAGAAACGCCATTTCGGAGGCCGGATCCGGTCCAGTTTTTCCGCGGCACGCCATTCTGGGGGCCGTATCCGGTCCGGTTTTTCCGCGGCAGTCCATTTCGGAGGCCGGATCCGGTCCGGTTTTTCCGCGAAACGCCATTTCGGAGGCCGGATCCGGCCCGGTTTTTCCGTGGCACGCCATTTCGGAGGCCGGATCCGGTCCGCTTTTTCTGCGGCACACCATTTCGGAGGCTGGATCCGGTCCGGTTTTTCCACGGCACGCCATTTTGTAGGCCGGATCCGGTCCAGTTTTTCCGCGGCACGCCATTTCGGAGGCCGGATCCGGTCCGGTTTTTCCGCGGCACGCCATTCTGGGGGCCGGACCCGGTCTGGTTTTTCCGCGGCAGTCTGTTCCGGGGGCCGGAAACGGTCCGGTTTTTCCGCGGCACGCCATTCCGGGGGCCGGATCCGGTCTCATTTTTCCGCGGGACGCCATTCCTGGTGCCCGATCCGGTCCGGTTTTTCCGCAGCACTTCATTGCTGGGGCTTGATCTGGTCTGGTTTTTTCGCGGCACGGCATTTCGGGGGCCGGATCCAGTCCAGTTTTTCCGCGGAACTGCGTTCCGGGGGCCGCATCCGGTCCGGTTTTTCCGCGGCAGTCCATTCCGGGGTCCAGATCCGGTCCGATTTTTCCGCGGCACGCCATTCGGGGGGGCCGCACCCGGTCTGGTTTTTCCGCGAAACGCCATTCTGGGGGCCGGATCCGGTCCGGTTTTTCCACGGCACGCCATTTCTGAGGCCGGATCCAGTCCGGTTTTTCCGCGGCAGTCCATTCCGGGGGCCGGATCCGGTCCGGTTTTTCCACGGCAGTCCATTCCGGGGGCCAGATCCGGTCCGGTTTTTCCGCGGCACGCCATTCCGGGGGCCGGGTGCAGTCCAGTTTTTCCGCGGCCCGGATCCGGTCCGGTTTTTCCACGGCACGCCATTCCGGGGGCCGGATCCGGTCCGGTTTTTCCGCGAAACGCCATTCCGGGGGCTGGGTGCGGTCCAGTTTTTCCGCGGCCTGGGTCCGGTCCGGTTTTTCCGCGGCAGTCCATTCCGGGGTCCGGATCCGGTCCGGTTTTTCCGCGGCAGTCCATTCCGGGGGCCGGATCAAGTCCGGATTTTCGGCGGCACGCTATGCCAGGGGCCGGATGAGTCCAGTTTTTCCGTGCTATGCCATTCCGGGGGCCAGATCCGGTCCGGTTTATCTGCGGCAGTCCATTCCGGGGTCCGGATCCGGTCCGGTTTTTCCGCGGCACGCCATTCCGGGGGCCGGATCCGGTCCGGTTTTTCCGCGGCACGCCATTCCGGGGGCCGTATCCGGTCCGGTTTTTCCGCGGCAGTCCATTCCGGGGGCCGGATCCGGTCCGGTTTTTCCGCGGCACGCCATTTCGGAGGCCGGATCCGGTCCGGTTTTTCCACGGCACTCCATTCCGGGGGCCGGATCTGGTCCGGTTTTTCCGCGGCACGCCATTCTGGAGGCCGGATCCGGTCTGATTTTTCCACGGCACTCCATTCCGGGGGCCGGGTGCGGTCCAGCTTTTCCGCGGCCCGGATCCGGTCCGGTTTTTCCACGGCACGCCATTCCGGGGGCCGGATCCGGTCCGGTTTTTTCCGCGAAATGCCATTCCGGGAGCCGGATCCAGTCCGGATTTTCGGCGGCACGCTATGCCGGGGGCCGGATGAGTCCAGTTTTTCCGCGGCAGTCCATTCCGGGGGCCGGATCCAGTCCGGTTTTTCCGCGGCAGTCCATTCCGGGGTCCGGATCCGGTCCGGTTTTTCCGCGGCTGTCCATTCCGGGGGCCGGATCCTGTCCGGATTTTCCGCGGCACGCCATTCCGGGGGCCGGATGAGTTCAGTTTTTCCGTGGCACGCCATTCCGGGGGCCGGATCCGGTCTGGTTTTTCCGCGGCAGTCCATTCCGGGGGCCGGATCCGGTCCAGTTCGTCCGCGCTACGCCATTCCGGGGGCCGGATCCAGTCCGTTTTTTCCGCGGCAGTCCATTCCGGGGTCCGGATCCGGTCCGGTTTTTCTGCGGCAGTCCATTCCGGGGTCCGGATCCTGTCCGGTTTTTCCGCGGCAGTCCATTCTGGGGGCCGTATCCAGTCCGGTTTTTCCGCGGCACTCCATTTTGGGGGCCGGATCGGTCTGGTTTTTCCACGGCAGTCCATTCCGGGGGCCGGATCCCGTCCGGTTTTTCCGCGGCAGTCCATTCCGGGGGCCGGACCCGGTCCAGTTTTTCCGCGGCCCGGATCCGGTCCGGTTTTTCCACGGCAGTCCATTCCGGGGGCCGGATGCGGTCCGGTTTTTCCGCGGTACTCCATTCCGGAGGCCGGATGCGGTCCGGTTTTTCCGCGGCTGTCCATTCCGGGGTCCGGATCCGGTCCGGTTTTTCCGCGGCTGTCCATTCCGGGGGCCGGATCCGGTCTGATTTTTCCGCGGCACGCCATTCCGGGGGCCGTATCCAGTCCGGTTTTTCGGCGGCACGCTATGCCAGGGGCCGGATGAGTCCAGTTTTTCCGCGCTACACCATTCCGGGGTCCGGATCCGGTCCGGTTTTTCCGCGGCAGTCCATTCCGGGGGCCGGATCCGGTCCAGTTCGTCCACGCTACGCCATTCCAGGGGCCGGATCCGGTCCGGTTTTTCCGCGGCAGTCCATTCCGGGGTCCGGATCCGGTCCGGTTTTTCCACGGCTGTCCATTCCGGGGGCCGGATGCGGTCCGGTTTTTCCGCGGCAGTCCATTCCGGGGGCCGGATCCGGTCTGGTTTTTCCGCGGCACTCCATTCCGGGGGCCGGATCCGGTCCGGTTTTTCCGCGGCACGCCATTCCGGGGGCTGGGTCCGGTCCGGTTTTTCCACGGCAGTCCATTCCGGGGGCCGGATCCGGTCCAGTTTTTCCGCGGCCCGGATCCGGTCCGGTTTTTCCACGGCACGCCATTCCGGGGTCCGGATCCGGTCCGGTTTTTCCGCGAAATGCCATTCCGGGAGCCGGATCCAGTCCGGATTTTCGGCGGCACGCTATGCCGGGGGCGGATGAGTCCAGTTTTTCCGCGCTACGCCATTCCGGGGGCCGGATCCAGTCCGGTTTTTCCGCGGCAGTCCATTCCGGGGTCCGGATCCGGTCCGGTTTTTCCGCGGCTGTCCATTCCGGGGTGCGGATCCTGTCCGCATTTTCCGTGGCAGTCCATTCTGGGGGCCGGATCCGGTGCGGTTTTTCCGTGGCACTCCATTCCGGGGGCCAGATCCGGTCCGGTTTTTCCGCGGCATGCCATTCCGGGGGCCGGATCCTGTCCGGTTTTTCTGCGGAACGCCATTTCGGAGGCTGGATCCGGTCCGGTTTTTCCGCGGCACTCCATTCCGGGGTCCGGATCCGGTCCGGTTTTTCCATGGCAGTCCATTCCGGGGGCCGGATCCGGTCCAGTTTTTCCACGGCACGCCATTCCGGGGGCCGTATCCAGTCCGGTTTTTCCGCGGCACTCCATTCCGGGGGCCGGATCGGTCTGGTTTTTCCGCGCTACGCCATTCCGGGGGCCGCATCCGGTCCGGTTTTTCTGCGGCAGTCCATTCCGGGGGCCGGATCCGGTCCGGTTTTTCCACGGCAGTCCATTCCGGGGGCCGGATCCGGTCCGGTTTTTCCGCGGCAGTCCATTCCGGGGTCCGGATCCGGTCTGGTTTTTCCGCGGCATGACATTCCGGGGGCCGGATCCGGTCCGGTTTTTCCGCAGCACGCCATTTCGGGGGCCGTATCCAGTCCGGTTTTTCCGCGGCAGTCCGTTCCGGGGGCTGGATCGGTCTGGTTTTTCCGCGGCAGTCCATTCCGGGGGCCGCATCCGGTCCAGTTTTTCTGCGGCAGTCCATTCTGGGGACCGGACCCGGTCCGGTTTTATCGCGGCACGCCATTCCGGGGGCCGGGTCCGGTCTGGTTTTTCCGCGGCACACTGTTCGGGGGGCCGGATCCGGTCCGATTTTTCCGCGAAATGCCATTCCGGCGGCCGGATCCCGTCCGGTTTTTCCGCGGCAGTCCATTCCGGGGGCCGGATCCGGTCCGGTTTTTCCACGGCACGCCATTCTGGGGGCCAGATCCAGTCCGGTTTTTCCGCGGCACGCCATTCCGGGGTCCGGATCCAGTCCGATTTTTCCGCGGCAGTCCATTCCGGGGGCCGGATCCGGTCCGGTTTTTCCACGGCACGACATTTCGGAGGCCGGATCCGGTCCGGTTTTTCCGCAGCACTCCATTCCGGGGGCCGTATCCGGTCTGGTTTTTCCGCAGCTGTCCATTCCGGGGGCCGGATCCGGTCCGTTTTTTCCGTGGCACTCCTTTCCGGGGGCTAGATCCGGTCCGGTTTTTTCGCGGCACGCCATTCTGGAGGCCGGATCCGGTCTGATTTTTCCACGGCACGCCATTCCGGGGTCCGGATCCGGTCCGGTTTTTCCGCGGCAGTCCATTCCGGGGGCCGGATCCAGTCCGGATTTTCGGCGGCATGGTATGCCAGGGGCCGGATGAGGCCAATTTTTCTGCGGCAGTCCGTTCCGGGGTCCGGATCCGGTCCGGTTTTTCCGCGGCACGCCATTCCGGGGGCCAGATCCGGTCCGGTTTTTCTGCGGCAGTCCATTCCGGGGTCCGGATCCAGTCCGGTTTTTCCACGGCAGTCCATTCCGGGGGCCGGATCCGGTCCGGTTTTTCCACGGCACGACATTTCGGAGGCTGGATCCGGTCCGGTTTTTCCGCGGCACGCCATTCTGGGGGCCGGACCCGGTCTGGTTTTTCCGCGGCTGTCCATTCCGGGGGCCGGATCCGGTCCGTTTTTTCCGTGGCACTCCATTCCGGGGGCCAGATCCGGTCCGGTTTTTCCGCGGCACTCCATTCCGGGGGCCGGATCCGGTCCGTTTTTTCCGTGGCACTCCATTCCGGGGGCCAGATCCGGTCCGGTTTTTCCGCGGCACGCCATTCTGGAGGCCGGATCCGGTCTGATTTTTCCACGGCACGCCATTCCGGGGGCCGGATCCGGTCCAGTTTTTCCGCGGCCTGGGTCCGGTCCGGTTTTTCCGCGGCACGCCATTCCGGGGGCCGGATCCGGTCCGGTTTTTCCACGGCAGTCCATTCCGGGGTCCGGATCCAGTCCGGATTTTCGGCGGCACGCTATGCCAGGGGCCGGATGAGTCCAGTTTTTCCGCGCTATGCCATTCTGGGGGCCAGATCCGGTCCGGTTTTTCTGCGGCAGTCCATTTGGGTCCGGATCCGGTCCGGTTTTTCCGCGGCACGCCATTCCGGGGGCCGGATCCGGTCCGGATTTTCGGCGGCACGCCATTCTGGGGGCCGGACCCGGTCTGGTTTTTCCGCGGCTGTCCATTCCGGGGGCCGGATCCGGTCCGGTTTTTCCGCGGCAGTCCGTTCCGGGGGCCGGATCCGGTCCGGTTTTTCCGCAGCACTCCATTCCGGGGGCCGGGTGCGGTCCAGTTTTTCCGCGGCCCGGATCCGGTCCGGTTTTTCCGCGGCAGTCCATTCCGGGGGCCGGATCCAGTCCGGATTTTCGGCGGCACGCTATGCCGGGGGCCGGATGAGTCCAGTTTTTCCGCGGCAGTCCATTCCGGGGGCCGGATCCAGTCCGGTTTTTCCATGGCAGTCCATTCCGGGGTCCGGATCCGGTCCGGTTTTTCCGCGGCATGCCATTCCGGGGGCCGGATCCTGTCCGGATTTTCCGCGGCAGTCCATTCCGGGGGCCGGATCCGGTCCGGTTTTTCCGCGGCCCTCCATTCCGGGGGCCGGATCCAGTCCGGTTTTTCCGCGGCACGCCATTCCGGGGGCCGGATCCGGTCCAGTTTTTCCGCGGCCTGGGTCCGGTCCGGTTTTTCCGCGGCACGCCATTCCGGGGGCCGGATCCGGTCCGGTTTTTCCACGGCAGTCCATTCCGGGGTCCGGATCCAGTCCGGATTTTCGGCGGCACGCTATGCCAGGGGCCGGATGAGTCCAGTTTTTCTGCGCTATGCCATTCCGGGGGCCAGATCCGGTCCGGTTTTCCTGCGGCAGTCCATTCCGGGGTCCGGATCCGGTCCGGTTTTTCCGCGGCACGCCATTCCGGGGGCCGGATCCGGTCCGGTTTTTCCATGGCAGTCCATTCCGGGGTCCGGATCCGGTCCGGTTTTTCCACGGCACGCCATTCTGGGGGCCGGACCCGGTCTGGTTTTTCTGCGGCTGTCCATTCCGGGGGCCGGATCCGGTCCGGTTTTTCTGCGGCAGTCCGTTCCGGGGGCCGGATCCGGTCCGGTTTTTCCGCGAAACGCCATTCCGGGGGCCGGGTGCGGTCCAGTTTTTCCGCGGCCCGGATCCGGTCCGGTTTTTCCGCGGCAGTCCATTCCGGGGGCCGGATCCAGTCCGGATTTTCGGCGGCACGCTATGCCGGGGGCTGGATGAGTCAAGTTTTTCCGCGGCAGTCCATTCCGGGGGCCGGATCCAGTCCGGTTTTTCCGCGGCAGTCCATTCCGGGGTCCGGATCCAGTCCGGTTTTTCCGCGGCAGTCCATTCCGGGGTCCGGATCCAGTCCGGTTTTTCCGCGGCACGCCATTCCGGGGGCCGTATCCAGTCCGGTTTTTCCGCGGCAGTCCGTTCCGGGGGCCGGATCCGGTCCGGTTTTTCCGCGGCACGCCATTTCGGAGGCCGGATGCGGTCCGGTTTTTCCGCGGCACTCCATTCCGGGGGCCGGATCCGGTCCGGTTTTTCCGCGGCAGTCCATTCCGGGGGCCGGATCCGGTCCGGTTTTTCCGCGGCACTCCATTCCGGGGGCCGGATCCGGTCCGCTTTTTCCGCGGCACGCCATTCTGGAGGCTGGATCCGGTCTGTTTTTTCCATGGCACGCCATTCCGGGGGCCAGATCCGGTCCAGTTTTTCCGCGGCCTGGGTCCGGTCCGGTTTTTTCGCGGCACGCCATTCCGGGGGCCGGATCCGGTCCGGTTTTTCCGCGGCAGTCCATTCCGGGGTCCGGATCCAGTCCGGATTTTCGGCGGCACGCTATGCCAGGGGCCGGATGAGTCCAGTTTTTCCGCGCTATGCCATTCCGGGGGCCAGATCCGGTCCGGTTTTTCTGCGGCAGTCCATTCCGGGGTCCGGATCCGGTCCGGTTTTTCCGCGGCACGCCATTCCGGGGGCCGGATCCGGTCCGGTTTTTCCGCGGCAGTCCATTCCGGGGGCCGGATCCGGTCCGGTTTTTCCGCGGCACGCCATTTCGGAGGCCGGATGCGGTCCGGTTTTTCCGCGGCACTCCATTCCGGTGGCCGGATCCGGTCAGGGTTTTCCACGGCACGCCATTCCGGGGGCCGGACCCGGTCTGGTTTTTCCGCGGCTCTCCATTCCGGGGGCCGGATCCGGTCCGGTTTTTCCGCGGCAGTCCATTCCGGGGGCCAGATCCGGTCCGGATTTTCCGCGAAACGCCATTCCGGGGGCCGGGTGCGGTCCAGTTTTTCCGCGGCCCGGATCCGGTCCGGTTTTTCCACGGCACGCCATTCCGGGGGCCGGATCCGTTCCGGTTTTTCCGCGAAACGCCATTCCGGGGGCCGGATCCAGTCCGGATTTTCGGCGGCACGCTATGCCGGGGGCCGGATGAGTCCAGTTTTTCCGCGGCAGTCCATTCCGGGGGCCGGATCCAGTCCGGTTTTTCCGCGGCAGTCCATTCCGGGGTCCGGATCCGGTCCGGTTTTTCCGCGGCAGTCCATTCCGGGGGCCGGATCCTGTCCGGATTTTCCGCGGCAGTCCATTCCGGGGGCCGGATCCGGTCCGGTTTTTCCGCGGCAGTCCATTCCGGGGGCCGGATCCGGTCTATTTTTTCCGTGGCACTCCATTCCGGGGTCTCGATCCGGTCCTGTTTTTCCGCGGCATGCCATTCCGGGGGCCGGATCCGGTCCGGTTTTTCTGCGGCACGCCATTTCGGAGGCCGGATCCGGTCCGGTTTTTCCGCGGCAGTCCGTTCCGGGGGCCGGACCCCGTCCCGTTTTTCCACGGCACGCTATTCCGGGGGCCGGATCCGGTCCGGTTTTTGCGCGGCAGTCCATTCCGGGGGCCGGATCCAGTCCGGATTTTCGGCGGCACGCTATGCCGGGGGCCGGATGAGTCCAGTTTTTCCGCGCTACGCCATTCCGGGGGCCGTATCCAGTCTGGTTTTTCCGCGGCAGTCCATTCCGGGGGCCGGATCCGGTCCGGATTTACCGCGACACGCCATTTCGGAGGCCGGATCCGGTCCGGTTTTGCCGCGGCACGCCATTTCGGAGGCCGGATCCGGTCCGGTTTTTCCCCGAAACGCCATTTCGGAGGCCGGATCCGGCCCGGTTTTTCCGCGGCACGCCATTTCGGAGGCCGGATCCGGTCCGCTTTTTCCGCGGCACGCCATTCCGGGGGCCGTATCCAGTCTGGTTTTTCCGTGGCAGTCCATTCCGGGGGCCGGATCCGGTCCGGATTTACCGCGACACGCCATTTCGGAGGCCGGATCCGGTCCGGTTTTTCCGCGGCACGCCATTCCGGGGGCCGGAACTGGTCCGGTTTTTCCACGGCAGTCCATTCCGCGGTCCGGATCCGGTCCGGTTTTTCCGCGGCAGTCCATTTCGGAGGCCGGATCCGGTCCGGTTTTTCCGCGAAACGCCATTTCGGAGGCCGGATCCGGCCCGGTTTTTCCGCGGCACGCCATTCCGGGGGCCGGATCCGGTCCGGTTTTTCCACGGCAGTCCATTCCGGGGTCCGGATCCAGTCCGGATTTTCGGCGGCACGCTATGCCAGGGGCCGGATGAGTCCAGTTTTTCTGCGCTATGCCATTCCGGGGGCCAGATCCGGTCCGGTTTTTCTGCGGCAGTCCGTTCCGGGGGCCGGATCCGGTCCGGTTTTTCTGCGGCAGTCCGTTCCGGGGGCCGGATCCGGTCCGGTTTTTCCGCGAAACGCCATTCCGGGGGCCGGGTGCGGTCCAGTTTTTCCGCGGCCCGGATCCGGTCCGGTTTTTCCGCGGCAGTCCATTCCGGGGGCCGGATCCAGTCCGGATTTTCGGCGGCACGCTATGCCGGGGGCTGGATGAGTCAAGTTTTTCCGCGGCAGTCCATTCCGGGGGCCGGATCCAGTCCGGTTTTTCCGCGGCAGTCCATTCCGGGGTCCGGATCCAGTCCGGTTTTTCCGCGGCAGTCCATTCCGGGGTCCGGATCCAGTCCGGTTTTTCCGCGGCACGCCATTCCGGGGGCCGTATCCAGTCCGGTTTCTCCGCGGCAGTCCGTTCCGGGGGCCGGATCCGGTCCGGTTTTTCCGCGGCACGCCATTTCGGAGGCCGGATGCGGTCCGGTTTTTCCGCGGCACTCCATTCCGGGGGCCGGATCCGGTCCGGTTTTTCCGCGGCAGTCCATTCCGGGGGCCGGATCCGGTCCGGTTTTTCCGCGGCACTCCATTCCGGGGGCCGGATCCGGTCCGCTTTTTCCGCGGCACGCCATTCTGGAGGCTGGATCCGGTCTGTTTTTTCCATGGCACGCCATTCCGGGGGCCAGATCCGGTCCAGTTTTTCCGCGGCCTGGGTCCGGTCCGGTTTTTTCGCGGCACGCCATTCCGGGGGCCGGATCCGGTCCGGTTTTTCCGCGGCAGTCCATTCCGGGGTCCGGATCCAGTCCGGATTTTCGGCGGCACGCTATGCCAGGGGCCGGATGAGTCCAGTTTTTCCGCGCTATGCCATTCCGGGGGCCAGATCCGGTCCGGTTTTTCTGCGGCAGTCCATTCCGGGGTCCGGATCCGGTCCGGTTTTTCCGCGGCACGCCATTCCGGGGGCCGGATCCGGTCCGGTTTTTCCGCGGCAGTCCATTCCGGGGGCCGGATCCGGTCCGGTTTTTCCGCGGCACGCCATTTCGGAGGCCGGATGCGGTCCGGTTTTTCCGCGGCACTCCATTCCGGTGGCCGGATCCGGTCAGGGTTTTCCACGGCACGCCATTCCGGGGGCCGGACCCGGTCTGGTTTTTCCGCGGCTCTCCATTCCGGGGGCCGGATCCGGTCCGGTTTTTCCGCGGCAGTCCATTCCGGGGGCCAGATCCGGTCCGGATTTTCCGCGAAACGCCATTCCGGGGGCCGGGTGCGGTCCAGTTTTTCCGCGGCCCGGATCCGGTCCGGTTTTTCCACGGCACGCCATTCCGGGGGCCGGATCCGTTCCGGTTTTTCCGCGAAACGCCATTCCGGGGGCCGGATCCAGTCCGGATTTTCGGCGGCACGCTATGCCGGGGGCCGGATGAGTCCAGTTTTTCCGCGGCAGTCCATTCCGGGGGCCGGATCCAGTCCGGTTTTTCCGCGGCAGTCCATTCCGGGGTCCGGATCCGGTCCGGTTTTTCCGCGGCAGTCCATTCCGGGGGCCGGATCCTGTCCGGATTTTCCGCGGCAGTCCATTCCGGGGGCCGGATCCGGTCCGGTTTTTCCGCGGCAGTCCATTCCGGGGGCCGGATCCGGTCTATTTTTTCCGTGGCACTCCATTCCGGGGTCTCGATCCGGTCCTGTTTTTCCGCGGCATGCCATTCCGGGGGCCGGATCCGGTCCGGATTTACCGCGACACGCCATTTCGGAGGCCGGATCCGGTCCGGTTTTGCCGCGGCACGCCATTTCGGAGGCCGGATCCGGTCCGGTTTTTCCCCGAAACGCCATTTCGGAGGCCGGATCCGGCCCGGTTTTTCCGCGGCACGCCATTTCGGAGGCCGGATCCGGTCCGCTTTTTCCGCGGCACGCCATTCCGGGGGCCGTATCCAGTCTGGTTTTTCCGTGGCAGTCCATTCCGGGGGCCGGATCCGGTCCGGATTTACCGCGACACGCCATTTCGGAGGCCGGATCCGGTCCGGTTTTTCCGCGGCACGCCATTCCGGGGGCCGGAACTGGTCCGGTTTTTCCGCGGCAGTCCATTCCGCGGTCCGGATCCGGTCCGGTTTTTCCGCGGCAGTCCATTTCGGAGGCCGGATCCGGTCCGGTTTTTCCGCGAAACGCCATTTCGGAGGCCGGATCCGGCCCGGTTTTTCCGCGGCACGCCATTTCGGAGGCCGGATCCGGTCCGCTTTTTCTGCGGCACGCCATTTCGGAGGCCGGATCCGGTCCGGTTTTTCCACGGCACGCCATTTTGTAGGCCGGATCCGGTCCAGTTTTTCCGCGGCACGCCATTTCGGAGGCCGGATCCGGTCCGGTTTTTCCGCGGCACGCCATTCTGGGGGCCGGACCCGGTCTGGTTTTTCCGCGGCAGTCTGTTCCGGGGGCCGGATCCGGTCTGGTTTTTCCGCGAAACGCCATTCCGGGGGCCGGATCCAGTCCAGTTTTTCCGCGGCCCGGATCCGGTCCGGTTTTTCCACTGTATGCCATTCCGGGGGCTGGATCCGGTCCGTTCTTTGCGCGGCACTCCATTCCGGGGGCCGGATCCAGTCCGGATTTTCGGCGGCACGCTATGCCGGGGGCCGGATGAGTCCGGTTTTTCCGCGGCAGTCCATTCCGGGGGCCGGATCCGGTCCGGTTTTTCCGCGGCACGCCATTCCGGGGGCCGGATCCGGTCTCATTTTTCCGCGGGACGCCATTCCTGGTGCCCGATCCGGTCCGGTTTTTCCGCAGCACTTCATTGCTGGGGCTTGATCTGGTCTGGTTTTTTCACGGCACGGCATTTCGGGGGCCGGATCCAGTCCAGTTTTTCCGCGGAACTGCGTTCCGGGGGCCGCATCCGGTCCGGTTTTTCCACGGCACGCCATTTCTGAGGCCGGATCCGGTCCGGTTTTTCCGCGGCAGTCCATTCCGGGGGCCGGATCCGGTCCGGTTTTTCCACGGCAGTCCATTCCGGGGGCCAGATCCGGTCCGGTTTTTCCGCGGCACGCCATTCCGCGGGCCGGGTGCAGTCCAGTTTTTCCGCGGCCCGGATCCGGTCCGGTTTTTCCACGGCACGCCATTCCGGGGGCCGGATCCGGTCCGGTTTTTCCGCGAAACGCCATTCCGGGGGCCGGGTGCGGTCCAGTTTTTCCGCGGCCTGGGTCCGGTCCGGTTTTTCCGCGGCAGTCCATTCCGGGGGCCGGATCCGGTCCGGTTTTTCCGCGGCAGTCCATTCCGGGGGCCGGATCAAGTCCGGATTTTCGGCGGCACGCTATGCCAGGGGCCGGATGAGTCCAGTTTTTCCGCGCTATGCCATTCCGGGGGCCAGATCCGGTCCGGTTTTTCTGCGGCAGTCCATTCCGGGGTCCGGATCCGGTCCGGTTTTTCCGCGGCACGCCATTCCGGGGGCCGGATCCGGTCCGGTTTTTCCGCGGCACGCCATTCCGGGGGCCGTATCCAGTCCGGTTTTTCCGCGGCAGTCCATTCCGGGGTCCGGATCCGGTCCGGTTTTTCCACGGCACGCCATTTCGGAGGCCGGATCCGGTCCGGTTTTTCCGCGGCACTCCATTCCGGGGGCCGGATCCGGTCCGGTTTTTCCGCGGCACTCCATTCCGGGGGCCGGATCCGGTCCGGTTTTTCCGCGGCACGCCATTCTGGACGCCGGATCCGGTCTGATTTTTCCACGGCACTCCATTCTGGGGGCCGGATCCGGTCCGGTTTTTCCGCGAAATGCCATTCCGGGAGCCGGATCCAGTCCGGATTTTCGGCGGCACGCTATGCCGGGGGCCAGATGAGTCCAGTTTTTCCGCGGCAGTCCATTCCGGGGGCCGGATCCAGTCCGGTTTTTCCGCGGCAGTCCATTCCGGGGTCCTGATCCGGTCCGGTTTTTCCGCGGCAGTCCATTCCGGGGGCCGGATCCTGTCCGGATTTTCCGCGGCAGTCCATTCCGGGGGCCGTATCCAGTCCGGTTTTTCGGCGGCATGCTATGCCGGGGGCCGGATGAGTCCAGTTTTTCCGCGCTACGCCATTCCGGGGGCCGGATCCGGTCTGGTTTTTCCGCGGCAGTCCATTCCGGGGTCCGGATCCGGTCCGGTTTTTCCACGGCACGCCATTCCGGGGGCCGGATCCAGTCCGGTTTTTCCGCGGCAGTCCATTCTGGGGGCCGTATCCAGTCCGGTTTTTCCGCGGCACTCCATTCTGGGGGCCGGATCGGTCTGGTTTTTCTGCGGCAGTCCATTCCGGGGGCCGCATCCGGTCCGGTTTTTCTGCGGCACGCCATTCCGGGGGCCGGATCGGTCTGGTTTTTCTGCGGCAGTCCATTCCGGGGGCCGTATCCAGTCCGGTTTTTCCGCGGCACGCCATTCCGGGGGCCGGATCGGTCTGGTTTTTCTGCGGCAGTCCATTCCGGGGGCCGTATCCAGTCCGGTTTTTCCGCGGCACGCTATGCCGGGGGCCGGATGAGTCCAGTTTTTCCGCGCTACGCCATTCCGGGGGCCGGATCCGGTCCGGTTTTTCCGCGGCACTCCATTCCGGGGGCCGGATCCGGTCCGGTTTTTCCGCGGCAGTCCATTCCGGGGGCCGGATCCGGTCCGGTTTTTCCGCGGCAGTCCATTCCGGGGGCCGGATCCGGTCCGCTTTTTCCGCGGCACGCCATTCTGGAGGCTGGATCCGGTCTGTTTTTTCCACGGCAGTCCATTCCGGGGGCCGGATCCGGTCCAGTTTTTCCGCGGCCTGGGTCCGGTCCGGTTTTTCCGCGGCACGCCATTTCGGAGGCCGGATCCGGTCCGGTTTTTCCGCGGCAGTCCATTCCGGGGTCCGGATCCGGTCTGGTTTTTCCACGGCAATGCATTCCGGGGGCCGGATCTGGTCCGGTTTTTCCGCGGCACGCCATTCCGGGGTCCGGATCCGGTCTGGTTTTTCCGCGGCAGTCCATTCCGGGGGCCGGATCCCGTCCGGTTTTTCCGCGGCAGTCCATTCCGGGGGCCGGACCCGGTCCAGTTTTTCCGCGGCCAGGATCCGGTCCGGTTTTTCCACGGCACGCCATTCCGGGGGCCGGATGCGGTCCGGTTTTTCCGCGGTACTCCATTCCGGAGGCCGGATGCGGTCCGGTTTTTCCGCGGCAGTCCATTCCGGGGTCCGGATCCGGTCCGGTTTTTCCGCGGCAGTCCATTCCGGGGGCCGGATCCGGTCCGGTTTTTCCGCGGCACGCCATTTCGGAGGCCGGATCCGGTCCGGTTTTTCCGCGGCAGTCCATTCCGGGGGCCGGATCCGGTCCGGTTTTTCCGCGGCAGTCCATTCCGGGGGCCGGATCCGGTCCGGTTTTTCCGCGGCAGTCCATTCCGGGGGCCGGATCCGGTCCGCTTTTTCCGCGGCACGCCATTCTGGAGGCTGGATCCGGTCTGTTTTTTCCACGGCAGTCCATTCCGGGGGCCGGATCCGGTCCAGTTTTTCCGCGGCCTGGGTCCGGTCCGGTTTTTCCGCGGCACGCCATTTCGGAGGCCGGATCCGGTCCGGTTTTTCCGCGGCAGTCCATTCCGGGGTCCGGATCCAGTCCGGATTTTCGGCGGCACGCTATGCCAGGGGCCGGATGAGTCCAGTTTTTCCGCGGCAGTCCATTCCGGGGGCCAGATCCGGTCCGGTTTTTCCGCGGCAGTCCATTCCGGGGTCCGGATCGGTCCGGTTTTTCCGTGGCAGTCCATTCCGGGGGCCGGATCCGGTCTGGTTTTTCCACGGCAATGCATTCCGGGGGCCGGATCTGGTCCGGTTTTTCCGCGGCACGCCATTCCGGGGTCCGGATCCGGTCTGGTTTTTCCGCGGCACACTGTTCGGGGGGCTGTATCCGGTCCGGTTTTTCCGCGGCAGTCCATTCCGGGGGCCAGATCCCGTCCGGTTTTTCCGCGGCAGTCCATTCCGGGGGCCGGACCCGGTCCAGTTTTTCCGCGGCCAGGATCCGGTCCGGTTTTTCCACGGCACGCCATTCCGGGGGCCGGATGCGGTCTGGTTTTTCCGCGGTACTCCATTCCGGAGGCCGGATGCGGTCCGGTTTTTCCGCGGCAGTCCATTCCGGGGGCCGGATCCGGTCCGGTTTTTCCACGGCAGTCCATTCCGGGGGCCAGATCCGGTCCGGTTTTTCCGCGGCACGCCATTCCGCGGGCCGGGTGCAGTCCAGTTTTTCCGCGGCCCGGATCCGGTCCGGTTTTTCCACGGCACGCCATTCCGGGGGCCGGATCCGGTCCGGTTTTTCCGCGAAACGCCATTCCGGGGGCCGGGTGCGGTCCAGTTTTTCCGCGGCCTGGGTCCGGTCCGGTTTTTCCGCGGCAGTCCATTCCGGGGGCCGGATCCGGTCCGATTTTTCCGCGGCAGTCCATTCCGGGGGCCGGATCAAGTCCGGATTTTCGGCGGCACGCTATGCCAGGGGCCGGATGAGTCCAGTTTTTCCGCGCTATGCCATTCCGGGGGCCAGATCCGGTCCGGTTTTTCTGCGGCAGTCCATTCCGGGGTCCGGATCCGGTCCGGTTTTTCCGCGGCACGCCATTCCGGGGGCCGGATCCGGTCCGGTTTTTCCGCGGCACGCCATTCCGGGGGCCGTATCCAGTCCGGTTTTTCCGCGGCAGTCCATTCCGGGGTCCGGATCCGGTCCGGTTTTTCCACGGCACGCCATTTCGGAGGCCGGATCCGGTCCGGTTTTTCCGCGGCACTCCATTCCGGGGGCCGGATCCGGTCCGGTTTTTCCGCGGCACTCCATTCCGGGGGCCGGATCCGGTCCGGTTTTTCCGCGGCACGCCATTCTGGACGCCGGATCCGGTCTGATTTTTCCACGGCACTCCATTCTGGGGGCCGGATCCGGTCCGGTTTTTCCGCGAAATGCCATTCCGGGAGCCGGATCCAGTCCGGATTTTCGGCGGCACGCTATGCCGGGGGCCAGATGAGTCCAGTTTTTCCGCGGCAGTCCATTCCGGGGGCCGGATCCAGTCCGGTTTTTCCGCGGCAGTCCATTCCGGGGTCCTGATCCGGTCCGGTTTTTCCGCGGCAGTCCATTCCGGGGGCCGGATCCTGTCCGGATTTTCCGCGGCAGTCCATTCCGGGGGCCGTATCCAGTCCGGTTTTTCGGCGGCACGCTATGCCGGGGGCCGGATGAGTCCAGTTTTTCCGCGCTACGCCATTCCGGGGGCCGGATCCGGTCTGGTTTTTCCGCGGCAGTCCATTCCGGGGTCCGGATCCGGTCCGGTTTTTCCACGGCACGCCATTCCGGGGGCCGGATCCAGTCCGGTTTTTCCGCGGCAGTCCATTCTGGGGGCCGTATCCAGTCCGGTTTTTCCGCGGCACTCCATTCTGGGGGCCGGATCGGTCTGGTTTTTCTGCGGCAGTCCATTCCGGGGGCCGCATCCGGTCCGGTTTTTCCGCAGCACGCCATTTCGGGGGCCGTATCCAGTCCGGTTTTTCCGCGGCACGCCATTCCGGGGGCCGTATCCAGTCTGGTTTTTCCGCGGCAGTCCATTCCGGGGGCCGGATCCGGTCCGGATTTACCGCGACACGCCATTTCGGAGGCCGGATCCGGTCCGGTTTTGCCGCGGCACGCCATTTCGGAGGCCGGATCCGGTCCGGTTTTTCCCCGAAACGCCATTTCGGAGGCCGGATCCGGCCCGGTTTTTCCGCGGCACGCCATTTCGGAGGCCGGATCCGGTCCGCTTTTTCCGCGGCACGCCATTCCGGGGGCCGTATCCAGTCTGGTTTTTCCGTGGCAGTCCATTCCGGGGGCCGGATCCGGTCCGGATTTACCGCGACACGCCATTTCGGAGGCCGGATCCGGTCCGGTTTTTCCGCGGCACGCCATTCCGGGGGCCGGATCTGGTCCGGTTTTTCCGCGGCAGTCCATTCCGCGGTCCGGATCCGGTCCGGTTTTTCCGCGGCAGTCCATTTCGGTGGCCGGATCCGGTCCGGTTTTTCCGCGAAACGCCATTTCGGAGGCCGGATCCGGCCCGGTTTTTCCGCGGCACGCCATTTCGGAGGCCGGATCCGGTCCGCTTTTTCTGCGGCACGCCATTTCGGAGGCCGGATCCGGTCCGGTTTTTCCACGGCACGCCATTTTGTAGGCCGGATCCGGTCCAGTTTTTCCGCGGCACGCCATTTCGGAGGCCGGATCCGGTCCGGTTTTTCCGCGGCACGCCATTCTGGGGGCCGGACCCGGTCTGGTTTTTCCGCGGCAGTCTGTTCCGGGGGCCGGATCCGGTCTGGTTTTTCCGCGAAACGCCATTCCGGGGGCCGGATCCAGTCCAGTTTTTCCGCGGCCCGGATCCGGTCCGGTTTTTCCACTGTATGCCATTCCGGGGGCTGGATCCGGTCCGTTCTTTGCGCGGCACTCCATTCCGGGGGCCGGATCCAGTCCGGATTTTCGGCGGCACGCTATGCCGGGGCCCGGATGAGTCCGGTTTTTCCGCGGCAGTCCATTCCGGGGGCCGGATCCGGTCCGGTTTTTCCGCGGCACGCCATTCCGGGGGCCGGATCCGGTCCGGTTTTTCCGCGGCACGCCATTCCGGGGGCCGGATCCGGTCTCATTTTTCCGCGGGACGCCATTCCTGGTGCCCGATCCGGTCCGGTTTTTCCGCAGCACTTCATTGCTGGGGCTTGATCTGGTCTGGTTTTTTCACGGCACGGCATTTCGGGGGCCGGATCCAGTCCAGTTTTTCCGCGGAACTGCGTTCCGGGGGCCGCATCCGGTCCGGTTTTTCCACGGCACGCCATTCCGGGGGCCGGATCCGGTCCGGTTTTTCCGCGGCAGTCCATTCCGGGGGCCGGATCCGGTCCGGTTTTTCCACGGCAGTCCATTCCGGGGGCCAGATCCGGTCCGGTTTTTCCGCGGCACGCCATTCCGCGGGCCGGGTGCAGTCCAGTTTTTCCGCGGCCCGGATCCGGTCCGGTTTTTCCACGGCACGCCATTCCGGGGGCCGGATCCGGTCCGGTTTTTCCGCGAAACGCCATTCCGGGGGCCGGGTGCGGTCCAGTTTTTCCGCGGCCTGGGTCCGGTCCGGTTTTTCCGCGGCAGTCCATTCCGGGGGCCGGATCCGGTCCGGTTTTTCCGCGGCAGTCCATTCCGGGGGCCGGATCAAGTCCGGATTTTCGGCGGCACGCTATGCCAGGGGCCGGATGAGTCCAGTTTTTCCGCGCTATGCCATTCCGGGGGCCAGATCCGGTCCGGTTTTTCTGCGGCAGTCCATTCCGGGGTCCAGATCCGGTCCGGTTTTTCCGCGGCACGCCATTCCGGGGGCCGGATCCGGTCCGGTTTTTCCGCGGCACGCCATTCCGGGGGCCGTATCCAGTCCGGTTTTTCCGCGGCAGTCCATTCCGGGGTCCGGATCCGGTCCGGTTTTTCCACGGCACGCCATTTCGGAGGCCGGATCCGGTCCGGTTTTTCCGCGGCACTCCATTCCGGGGGCCGGATCCGGTCCGGTTTTTCCGCGGCACTCCATTCCGGGGGCCGGATCCGGTCCGGTTTTTCCGCGGCACGCCATTCTGGACGCCGGATCCGGTCTGATTTTTCCACGGCACTCCATTCTGGGGGCCGGATCCGGTCCGGTTTTTCCGCGAAATGCCATTCCGGGAGCCGGATCCAGTCCGGATTTTCGGCGGCACGCTATGCCGGGGGCCAGATGAGTCCAGTTTTTCCGCGGCAGTCCATTCCGGGGGCCGGATCCAGTCCGGTTTTTCCGCGGCAGTCCATTCCGGGGTCCTGATCCGGTCCGGTTTTTCCGCGGCAGTCCATTCCGGGGGCCGGATCCTGTCCGGATTTTCCGCGGCAGTCCATTCCGGGGGCCGTATCCAGTCCGGTTTTTCGGCGGCACGCTATGCCGGGGGCCGGATGAGTCCAGTTTTTCCGCGCTACGCCATTCCGGGGGCCGGATCCGGTCTGGTTTTTCCGCGGCAGTCCATTCCGGGGTCCGGATCCGGTCCGGTTTTTCCACGGCACGCCATTCCGGGGGCCGGATCCAGTCCGGTTTTTCCGCGGCAGTCCATTCTGGGGGCCGTATCCAGTCCGGTTTTTCCGCGGCACTCCATTCTGGGGGCCGGATCGGTCTGGTTTTTCTGCGGCAGTCCATTCCGGGGGCCGCATCCGGTCCGGTTTTTCTGCGGCACGCCATTCCGGGGGCCGGATCGGTCTGGTTTTTCTGCGGCAGTCCATTCCGGGGGCCGTATCCAGTCCGGTTTTTCCGCGGCACGCCATTCCGGGGGCCGGATCGGTCTGGTTTTTCTGCGGCAGTCCATTCCGGGGGCCGTATCCAGTCCGGTTTTTCCGCGGCACGCTATGCCGGGGGCCGGATGAGTCCAGTTTTTCCGCGCTACGCCATTCCGGGGGCCGGATCCGGTCCGGTTTTTCCGCGGCACTCCATTCCGGGGGCCGGATCCGGTCCGGTTTTTCCGCGGCAGTCCATTCCGGGGGCCGGATCCGGTCCGGTTTTTCCGCGGCAGTCCATTCCGGGGGCCGGATCCGGTCCGCTTTTTCCGCGGCACGCCATTCTGGAGGCTGGATCCGGTCTGTTTTTTCCACGGCAGTCCATTCCGGGGGCCGGATCCGGTCCAGTTTTTCCGCGGCCTGGGTCCGGTCCGGTTTTTCCGCGGCACGCCATTTCGGAGGCCGGATCCGGTCCGGTTTTTCCGCGGCAGTCCATTCCGGGGTCCGGATCCGGTCTGGTTTTTCCACGGCAATGCATTCCGGGGGCCGGATCTGGTCCGGTTTTTCCGCGGCACGCCATTCCGGGGTCCGGATCCGGTCTGGTTTTTCCGCGGCAGTCCATTCCGGGGGCCGGATCCCGTCCGGTTTTTCCGCGGCAGTCCATTCCGGGGGCCGGACCCGGTCCAGTTTTTCCGCGGCCCGGATCCGGTCCGGTTTTTCCACGGCACGCCATTCCGGGGGCCGGATGCGGTCCGGTTTTTCCGCGGTACTCCATTCCGGAGGCCGGATGCGGTCCGGTTTTTCCGCGGCAGTCCATTCCAGGGTCCGGATCCGGTCCGGTTTTTCCGCGGCAGTCCATTCCGGGGGCCGGATCCGGTCCGGTTTTTCCGCGGCACGCCATTTCGGAGGCCGGATCCGGTCCGGTTTTTCCGCGGCAGTCCATTCCGGGGGCCGGATCCGGTCCGGTTTTTCCGCGGCAGTCCATTCCGGGGGCCGGATCCGGTCCGGTTTTTCCGCGGCAGTCCATTCCGGGGGCCGGATCCGGTCCGCTTTTTCCGCGGCACGCCATTCTGGAGGCTGGATCCGGTCTGTTTTTTCCACGGCAGTCCATTCCGGGGGCCGGATCCGGTCCAGTTTTTCCGCGGCCTGGGTCCGGTCCGGTTTTTCCGCGGCACGCCATTTCGGAGGCCGGATCCGGTCCGGTTTTTCCGCGGCAGTCCATTCCGGGGTCCGGATCCAGTCCGGATTTTCGGCGGCACGCTATGCCAGGGGCCGGATGAGTCCAGTTTTTCCGCGCTATGCCATTCCGGGGGCCAGATCCGGTCCGGTTTTTCCGCGGCAGTCCATTCCGGGGTCCGGATCGGTCCGGTTTTTCCGTGGCAGTCCATTCCGGGGGCCGGATCCGGTCTGGTTTTTCCACGGCAATGCATTCCGGGGGCCGGATCTGGTCCGGTTTTTCCGCGGCACGCCATTCCGGGGTCCGGATCCGGTCTGGTTTTTCCGCGGCACACTGTTCGGGGGGCTGGATCCGGTCCGGTTTTTCCGCGGCAGTCCATTCCGGGGGCCGGATCCCGTCCGGTTTTTCCGCGGCAGTCCATTCCGGGGGCCGGACCCGGTCCAGTTTTTCCGCGGCCAGGATCCGGTCCGGTTTTTCCACGGCACGCCATTCCGGGGGCCGGATGCGGTCCGGTTTTTCCGCGGTACTCCATTCCGGAGGCCGGATGCGGTCCGGTTTTTCCGCGGCAGTCCATTCCGGGGGCCGGATCCGGTCCGGTTTTTCCACGGCAGTCCATTCCGGGGGCCAGATCCGGTCCGGTTTTTCCGCGGCACGCCATTCCGCGGGCCGGGTGCAGTCCAGTTTTTCCGCGGCCCGGATCCGGTCCGGTTTTTCCACGGCACGCCATTCCGGGGGCCGGATCCGGTCCGGTTTTTCCGCGAAACGCCATTCCGGGGGCCGGGTGCGGTCCAGTTTTTCCGCGGCCTGGGTCCGGTCCGGTTTTTCCGCGGCAGTCCATTCCGGGGGCCGGATCCGGTCCGGTTTTTCCGCGGCAGTCCATTCCGGGGGCCGGATCAAGTCCGGATTTTCGGCGGCACGCTATGCCAGGGGCCGGATGAGTCCAGTTTTTCCACGCTATGCCATTCCGGGGGCCAGATCCGGTCCGGTTTTTCTGCGGCAGTCCATTCCGGGGTCCGGACCCGGTCCGGTTTTTCCGCGGCACGCCATTCCGGGGGCCGGATCCGGTCCGGTTTTTCCGCGGCACGCCATTCCGGGGGCCGTATCCAGTCCGGTTTTTCCGCGGCAGTCCATTCCGGGGTCCGGATCCGGTCCGGTTTTTCCACGGCACGCCATTTCGGAGGCCGGATCCGGTCCGGTTTTTCCGCGGCACTCCATTCCGGGGGCCGGATCCGGTCCGGTTTTTCCGCGGCACTCCATTCCGGGGGCCGGATCCGGTCCGGTTTTTCCGCGGCACGCCATTCTGGACGCCGGATCCGGTCTGATTTTTCCACGGCACTCCATTCTGGGGGCCGGATCCGGTCCGGTTTTTCCGCGAAATGCCATTCCGGGAGCCGGATCCAGTCCGGATTTTCGGCGGCACGCTATGCCGGGGGCCAGATGAGTCCAGTTTTTCCGCGGCAGTCCATTCCGGGGGCCGGATCCAGTCCGGTTTTTCCGCGGCAGTCCATTCCGGGGTCCTGATCCGGTCCGGTTTTTCCGCGGCAGTCCATTCCGGGGGCCGGATCCTGTCCGGATTTTCCGCGGCAGTCCATTCCGGGGGCCGTATCCAGTCCGGTTTTTCAGCGGCACGCTATGCCGGGGGCCGGATGAGTCCAGTTTTTCCGCGCTACGCCATTCCGGGGGCCGGATCCGGTCTGGTTTTTCCGCGGCAGTCCATTCCGGGGTCCGGATCCGGTCCGGTTTTTCCACGGCACGCCATTCCGGGGGCCGGATCCAGTCCGGTTTTTCCGCGGCAGTCCATTCTGGGGGCCGTATCCAGTCCGGTTTTTCCGCGGCACTCCATTCTGGGGGCCGGATCGGTCTGGTTTTTCTGCGGCAGTCCATTCCGGGGGCCGCATCCGGTCCGGTTTTTCTGCGGCACGCCATTCCGGGGGCCGGATCGGTCTGGTTTTTCTGCGGCAGTCCATTCCGGGGGCCGTATCCAGTCCGGTTTTTCCGCGGCACGCCATTCCGGGGGCCGGATCGGTCTGGTTTTTCTGCGGCAGTCCATTCCGGGGGCCGTATCCAGTCCGGTTTTTCCGCGGCACGCTATGCCGGGGGCCGGATGAGTCCAGTTTTTCCGCGCTACGCCATTCCGGGGGCCGGATCCGGTCCGGTTTTTCCGCGGCACTCCATTCCGGGGGCCGGATCCGGTCCGGTTTTTCCGCGGCAGTCCATTCCGGGGGCCGGATCCGGTCCGCTTTTTCCGCGGCACGCCATTCTGGAGGCTGGATCCGGTCTGTTTTTTCCACGGCAGTCCATTCCGGGGGCCGGATCCGGTCCAGTTTTTCCGCGGCCTGGGTCCGGTCCGGTTTTTCTGCGGCACGCCATTTCGGAGGCCGGATCCGGTCCGGTTTTTCCGCGGCAGTCCATTCCGGGGTCCGGATCCAGTCCGGATTTTCGGCGGCACGCTATGCCAGGGGCCGGATGAGTCCAGTTTTTCCGCGCTATGCCATTCCGGGGGCCAGATCCGGTCCGGTTTTTCCGCGGCAGTCCATTCCGGGGTCCGGATCGGTCCGGTTTTTCCGTGGCAGTCCATTCCGGGGGCCGGATCCGGTCTGGTTTTTCCACGGCAATGCATTCCGGGGGCCGGATCTGGTCCGGTTTTTCCGCGGCACGCCATTCCGGGGTCCGGATCCGGTCTGGTTTTTCCGCGGCACACTGTTCGGGGGGCTGGATCCGGTCCGGTTTTTCCGCGGCAGTCCATTCCGGGGGCCGGATCCCGTCCGGTTTTTCCGCGGCAGTCCATTCCGGGGGCCGGACCCGGTCCAGTTTTTCCGCGGCCAGGATCCGGTCCGGTTTTTCCACGGCACGCCATTCCGGGGGCCGGATGCGGTCCGGTTTTTCCGCGGTACTCCATTCCGGAGGCCGGATGCGGTCCGGTTTTTCCGCGGCAGTCCATTCCGGGGTCCGGATCCGGTCCGGTTTTTCCGCGGCAGTCCATTCCGGGGGCCGGATCCGGTCCGGTTTTTCCGCGGCACGCCATTTCGGAGGCCGGATCCGGTCCGGTTTTTCCGCGGCAGTCCATTCCGGGGGCCGGATCCGGTCCGGTTTTTCCACGGCACGCCATTCCGGGGGCCGGATCCGGTCCGGTTTTTCCGCGGCAGTCCATTCCGGGGGCCGGATCCGGTCCGCTTTTTCCGCGGCACGCCATTCTGGAGGCTGGATCCGGTCTGTTTTTTCCACGGCAGTCCATTCCGGGGGCCGGATCCGGTCCAGTTTTTCCGCGGCCTGGGTCCGGTCCGGTTTTTCCGCGGCACGCCATTTCGGAGGCCGGATCCGGTCCGGTTTTTCCGCGGCAGTCCATTCCGGGGTCCGGATCCAGTCCGGATTTTCGGCGGCACGCTATGCCAGGGGCCGGATGAGTCCAGTTTTTCCGCGCTATGCCATTCCGGGGGCCAGATCCGGTCCGGTTTTTCCGCGGCAGTCCATTCCGGGGTCCGGATCGGTCCGGTTTTTCCGTGGCAGTCCATTCCGGGGGCCGGATCCGGTCTGGTTTTTCCACGGCAATGCATTCCGGGGGCCGGATCTGGTCCGGTTTTTCCGCGGCACGCCATTCCGGGGTCCGGATCCGGTCTGGTTTTTCCGCGGCACACTGTTCGGGGGGCTGGATCCGGTCCGGTTTTTCCGCGGCAGTCCATTCCGGGGGCCGGATCCCGTCCGGTTTTTCCGCGGCAGTCCATTCCGGGGGCCGGACCCGGTCCAGTTTTTCCGCGGCCAGGATCCGGTCCGGTTTTTCCACGGCACGCCATTCCGGGGGCCGGATGCGGTCCGGTTTTTCCGCGGTACTCCATTCCGGAGGCCGGATGCGGTCCGGTTTTTCCGCGGCAGTCCATTCCGGGGTCCGGATCCGGTCCGGTTTTTCCGCGGCTGTCCATTCCGGGGGCCGGATCCTGTCCGGATTTTCCGCGGCACGCCATTCCGGGGGCCGTATCCAGTCCGGTTTTTCGGCGGCACGCTATGCCAGGGGCCGGATGAGTCCAGTTTTTCCGCGCTACGCCATTCCGGGGGCCGGATCCGGTCTGGTTTTTCCGCGGCAGTCCATTCCGGGGGCCGGATCCGGTCCAGTTCGTCCACGCTACGCCATTCCGGGGGCCGGATCCAGTCCGGTTTTTCCGTGGCAGTCCATTCCGGGGTCCGGATCCGGTCTGGTTTTTCCGCGGCAGTCCATTCCGGGGGCCGGATCCGGTCCGGTTTTTCCGTGGCACTCCATTCCGGGGGCCGGATCCGGTCCGGTTTTTCCGCGGCAGTCCATTCCGGGGGCCGGATCCGGTCCGGTTTTTCCATGGCAGTCCATTCCGGGGTCCGGATCCGGTCCGGTTTTTCCGCGGCAGTCCATTCTGGGGGCCGTATCCAGTCCGGTTTTTCCGCGGCACTCCATTCTGGGGGCCGGGTCCGGTCTGGTTTTTCCGCGGCACACTGTTTGGGGGGCCGGATCCGGTCCGATTTTTCCGCGAAATGCCATTCCGGCGGCCGGATCCCGTCCGGTTTTTCCGCGGCAGTCCATTCCAGGGGCCGGACCCAGTCCAGTTTTTCCGCGGCCCGGATCCGGTCCGGTTTTTCCACGGCACGCCATTCCGGGGGCCGGATGCGGTCCGGTTTTTCCGCGGTACTCCATTCCGGAGGCCGGATGCGGTCCGGTTTTTCCGCGGCAGTCCATTCCGGGGTCCGGATCCGGTCCGGTTTTTCCGCGGCACTCCATTCCGGGGGCCGGATCCGGTCCGGTTTTTCCGCGGCACGCCATTCTGGAGGCCGGATCCGGTCCGATTTTTCCGCGAAATGCCATTCCGGCGGCCGGATCCGGTCCGGTTTTTCCGCGGCCCGGATCCGGTCCGGTTTTTCCACGGCACGCCATTCCGGGGGCCGGATCCGGTCCGGTTTTTCCACGAAATGCCATTCCGGGAGCCGGATCCAGTCCGGATTTTCGGCGGCACGCTATGCCGGGGGCGGATGAGTCCAGTTTTTCCGCGGCAGTCCATTCCGGGGGCCGGATCCAGTCCGGTTTTTCCGTGGCAGTCCATTCCGGGGGCCGGATGCGGTCCGGTTTTTCCGCGGCAGTCCATTCCGGGGTCCGGATCCGGTCCGGTTTTTCCGCGGCTGTCCATTCCGGGGGCCGGATCCTGTCCGGATTTTCCGCGGCACGCCATTCCGGGGGCCGTATCCAGTCCGGTTTTTCGGCGGCACGCTATGCCGGGGGCCGGATGAGTCCAGTTTTTCCGCGCTACGCCATTCCGGGGGCCGGATCCGGTCTGGTTTTTCCGCGGCAGTCCATTCCGGGGGCCGGATCCGGTTCAGTTCGTCCACGCTACGCCATTCCGGGGGCCGGATCCAGTCCGGTTTTTCCGTGGCAGTCCATTCCGGGGTCCGGATCCGGTCCGGTTTTTCCATGGCAGTCCATTCCGGGGTCCGGATCCGGTCCGGTTTTTCCGCGGCAGTCCATTCTGGGGGCCGTATCCAGTCCGGTTTTTCCGCGGCACTCCATTCCGGGGGCCGGATCGGTCTGGTTTTTCCGCGGCAGTCCATTCCGGGGGCCGCATCCGGTCCGGTTTTTCTGCGGCAGTCCATTCTGGGGACCGGACCCGGTCCGGTTTTTCCGCGGCACGCCATTCCGGGGGCCGGGTCCGGTCTGGTTTTTCCGTGGCACACTGTTCGGGGGGCCGGATCCGGTCCGATTTTTCCGCGAAATGCCATTCCGGCGGCCGGATCCCGTCCGGTTTTTCCGCGGCAGTCCATTCCGGGGGCCGGACCCGGTCCAGTTTTTCCGCGGCCCGGATCCGGTCCGGTTTTTCCGTGGCACGCCATTCCGGGGGCCGGATGCGGTCCGGTTTTTCCGCGGTACTCCATTCCGGAGGCCGGATGCGGTCCGGTTTTTCCGCGGCAGTCCATTCCGGGGGCCGGATCCGGTCTGGTTTTTCCGCGGCACTCCATTCCGGGGGCCGGATCCAGTCCGGTTTTTCCGCGGCACGCCATTCTGGAGGCCGGATCCGGTCCGGTTTTTCCACGGCACGCCATTCCGGGCGCCAGATCCGGTCCAGTTTTTCCGCGGCCCGGATCCGGTCCGGTTTTTCCACGGCACGCCATTCCGGGGGCCGGATCCGGTCCGGTTTTTCCGCGGAATGCCATTCCGGGAGCCGGATCCAGTCCGGATTTTCGGCGGCACGCTATGCCGGGGGCGGATGAGTCCAGTTTTTCCGCGCTACGCCATTCCGGGGGCCGGATCCAGTCCGGTTTTTCCGCGGCAGTCCATTCCGGGGTCCGGATCCGGTCCGGTTTTTCCGCGGCTGTCCATTCCGGGGGCCGGATCCTGTCCGGATTTTCCGCGGCACGCCATTCCGGGGGCCGTATCCAGTCCGGTTTTTCGGCGGCACGCTATGCCGGGGGCCGGATGAGTCCAGTTTTTCCGCGCTACGCCATTCCGGGGGCCGGATCCAGTCTGGTTTTTCCGCGGCAGTCCATTCCGGGGGCCGGATCCGGTCCGGTTTTTCCGTGGCACTCCATTCCGGGGGCCGGATCCGGTCCGGTTTTTCCGCGGCATGCCATTCCGGGGGCCGGATCCTGTCCGGTTTTTCCGCGGAACGCCATTTCGGAGGCCGGATCCGGTCCGGTTTTTCCGCGGCACTCCATTCCGGGGTCCGGATCCGGTCCGGTTTTTCCGCGGCAGTCCATTCCGGGGGCCGGATCCGGTCCGGTTTTTCCGCGGCACTCCATTCTGGGGGCCGGGTCCGGTCTGGTTTTTCCGCGGCACACTGTTTGGGGGGCCGGATCCGGTCCGATTTTTCCGCGAAATGCCATTCCGGCGGCCGGATCCCGTCCGGTTTTTCCGCGGCAGTCCATTCCAGGGGCCGGACCCAGTCCAGTTTTTCCGCGGCCCGGATCCGGTCCGGTTTTTCCACGGCACGCCATTCCGGGGGCCGGATGCGGTCCGGTTTTTCCGCGGTACTCCATTCCGGAGGCCGGATGCGGTCCGGTTTTTCCGCGGCAGTCCATTCCGGGGTCCGGATCCGGTCCGGTTTTTCCGCGGCACTCCATTCCGGGGGCCGGATCCGGTCCGGTTTTTCCGCGGCACGCCATTCTGGAGGCCGGATCCGGTCCGATTTTTCCGCGAAATGCCATTCCGGCGGCCGGATCCGGTCCGGTTTTTCCGCGGCCCGGATCCGGTCCGGTTTTTCCACGGCACGCCATTCCGGGGGCCGGATCCGGTCCGGTTTTTCCACGAAATGCCATTCCGGGAGCCGGATCCAGTCCGGATTTTCGGCGGCACGCTATGCCGGGGGCGGATGAGTCCAGTTTTTCCGCGGCAGTCCATTCCGGGGGCCGGATCCAGTCCGGTTTTTCCGCGGCAGTCCATTCCGGGGTCCGGATCCGGTCCGGTTTTTCCGCGGCTGTCCATTCCGGGGGCCGGATCCTGTCCGGATTTTCCGCGGCAGTCCATTCCGGGGGCCGTATCCAGTCCGGTTTTACGGCGGCACGCTATGCCGGGGGCTGGATGAGTCCAGTTTTTCCGCGCTACGCCATTCCGGGGGCCGGATCCGGTCTGGTTTTTCCGCGGCAGTCCATTCCGGGGGCCGGATCCGGTGCGGTTTTTCCGTGGCACTCCATTCCGGGGGCCAGATCCGGTCCGGTTTTTCCGCGGCAGTCCATTCCGGGGGCCGGATCCAGTCCGGTTTTTCCGCGGCAGTCCATTCCGGGGTCCGGATCCGGTCCGGTTTTTCCGCGGCAGTCCATTCCGGGGGCCGGATCCTGTCCGGATTTTCCGCGGCAGTCCATTCCGGGGGCCGGATCCGGTCCGGTTTTTCCGCGGCAGTCCATTCCGGGGGCCGGATCCGGTCTGGTTTTTCCGTGGCACTCCATTCCGGGGTCTCGATCCGGTCCTGTTTTTCCGCGGCATGCCATTCCGGGGGCCGGATCCGGTCCGGTTTTTCCGCGGCACGCCATTTCGGAGGCCGGATCCGGTCCGGTTTTTCCGCGGCAGTCCGTTCCGGGGGCCGGACCCCGTCCGGTTTTTCCGCGGCACGCCATTCCGGGGGCCGGATCCGGTCCGGTTTTTGCGCGGCAGTCCATTCCGGGAGCCGGATCCAGTCCGGATTTTCGGCGGCACGCTATGCCGGGGGCCGGATGAGTCCAGTTTTTCCGCGGCAGTCCATTCCGGGGGCCGGATCCTGTCCGGTTTTTCCGCGGCAGTCCATTCCGGGGTCCGGATCCGGTCTGGTTTTTCCGCGGCATGACATTCCGGGGGCCGGATCCGGTCCGGTTTTTCCGCAGCACGCCATTTCGGGGGCCGTATCCAGTCCGGTTTTTCCGCGGCACGCCATTCCGGGGGCCGTATCCAGTCTGGTTTTTCCGCGGCAGTCCATTCCGGGGGCCGGATCCGGTCCGGATTTACCGCGACACGCCATTTCGGAGGCCGGATCCGGTCCGGTTTTGCCGCGGCACGCCATTTCGGAGGCCGGATCCGGTCCGGTTTTTCCCCGAAACGCCATTTCGGAGGCCGGATCCGGCCCGGTTTTTCCGCGGCACGCCATTTCGGAGGCCGGATCCGGTCCGCTTTTTCCGCGGCACGCCATTCCGGGGGCCGTATCCAGTCTGGTTTTTCCGTGGCAGTCCATTCCGGGGGCCGGATCCGGTCCGGATTTACCGCGACACGCCATTTCGGAGGCCGGATCCGGTCCGGTTTTGCCGCGGCACGCCATTTCGGAGGCCGGATCCAGTCCGGTTTTTCCGCGAAACGCCATTTCGGAGGCCGGATCCGGTCCGCTTTTTCTGCGGCACGCCATTTCGGAGGCCGGATCCGGTCCGGTTTTTCCGCGGCACGCCATTCTGGGGGCCGGACCCTGTCTGGTTTTTCCGCGGCAGTCTGTTCCGGGGGCCGGATCCGGTCTGGTTTTTCCGCGAAACGCCATTCCGGGGGCCGGATCCAGTCCAGTTTTTCCGCGGCCCGGATCCGGTCCGGTTTTTCCACTGTACGCCATTCCGGGGGCTGGATCCGGTCCGTTCTTTGCGCGGCACTCCATTCCGGGGGCCGGATCCAGTCCGGATTTTCGGCGGCACGCTATGCCGGGGGCCGGATGAGTCCGGTTTTTCCGCGGCAGTCCATTCCGGGGGCCGGATCCGGTCCGGTTTTTCCGCGGCACGCCATTCCGGGGGCCGGATCCGGTCTCATTTTTCCGCGGGACGCCATTCCTGGTGCCCGATCCGGTCCGGTTTTTCCGCAGCACTTCATTGCTGGGGCTTGATCTGGTCTGGTTTTTTCACGGCACGGCATTTCGGGGGCCGGATCCAGTCCAGTTTTTCCGCGGAACTGCGTTCCGGGGGCCGCATCCGGTCCGGTTTTTCCACGGCACGCCATTTCTGAGGCCGGATCCGGTCCGGTTTTTCCACGGCAGTCCATTCCGGGGGCCAGGTCCGGTCCGGTTTTTCCGCGGCACGCCATTCCGCGGGCCGGGTGCAGTCCAGTTTTTCCGCGGCCCGGATCCGGTCCGGTTTTTCCACGGCACGCCATTCCGGGGGCCGGATCCGGTCCGGTTTTTCCGCGAAACGCCATTCCGGGGGCCGGGTGCGGTCCAGTTTTTCCGCGGCCTGGGTCCGGTCCGGTTTTTCCGCGGCAGTCCATTCCGGGGGCCGGATCCGGTCCGGTTTTTCCGCGGCAGTCCATTCCGGGGGCCGGATCAAGTCCGGATTTTCGGCGGCACGCTATGCCAGGGGCCGGATGAGTCCAGTTTTTCCGCGCTATGCCATTCCGGGGGCCAGATCCGGTCCGGTTTTTCTGCGGCAGTCCATTCCAGGGTCCGGATCCGGTCCGGTTTTTCCGCGGCACGCCATTCCGGGGGCCGGATCCGGTCCGGTTTTTCCGCGGCACGCCATTCCGGGGGCCGTATCCAGTCCGGTTTTTCCACGGCAGTCCATTCCGGGGTCCGGATCCGGTCCGGTTTTTCCACGGCACGCCATTTCGGAGGCCGGATCCGGTCCGGTTTTTCCGCGGCACTCCATTCCGGGGGCCGGATCCGGTCCGGTTTTTCCGCGGCACTCCATTCCGGGGGCCGGATCCGGTCCGGTTTTTCCGCGGCACGCCATTCTGGACGCCGGATCCGGTCTGATTTTTCCACGGCACTCCATTCTGGGGGCCGGATCCGGTCCGGTTTTTCCGCGAAATGCCATTCCGGGAGCCGGATCCAGTCCGGATTTTCGGCGGCACGCTATGCCGGGGGCCAGATGAGTCCAGTTTTTCCGCGGCAGTCCATTCCGGGGGCCGGATCCAGTCCGTTTTTTCCGCGGCAGTCCATTCCGGGGTCCTGATCCGGTCCGGTTTTTCCGCGGCAGTCCATTCCGGGGGCCGGATCCTGTCCGGATTTTCCGCGGCAGTCCATTCCGGGGGCCGTATCCAGTCCGGTTTTTCGGCGGCACGCTATGCCGGGGGCCGGATGAGTCCAGTTTTTCCGCGCTACGCCATTCCGGGGGCCGGATCCGGTCTGGTTTTTCCGCGGCAGTCCATTCCGGGGTCCGGATCCGGTCCGGTTTTTCCACGGCACGCCATTCCGGGGGCCGGATCCAGTCCGGTTTTTCCGCGGCAGTCCATTCTGGGGGCCGTATCCAGTCCGGTTTTTCCGCGGCACTCCATTCTGGGGGCCGGATCGGTCTGGTTTTTCTGCGGCAGTCCATTCCGGGGGCCGTATCCAGTCCGGTTTTTCCACGGCACGCCATTCCGGGGGCCGGATCCGGTCCGGTTTTTCCGCGGCACGCCATTTCGGAGGCCGGATCCGGTCCGGTTTTTCCGCGGCACTCCATTCCGGGGGCCGGATCCGGTCCGGTTTTTCCGCGGCACTCCATTCCGGGGGCCGGATCCGGTCCGGTTTTTCCGCGGCAGTCCATTCCGGGGGCCGGATCCGGTCCGCTTTTTCCGCGGCACGCCATTCTGGAGGCTGGATCCGGTCTGTTTTTTCCACGGCAGTCCATTCCGGGGGCCGGATCCGGTCCAGTTTTTCCGCGGCCTGGGTCCGGTCCGGTTTTTCCGCGGCACGCCATTTCGGAGGCCGGATCCGGTCCGGTTTTTCCGCGGCAGTCCATTCCGGGGTCCGGATCCAGTCCGGATTTTCGGCGGCACGCTATGCCAGGGGCCGGATGAGTCCAGTTTTTCCGCGCTATGCCATTCCGGGGGCCAGATCCGGTCCGGTTTTTCCGCGGCAGTCCATTCCGGGGTCCGGATCGGTCCGGTTTTTCCGTGGCAGTCCATTCCGGGGGCCGGATCCGGTCTGGTTTTTCCACGGCAATGCATTCCGGGGGCCGGATCTGGTCCGGTTTTTCCGCGGCACGCCATTCCGGGGTCCGGATCCGGTCTGGTTTTTCCGCGGCACACTGTTCGGGGGGCTGGATCTGGTCCGGTTTTTCCACGGCAGTCCATTCCGGGGGCCGGATCCCGTCCGGTTTTTCCGCGGCAGTCCATTCCGGGGGCCGGACCCGGTCCAGTTTTTCCGCGGCCAGGATCCGGTCCGGTTTTTCCACGGCACGCCATTCCGGGGGCCGGATGCGGTCCGGTTTTTCCGCGGTACTCCATTCCGGAGGCCGGATGCGGTCCGGTTATTCCGCGGCAGTCCATTCCGGGGTCCGGATCCGGTCCGGTTTTTCCGCGGCAGTCCATTCCGGGGGCCGGATCCGGTCCGGTTTTTCCGCGGCACGCCATTTCGGAGGCCGGATCCGGTCCGGTTTTTCCGCGGCACTCCATTCCGGGGGCCGGATCCGGTCCGGTTTTTCCGCGGCAGTCCATTCCGGGGGCCGGATCCGGTCCGCTTTTTCCGCGGCACGCCATTCTGGAGGCTGGATCCGGTCTGTTTTTTCCACGGCAGTCCATTCCGGGGGCCGGATCCGGTCCAGTTTTTCCGCGGCCTGGGTCCGGTCCGGTTTTTCCGCGGCACGCCATTTCGGAGGCCGGATCCGGTCCGGTTTTTCCGCGGCAGTCCATTCCGGGGTCCGGATCGGTCCGGTTTTTCCGTGGCAGTCCATTCCGGGGGCCGGATCCGGTCTGGTTTTTCCACGGCAATGCATTCCGGGGGCCAGATCCGGTCCGGTTTTTCCGCGGCAGTCCATTCCGGGGTCCGGATCGGTCCGGTTTTTCCGTGGCAGTCCATTCCGGGGGCCGGATCCGGTCTGGTTTTTCCACGGCAATGCATTCCGGGGGCCGGATCTGGTCCGGTTTTTCCGCGGCACGCCATTCCGGGGTCCGGATCCGGTCTGGTTTTTCCGCGGCACACTGTTCGGGGGGCTGGATCCGGTCCGGTTTTTCCGCGGCAGTCCATTCCGGGGGCCGGATCCCGTCCGGTTTTTCCGCGGCAGTCCATTCCGGGGGCCGGACCCGGTCCAGTTTTTCCGCGGCCAGGATCCGGTCCGGTTTTTCCACGGCACGCCATTCCGGGGGCCGGATGCGGTCCGGTTTTTCCGCGGCAGTCCATTCCGGGGGCCGGATCCGGTCCGGTTTTTCCGCGGCTGTCCATTCCGGGGGCCGGATCCTGTCCGGATTTTCCGCGGCACGCCATTCCGGGGGCGTATCCAGTCCGGTTTTTCGGCGGCACGCTATGCCGGGGGCCGGATGAGTCCAGTTTTTCCGCGCTACGCCATTCCGGGGGCCGGATCCGGTCTGGTTTTTCGGCGGCAGTCCATTCCGGGGGCCGGATCCGGTCCAGTTCGTCCACGCTACGCCATTCCGGGGGCCGGATCCTGTCCGGTTTTTCCGTGGCAGTCCATTCCGGGGTCCGGATCCGGTCCGGTTTTTCCATGGCAGTCCATTCCGGGGTCCGGATCCGGTCCGGTTTTTCCGCGGCAGTCCATTCTGGGGGCCGTATCCAGTCCGGTTTTTCCGCGGCACTCCATTCCGGGGGCCGGATCGGTCTGGTTTTTCCGTGGCACACTGTTCGGGGGGCCGGATCCGGTCCGATTTTTCCGCGAAATGCCATTCCGGCAGCCGGATCCCGTCCGGTTTTTCCGCGGCAGTCCATTCCGGGGGCCGGACCCGGTCCAGTTTTTCCGCGGCCCGGATCCGGTCCGGTTTTTCCGTGGCACGCCATTCCGGGGGCCGTATCCAGTCCGGTTTTTCCGCGGCACGCCATTCTGGAGGCTGGATCCGGTCCGGTTTTTCCACGGCACGCCATTCCGGGGGCCAGATCCGGTCCAGTTTTTCCGCGGCCCGGATCCGGTCCGGTTTTTCCACGGCACGCCATTCCGGGGGCCGGATCCGGTCCGGTTTTTCCGCGGAATGCCATTCCGGGAGCCGTATCCAGTCCGGTTTTTCGGCGGCACGCTATGCCGGGGGCCGGATGAGTCCAGTTTTTCCGCGCTACGCCATTCCGGGGGCCGGATCCGGTCCGGTTTTTCCGCGGCAGTCCATTCCGGGGTCCGGATCCGGTCCGGTTTTTCCGCGGCTGTCCATTCCGGGGGCCAGATCCTGTCCGGATTTTCCGCGGCACGCCATTCCGGGGGCCGTATCCAGTCCGGTTTTTCGGCGGCACGCTATGCCGGGGGCCGGATGAGTCCAGTTTTTCCGCGCTACGCCATTCCGGGGGCCGGATCCGGTCTGGTTTTTCCGCGGCAGTCCATTCCGGGGGCCGGATCCGGTCCGGTTTTTCCGTCGCACTCCATTCCGGGGGCCGGATCCGGTCCGGTTTTTCCGCGGCATGCCATTCCGGGGGCCGGATCCTGTCCGGTTTTTCCGCGGAACGCCATTTCGGAGGCCGGATCCGGTCCGGTTTTTCCGCGGCACTCCATTCCGGGGTCCGGATCCGGTCCGGTTTTTCCATGGCAGTCCATTCCGGGGGCCGGATCCGGTTCGGTTTTTCCGCGGCAGTCCATTCTGGGGGCTGTATCCAGTCCGGTTTTTCCGCGGCACTCCATTCCGGGGGCCGGATCGGTGTGGTTTTTCCGCGGCAGTCCATTCCGGGAGCCGCATCCGGTCCGGTTTTTCTGCGGCAGTCCATTCTGGGGGCCGGACCCGGTCCGGTTTTTCCGCGGCACGCCATTCCGGGGGCCGGGTGCGGTCTGGTTTTTCCGCGGCACACTGTTCGGGGGGCCGGATCCGGTCCGATTTTTCCGCGAAATGCCATTCCGGCGGCCGGATCCCGTCCGGTTTTTCCGCGGCAGTCCATTCCGGGGGCCGGACCCGGTCCAGTTTTTCCACGGCCCGAATCCGGTCTGGTTTTTCCACGGCAGTCCATTCCGGGGGCCGGATGCGGTCCGGTTTTTCCGCGGTACTCCATTCCGGAGGCCGGATGCGGTCTGGTTTTTCCGCGAAATGCCATTCCGGGAGCCGGATCCAGTCCGGATTTTCGGCGGCACGCTATGCCGGGGGCCGGATGAGTCCAGTTTTTCCGCGGCAGTCCATTCCGGGGGCCGGATCCAGTCCGGTTTTTCCGCGGCAGTCCATTCCGGGGTCCGGATCCGGTCCGGTTTTTCCGCGGCTGTCCATTCCGGGGGCCGGATCCTGTCCGGATTTTCCGCGGCAGTCCATTCCGGGGGCCGTATCCAGTCCGGTTTTTCGGCGGCACGCTATGCCAGGGGCCGGATGAGTCCAGTTTTTCCGCGCTACGCCATTCCGGGGGCCGGATCCGGTCTGGTTTTTCCGCGGCAGTCCATTCCGGGGTCCGGATCCGGTCCGGTTTTTCCGTGGCACTCCATTCCGGGGTCCGGATCCGGTCCGGTTTTTCCGCGGCAGTCCATTCCGGGGGCCGGATCCGGTCCGGTTTTTCCATGGCAGTCCATTCCGGGGTCCGGATCCGGTCCGGTTTTTCCGCGGCAGTCCATTCTGGGGGCCGTATCCAGTCCGGTTTTTCCGCGGCACTCCATTCTGGGGGCCGGGTCCGGTCTGGTTTTTCCGCGGCACACTGTTTGGGGGGCCGGATCCGGTCCGATTTTTCCGCGAAATGCCATTCCGGCGGCCGGATCCCGTCCGGTTTTTCCGCGGCAGTCCATTCCAGGGGCCGGACCCAGTCCAGTTTTTCCGCGGCCCGGATCCGGTCCGGTTTTTCCACGGCACGCCATTCCGGGGGCCGGATGCGGTCCGGTTTTTCCGCGGTACTCCATTCCGGAGGCCGGATGCGGTCCGGTTTTTCCGCGGCAGTCCATTCCGGGGTCCGGATCCGGTCCGGTTTTTCCGCGGCACTCCATTCCGGGGGCCGGATCCGGTCCGGTTTTTCCGCGGCACGCCATTCTGGAGGCCGGATCCGGTCCGATTTTTCCGCGAAATGCCATTCCGGCGGCCGGATCCGGTCCAGTTTTTCCACGGCCCGGATCCGGTCCGGTTTTTCCACGGCACGCCATTCCGGGGGCCGGATCCGGTCCGGTTTTTCCACGAAATGCCATTCCGGGAGCCGGATCCAGTCCGGATTTTCGGCGGCACGCTATGCCGGGGGCGGATGAGTCCAGTTTTTCCGCGGCAGTCCATTCCGGGGGCCGGATCCAGTCCGGTTTTTCCGCGGCAGTCCATTCCGGGGTCCGGATCCGGTCCGGTTTTTCCGCGGCTGTCCATTCCGGGGGCCGGATCCTGTCCGGATTTTCCGCGGCAGTCCATTCCGGGGGCCGTATCCAGTCCGGTTTTACGGCGGCACGCTATGCCGGGGGCCGGATGAGTCCAGTTTTTCCGCGCTACGCCATTCCGGGGGCCGGATACGGTCTGGTTTTTCCGCGGCAGTCCATTCCGGGGGCCGGATCCGGTCCGGTTTTTCCGCGGCAGTCCATTCCGGGGGCCGGATCCAGTCCGGTTTTTCCGCGGCAGTCCATTCCGGGGTCCGGATCCGGTCCGGTTTTTCCGCGGCAGTCCATTCCGGGGGCCGGATCCTGTCCGGATTTTCCGCGGCAGTCCATTCCGGGGGCCGGATCCGGTCCGGTTTTTCCGCGGCAGTCCATTCCGGGGGCCGGATCCGGTCTGGTTTTTCCGTGGCACTCCATTCCGGGGTCTCGATCCGGTCCTGTTTTTCCGCGGCATGCCATTCCGGGGGCCGGATCCGGTCCGGTTTTTCCGCGGCACTCCATTTCGGAGGCCGGATCCGGTCCGGTTTTTCCGCGGCAGTCCGTTCTGGGGTCGGATGCGGTCCGGTTTTTCCGCGGCACGCCATTCCGGGGGCCGGATCCGGTCCGGTTTTTGCGCGGCAGTCCATTCCGGGGGCCGGATCCAGTCCGGATTTTCGGCGGCACGCTATGCCGGGGGCCGGATGAGTCCAGTTTTTCCGCGCTACGCCATTCCGGGGGCCGGATCCTGTCCGGTTTTTCCGCGGCAGTCCATTCCGGGGTCCGGATCCGGTCTGGTTTTTCCGCGGCATGACATTCCGGGGGCCGGATCCGGTCCGGTTTTTCCGCAGCACGCCATTTCGGGGGCCGTATCCAGTCCGGTTTTTCCGCGGCACGCCATTCCGGGGGCCGTATCCAGTCTGGTTTTTCCGCGGCAGTCCATTCCGGGGGCCGGATCCGGTCCGGATTTACCGCGACACGCCATTTCGGAGGCCGGATCCGGTCCGGTTTTGCCGCGGCACGCCATTTCGGAGGCCGGATCCGGTCCGGTTTTTCCCCGAAACGCCATTTCGGAGGCCGGATCCGGCCCGGTTTTTCCGCGGCACGCCATTTCGGAGGCCGGATCCGGTCCGCTTTTTCTGCGGCACGCCATTCCGGGGGCCGTATCCAGTTTGGTTTTTCCGTGGCAGTCCATTCCGGGGGCCGGATCCGGTCCGGATTTACCGCGACACGCCATTTCGGAGGCCGGATCCGGTCCGGTTTTGCCGCGGCACGCCATTTCGGAGGCCGGATCCGGTCCGGTTTTTCCGCGAAACGCCATTTCGGAGGCCGGATCCGGCCCGGTTTTTCCGCGGCACGCCATTTCGGAGGCCGGATCCGGTCCGCTTTTTCTGCGGCACGCCATTTCGGAGGCCGGATCCGGTCCGGTTTTTCCACGGCACGCCATTTTGTAGGCCGGATCCGGTCCAGTTTTTCCGCGGCACGCCATTTCGGAGGCCGGATCCGGTCCGGTTTTTCCGCGGCACGCCATTCTGGGGGCCGGACCCGGTCTGGTTTTTCCGCGGCAGTCTGTTCCGGGGGCCGGATCCGGTCTGGTTTTTCCGCGAAACCCCATTCCGGGGGCCGGATCCAGTCCGGTTTTTCCACGGCACGCCATTCCGGGGGCCGGATCCGGTCCGGTTTTTCCACTGTACGCCATTCCGGGGGCTGGATCCGGTCCGTTCTTTGCGCGGCACTCCATTCCGGGGGCCGGATCCAGTCCGGATTTTCGGCGGCACGCTATGCCGGGGGCCGGATGAGTCCGGTTTTTCCGCGGCAGTCCATTCCGGGGGCCGGATCCGGTCCGGTTTTTCCGCGGCACGCCATTCCGGGGGCCGGATCCGGTCTCATTTTTCCGCGGGACGCCATTCCTGGTGCCCGATCCGGTCCGGTTTTTCCGCAGCACTTCATTGCTGGGGCTTGATCTGGTCTGGTTTTTTCACGGCACGGCATTTCGGGGGCCGGATCCAGTCCAGTTTTTCCGCGGAACTGCGTTCCGGGGGCCGCATCCGGTCCGGTTTTTCCACGGCACGCCATTTCTGAGGCCGGATCCGGTCCGGTTTTTCCGCGGCAGTCCATTCCGGGGGCCGGATCCGGTCCGGTTTTTCCACGGCAGTCCATTCCGGGGGCCAGATCCGGTCCGGTTTTTCCGCGGCACGCCATTCCGCGGGCCGGGTGCAGTCCAGTTTTTCCGCGGACCGGATCCGGTCCGGTTTTTCCACGGCACGCCATTCCGGGGGCCGGATCCGGTCCGGTTTTTCCGCGAAACGCCATTCCGGGGGCCGGGTGCGGTCCAGTTTTTCCGCGGCCTGGGTCCGGTCCGGTTTTTCCGCGGCAGTCCATTCCGGGGGCCGGATCCGGTCCGGTTTTTCCGCGGCAGTCCATTCCGGGGGCCGGATCAAGTCCGGATTTTCGGCGGCACGCTATGCCAGGGGCCGGATGAGTCCAGTTTTTCCGCGCTATGCCATTCCGGGGGCCAGATCCGGTCCGGTTTTTCTGCGGCAGTCCATTCCAGGGTCCGGATCCGGTCCGGTTTTTCCGCGGCACGCCATTCTGGGGGCCGGATCCGGTCCGGTTTTTCCGCGGCATGCCATTCCGGGGGCCGTATCCAGTCCGGTTTTTCCGCGGCACGCCATTTCGGAGGCCGGATCCGGTCCGGTTTTTCCGCGGCACTCCATTCCGGGGGCCGGATCCGGTCCGGTTTTTCCGCGGCACTCCATTCCGGGGGCCGGATCCGGTCCGGTTTTTCCGCGGCACGCCATTCTGGACGCCGGATCCGGTCTGATTTTTCCACGGCACTCCATTCCGGGGGCCGGATCCGGTCCGGTTTTTCCGCGAAATGCCATTTCGGGAGTCGGATCCAGTCCGGATTTTCGGCGGCACGCTATGCCGGGGGCCGGATGAGTCCAGTTTTTCCGCGGCAGTCCATTCTGGGGGCCGGGTCCGGTCTGGTTTTTCCGCGGCACACTGTTCGGGGGGCCGGATCCGGTCCGATTTTTCCGCGAAATGCCATTCCGGCGGCCGGATCCCGTCCGGTTTTTCCGCGGCAGTCCATTCCGGGGGCCGGACCCAGTCCAGTTTTTCCGCGGCCCGGATCCGGTCCGGTTTTTCCACGGCACGCCATTCCGGGGGCCGGATGCGGTCCGGTTTTTCCGCGGTACTCCATTCCGGAGGCCGGATGCGGTCCGGTTTTTCCGCGGCAGTCCATTCCCGGGGGCCGGATCCGGTCCGGTTTTTCCGCGGCACGCCATTCTGGAGGCTGGATCCGGTCTGATTTTTCCACGGCACGCCATTCCGGGGGCCGGATCCGGTCCAGTTTTTCCGCGGCCCGGATCCGGTCCGGTTTTTCCACGGCACGCCATTCCGGGGGCCGGATCCGGTCCGGTTTTTCCGCGAAATGCCATTCCGGGAGCCGGATCCAGTCCGGATTTTCGGCGGCACGCTATGCCAGGGGCGGATGAGTCCAGTTTTTCCGCGCTACGCCATTCCGGGGGCCGGATCCAGTCCGGTTTTTCCGCGGCAGTCCATTCCGGGGTCCGGATCCGGTCCGGTTTTTCCGCGGCACGCCATTCTGGAGGCCGGATCCTGTCCGGATTTTCCGCGGCAGTCCATTCCGGGGGCCGTATCCAGTCCGGTTTTTCGGCGGCACGCTATGCCGGGGGCCGGATCCGGTCCAGTTTTTCCACGGCACGCCATTTCAGGGGCCGGATCCGGTCCGGTTTTTCCGCGGCAGTCCATTCCGGGGGCCGGATCGGTCTGGTTTTTCCGCGGCAGTCCATTCCGGGGGCCGGATCCGGTCCGGTTTTTCTGCGGCAGTCCATTCTGGGGGCCGGACCCGGTCCGGTTTTTCCGCGGCACGCCATTCCGGGGGCCGGGTCCGGTCTGGTTTTTCCGCGGCACACTGTTCGGGGGGCCGGATCCGGTCCGATTTTTCCGCGAAATGCCATTCCGGCGGCCGGATCCCGTCCGGTTTTTCCGCGGCAGTCCATTCCGGGGGCCGGATCCGGTCCGGTTTTTCCACGGCAGTCCATTCCGGGGGCCGGATGCGGTCCGGTTTTTCCGCGGTACTCCATTCCGGAGGCCGGATGCAGTCCGGTTTTTCCGCGGCAGTCCATTCCGGGGGCCAGATCCGGTCTGGTTTTTCCGCGGCAGTCCATTCCGTGGGCCGGATCCGGTCCGGTTTTTCCGCGGCATGCCATTCTGGAGGCCGGATCCGGTCCGGTTTTTCCGCAGCACGCCATTCATGGGGCCGGATGCGGTCCGGTTTTTCCACGAAATGCCATTCCGGGAGCCGGATCCAGTCCGGATTTTTGGCGGCACGCTATGCCAGGGGCCGGATGAGTCCAGTTTTTCCGCGGCCTGGGTCCGGTCCGGTTTTTCCGCGGCAGTCCATTCCGGGGGCCAGATACGGTCCGGTTTTTCTGCGGCAGTCGATTCCGGGGTCCGGATCCGGTCCAGTTTTTCCGCGGCAGTCCATTCCGGGGGCCGGATCCGGTCCGGTTTTTCCACGGCACGCCATTTCGGAGGCCGGATCCAGTCCGGTTTTTCCGCGGCAGTCCATTCCGGGGGCCGGACCCTGTCCGGTTTTTCCGCGTCACGCCATTCCGGGGGCCAGATCCGGTCTGGTTTTTCCGCGGCACACTGTTCGGGGGGCCGGATCCGGTCCGATTTTTCCGCGAAATGCCATTCCGGCGGCCGGATCCCGTCCGGTTTTTCCGCGGCAGTCCATTCCGGGGGCCGGACCCGGTCCAGTTTTTCCACGGCCCGAATCCGGTCCGGTTTTTCCACGGCAGTCCATTCCGGGGGCCGGATGCGGTCCGGTTTTTCCGCGGTACTCCATTCCGGAGGGCGGATGCGGTCCGGTTTATCCGCGAAATGCCATTCCGGGAGCCGGATCCAGTCCGGATTTTCGGCGGCACGCTATGCCGGGGGCCGGATGAGTCCAGTTTTTCCGCGGCAGTCCATTCCGGGGGCCGGATCCAGTCCGGTTTTTCCGCGGCAGTCCATTCCGGGGTCCGGATCCGGTCCGGTTTTTCCGCGGCTGTCCATTCCGGGGGCCGGATCCTGTCCGGATTTTCCGCGGCACGCCATTCCGGGGGCCGTATCCAGTCCGGTTTTTCGGCGGCACGCTATGCCAGGGGCCGGATGAGTCCAGTTTTTCCGCGCTACGCCATTCCGGGGGCCGGATCCAGTCTGGTTTTTCCGCGGCAGTCCATTCCGGGGGCCGGATCCGGTCCAGTTCGTCCGCGCTACGCCATTCTGGGGGCCGGATCCGGTCTGGTTTTTCCGCGGCAGTCCATTCCGGGGTCCGGATCCGGTCCGGTTTTTCCATGGCAGTCCATTCCGGGGTCCGGATCCTGTCCGGTTTTTCCGCGGCAGTCCATTCGGGGGCCGTATCCAGTCCGGTTTTTCCGCGGCACTCCATTCTGGGGGCCGGGTCCGGTCTGGTTTTTCCGCGGCACACTGTTCGGGGGGCCGGATCCGGTCCGATTTTTCCGCGAAATGCCATTCCGGCGGCCGGATCCCGTCCGGTTTTTCCGCGGCAGTCCATTCCGGGGGCCGGACCCAGTCCAGTTTTTCCGCGGCCCGGATACGGTCCGGTTTTTCCACGGCACGCCATTCCGGGGGCCGGATGCGGTCCGGTTTTTCCGCGGTACTCCATTCCGGAGGCCGGATGCGGTCCGGTTTTTCCGCGGCAGTCCATTCCGGGGGCCGGATCCGGACCGGTTTTTCCGCGGCACTCCATTCCAGGGGCCGGATCCGGTCCAGTTTTTCCGCGGCACGCCATTCTGGAGGCTGGATCCGGTCTGATTTTTCCACGGCACGCCATTCCGGGGGCCGGATCCGGTCCAGTTTTTCCGCGGCCCGGATCCGGTCCGGTTTTTCCACGGCACGCCATTCCGGGGGCCGGATCCGGTCCGGTTTTTCCGCGAAATGCCATTCCGGGGGCCGGATCCAGTCCGGATTTTCGGCGGCACGCTATGCCGGGGGCGGATGAGTCCAGTTTTTCCGCGGCAGTCCATTCCGGGGGCCGGATCCAGTCCGGTTTTTCCGCGGCAGTCCATTCCGGGGTCCGGATCCGGTCCGGTTTTTCCGCGGCTGTCCATTCCGGGGGCCGGATCCTGTCCGGATTTTCCGCGGCAGTCCATTCCGGGGGCCGTATCCAGTCCGGTTTTTCGGCGGCACGCTATGCCGGGGGCCGGATGAGTCCAGTTTTTCCGCGCTACGCCATTCCGGGGGCCGGATCCGGTCTGGTTTTTCCGCGGCAGTCCATTCCGGGGGCCGGATCCGGTGCGGTTTTTCCGTGGCACTCCATTCCGGGGGCCAGATCCGGTCCGGTTTTTCCGCGGCAGTCCATTCCGGGGGCCGGATCCTGTCCGGTTTTTCCACGGCACGCCATTTCGGAGGCCGGATCCGGTCCGGTTTTTCCGCGGCACTCCATTCCGGGGTCCGGATCCGGTCCGGTTTTTCCATGGCAGTCCATTCCGGGGGCCGCATCCGGTCCGGTTTTTCCGTGGCAGTCCATTCTGGGGGCCGTATCCAGTCCGGTTTTTCCGCGGCACTCCATTCCGGGGGCCGGATCGGTCTGGTTTTTCCGCGGCAGTCCATTCCGGGGGCCGCATCCGGTCCGGTTTTTCTGCGGCAGTCCATTCTGGGGGCCGGACCCGGTCCGGTTTTTCCGCGGCACGCCATTCCGGGGTCCGGATCCGGTCTGGTTTTTCCGCGAAATGCCATTCCGGCGGCCGGATCCCGTCCGGTTTTTCCGCGGCAGTCCATTCCGGGGGCCGGATCCGGTCCGGTTTTTCCACGGCAGTCCATTCCGGGGGCCGGATGCGGTCCGGTTTTTCCGCGGTACTCCATTCCGGAGGCCGGATGCGGTCCGGTTTTTCCGCGGCAGTCCATTCCGGGGGCCGGATGCGGTCCGGTTTTTCCGCGGCACGCCATTCTGGAGGCCGGATCCGGTCCGGTTTTTCCACGGCATGCCATTCCGGGGGCCGGATGCGGTCCTGTTTTTTCGCGGCACGCCATTCTGGAGGCCGGATCCGGTCTGATTTTTCCACGGCATGCCATTCCGGGGGCCGGATGCGGTCCAGTTTTTCCGCGGCCTGGGTCCGGTCCGGTTTTTCCGCAGCACGCCATTCCGGGGGCCGGATCCGGTCCAGTTTTTCCGCGGCAGTTCGTTCCGGGGGCCGGATCCAGTCCGGATTTTTGGCGGCACGCTATGCCAGGGGCCGGATGAGTCCAGTTTTTCCGCGGCCTGGGTCCGGTCTGGTTTTTCCGCGGCAGTCCATTCCGGGGGCCAGATACGGTCCGGTTTTTCTGCGGCAGTCGATTCCGGGGTCCGGATCCGGTCCAGTTTTTCCGCGGCACGCCATTCCGGGGGCCGGATCCGGTCCGGTTTTTCCACGGCACGCCATTTCGGAGGCCGGATCCAGTCCGGTTTTTCTGCGGCAGTCCATTCCGGGGGCCGGACCCTGTCCGGTTTTTCCGCGTCACGCCATTCCGGGGGCCAGATCCGGTCTGGTTTTTCCGCGGCACACTGTTCGGGGGGCCGGATCCGGTCCGGTTTTTCCACGGCACGCCATTTCGGAGGCCGGATGCGGTCTGGTTTTTCCGCGGTACTCCATTCCGGGGGCCGGATCCGGTCTGGTTTTTCCGCGGCATGCCATTCCGGGGGCCGGATCCGGTCCGGTTTTTCCGTGGCACGCCATTCCGGGGGCCGTATCCAGTCCGGTTTTTCCGCGGCAGTCCATTCCGGGGGCCGGATCCGGTCCGGTTTTTCTGCGGCACTCCATTCCGAGGGCCGGATCCGGTCCGGTTTTTCCGCGGCACGCCATTTCGGGGTCCGCATCCGGTCCGGTTATTCCGTGGCACACTGTTCGGAGGGTCCGATCCGCTCCTGTATTTCCGCGGCATGCCATTCCGGGGGCCGTATCCAGTCCGCTTTTTCCGCGGCAGTCCATTCCGCGGTCCGGATCTGGTCCGGTTTTTCCGTGGCAGTCCATTCCGGGGGCCGGATCCGGTCTGGTTTTTTCGCAGCACGGCATTCCGGGGGCCGGATCCAGTCCGGTTTTTCCGTGGCACGCCGTTGCGGGAGCCGGATCCGGTCTGGTTTTTCCGCGGTGGTCCATTCCGGGGGCCGGATCCGGTCCGGTTTTTCCGCGGCACTGCGTTCCGGGGGCCGCATCCGGTCCGGTTTTTCCGCGGCAGTCCATTTCGGAGGCAGAATCCGGTCCGATTTTTCCGCGGCACTCCATTCCGGGGGCCGGATGCGGTCCGGTTTTTCCGCGGCACGCCATTCTGGGGGCCGGACCCGGTCTGGTTTTTCCGCGGCAGTCCATTCCGGGGGCCGGATCCGGTCCGGTTTTTCTGCGGCACGCCATTTCGGAGGCCGGATCAGGTCCCGTTTTTCCGCGGCACGCCATTCCGTGGTGGGTATCCGGTCCGGTTTTTCCGCGGCAGTCCATTCCGGGGGCCGGATCCAGTCCGGATTTTCGGCGGCACGCTATGCCGGGGGCCGGATCTGGCCCGGTTTTTCCGCCGCACGCCGTTCCGGGGGCCGCATCCGGTCCGGTTTTTCCGCGGCAGTCCATTTCGGAGGCCGGATCCGGTCCGGTTTTTCCGCGGCAGTCCATTCCGGGGGCCGCATCCGGTCCGGTTTTTCCACGGCATGCCATTCCGGGGTCCGGATCTGGTGCGGTTTTTCCGCGGCAGTCCATTCCGGGGGCGGGATCCGGTCCGGTTTTTCCGCGGCACTCCATTCCGGGGTCCGGATATGGTCCGGATTTTCCGCGTCACGCCATTTCAGGGGCCGGATCCGGTCCGGTTTTTCCGCGGCACGCCATTTCGGAGGCCGGATCCAGTCCGGTTTTTCCGCGGCACGCCGTTTCGGAGGCCGGATCCGGTCCGGTTTTTCCGCGGCACGCCGTTTCGGAGGACGGATCCGATCCGGTTTTTCCGCGAAAGGGCATTTTGGAGGCCGGATCCGGTCCGCTTTTTCCGCGCCACGCCGTTTCGGAGGCCGGATCCAGTGCGGTTTTTCCACAGCACTCCATTCCGGGGGCCGGATCCGGCCCGGTTTTTCCGCGGCACGCCCTTTCGGAGGCCGGATCCGGTCCGGTTTTTCCACAAAAGGTCATTTCGGAGGCCGGATGCGGCCCGGTTTTTCGGCGGCACGCCGTTTCGGAGGCCGGATGCGGCCCGGTTTTTCGGCGGCACGCCGTTTCGGAGGCCGGATCCGGCCCGGTTTTGCCGCGGCACGCCCTTTCGGAGGCCGGATCCGGCCCGGTTTTTCCGCGGCACCCCGTTTCGGCGGCCGGATCCGGCCCGGTTTTTCCGCGGCACGCCGTTTCGGAGGGCGGATCCGGTCCGGTTTTTCCGCGGCACGCCATTTCGGAGGCCGGATCCGGTCCGGTTTTTCCGCGGCACGCCGTTTCGGAGGCCGGATCCGGCCCGGTTTTTCCGCGGCACGCCATTTCAGGGGCCGGATCCGGTCCGATTTTTCCGCGGCACGCCATTTCAGGGGCCGGATCCGGTCCGGTTTTTCCGCGGCACT